>NW_026693736.1:0-376940 GCF_021218885.2 Marmota monax | reverse complement strand
ATATAGGGAAAAAATAGTGAAACCTAAAAATTCAAAGTGTTCCTGCAAAGGAACTCTTCAACATAAGATTATGAAATTTGGGCTGCCAAGTGCAACCCATATACTCATTTTTGCTGCCAAGTATCAACACGATCGGGTGAAAAAACATTAGCTGAGAGTCCAGAAAACTCATGAGTTCTGTGGATGCTCTGCAAACACTTTCAAATGAAAGTCTATTTTTCTTTGCTCTGCTTAGGGCTACATAAACTGGTAACAAAGCATAGAGAGCGCACTGAGAACTAACTGAGTGAGTCAAGTTTCATGCAGCTAGCACAAACCGTGTTTGATTTAGATGTTCAAAAGCATGTATCCCTATAGGGGAAAAGGCAGTAAAACCTAAATATTCAAAGTCATCCTGCAAAGGAATGATTCAACCTAGCAGAACAAAATTTGTGCAGCCAAGCGCAACTGGTATACACATTTTTCCTACCAAGTATCAACAAGATAGGGTGACAAAATATTTGCTGAGGTTTCAGTAATCTCTGAGTTTTTTGGAAGCTCGGTGAATACTTTCCAAAGAAAGTGTGTTTTCCTTGCCTCTGCTTAGGGCTACTTCAACAGGGAACAAGGCATAGAGAGTGCACTGAGAACTTGTTGAGTGAGTCAAGTTACAAGCACACAGCAAAAACCGTGTTTGATTTAGAGTTCCAAATGCATGTATCCCTATAGGGGAAAATGAAGTGAAACCTAAAAATTCAAAGTTTTCCTGCAAACGAACGTTTCAATCGAGAAGCACGAAATTTGAACAGCCAAGGACAACTTGTATAGTTATCTCTCCTGTCGAATATCAAGAAGATCGGGTGAAACAATATTAGCTGAGATTCCAGTAAACTCATAGTACTACGGAAGCTCTGCAAACACTTTAAAATGAAAGTATATTTTCCTTGCCGCTGCTTAGGGCTACTTCATCAGGAAACAAAGCATAGAGAGTGCACTGAGAACTAACTGAGTGAGTCAAGTTTCATGCAGCTAGTACAAACCGTGTTTGAGTTAGAGTTCCAAATGCATGTATCCCTAAAGAGGAAAATGAAGTGAAACCTAAGATTTCAAAGTCTTCCTGCAAACGAACTATTCAACCTAGAAGATCTAAATTTGGGCAGCCAAATGCAACCGGTATACTTATCTTTCCTGACAAGTTAACAACAAGTTAGGGTGAAAAAATATTTGCTGAGATTCCAGGAAACTCAAAGTTCTGTGGAATCACTGCAAATGCATTCCAATGAAAGTTTCTTGCCCTTGCCTCTGCTTAGGGTTACTTCAACAGAAATCAAAGCATAGAGATCGCACTGAGAACTAGTTGAGTGAGTTTCAGTTTCAAGCAGCTGGCATAAACCGTGTTTGGTTTATAAATCCAAATGCATACGTCCCTGTAAGGAAAAGTGAAGTGAAACCTAAAAATTCAAAGTGTTCCTGCACACGAACTTTTCCACCTAGAAGAACGAAATTTGGGTAGCTAAGTGCAACTGGTATACTCATCTTTCCTGACCAGGATCATCAAGATCAGGTGAGTAAATAGTTGCAGAGATTCCAGTTAACTTGGAGCTCTGTTGAAGCTCTGGAAATGCTTTCTAAGGAAAGCGTATGTACCTCGCCTCCACTTAGGACCACTTCAACAGGGAACAAAGCACAGAGAGCACACCAGAAACTAACTGAGTGAGTCAAGCTTCAAGCTGCTAGCACAAACAGTGTTTGATTTAGAGTTCCCAATGCATGCATTCCTATAGGTGAAAATGAAGAGAAACCCCCCAAATTCAATGTCTTCCTGAAAGCAAATGCTTCATCTTAGAAGAACGAAATTTTGGCAGCCAAATGCAACTGGTATACTCATCTTTCTTACCTACTATCAACAAGATCAAGTGAAAAAATATTCGCTGAAATTCCAGTAAACTTGGGAGTTTTGTGGAAGCTCTGCAAACACTTACATAAGAAAGCGTATTTTCCTTGCCTCTGCTTGGGGATACTGCAGCAGGGGACAATGCATAGAGAGTGCACTGAGAACTCATTGAGTGAGCCAAGTTTCCAAGAGGTATCACAAACTGTGTTTGATTTAGCATTCCAAATGCATGTATTCATATAGGGAAAAAAGAAGTGAAACCTAAAAATTCAAAGTGTTCCTGCAAAGGAACTCTTCAACATAAGATTACGAAATTTGGGCTGCCAAGTGCAACCCATATACTCATTTTTGCTGCCAAGTATCAACAAGATCGGGTGAAAAAACATTTGCTGAGAGTCCAGTAAACTCTGAGTTCTGTGGATGCTCTGCAAACACTTTCAAATGAAAGTCTATTTTTCTTTGCTCTGCTTAGGGGTACATAAACCGGTAACAAAGCATAGAGAGCACAATGAGAATTCATTCAGTGAGTCAAGTTTCAAGCAGCTAGCACAAACCGTGTTTGATTTAGATGTTCAAAAGCATGTATCCCTATAGGGGAAAAGGCAGTAAAACCTACATATTCAAAGTCATCCTGCAAAGGAATGATTCAACCTAGCAGAACAAAATTTGTGCAGCCAAGCGCAACTGGTATACACATTTTTCCTACCAAGTATCACCAAGATAGGGTGACAAAATATTTGCTGAGGTTTCAGTAATCTCTGAGTTTTTTGGAAGCTCGGTGAATACTTTCCAAAGAAAGTGTGTTTTCCTTTCCTCTGCTTAGGGCTACTTCAACAGGGAACAAGGCATAGAGAGTGCACTGAGAACTTGTTGAGTGAGTCAAGTTACAAGCACACAGCAAAAACCGTGTTTGATTTAGAGTTCCAAATGCATGTATCCCTGGAGGGGAAAATGAAGTGAAACCTAAAAATTCAAAGTTTTCCTGCAAACGAACGTTTCAATCGAGAAGCACGAAATTTGAACAGCCAAGGAAAACTTGTATAGTTATCTCTCCTGTCGAATATCAAGAAGATCGGGTGAAACAATATTAGCTGAGATTCCAGTAAACTCCTAGTACCACGGAAGCTCTGCAAACACTTTAAAATGAAAGTATATTTTCCTTGCCGCTGCTTAGGGCTACTTCATCAAGAAAAGAAGCATAGAGAGTTCACTGAGAACTAACTGAGTGAGTCAAGTTTCATGCAGCTAGTACAAGCCGTGTTTGAGTTAGAGTTCCAAATGCATGTATCCCTAAAGAGGAAAATGAAGTCAAACCTAAGATTTCAAAGTCTTCCTGCAAACGAACTATTCAACCTAGAAGATCTAAATTTGGGCAGCCAAATGCAACCGGTATACTTATCTTTCCTGACAAGTTAACAACAAGTTAGGGTGAAAAATTATTTGCTGAGATTCCAGGAAACTCAAATTCTGTGGAATCACTGCAAATGCTTTCCAATGAAAGTTTCCTGCCCTTGCCTCTGCTTAGGGTTACTTCAACAGAAATCAAACAAAGAGATCGCACTGAGAACTAGTTGAGTGAGTTTCAGTTTCAAGCAACTTGCATAAACCGTGTTTGGTTTATAATTCCAAATGCATACGTGCCTGTAAGGAAAAGTGAAGTGAAACCTAAAAATTCAAAGTGTTCCTGCACACGAACTTTTCAACCCAGAAGAACGAAATTTGGGTAGCTAAGTGCAACTGGTATACTCATCTTTCCTGACGAGGATCATCAAGATCAGGTGAGTAAATAGTTGCAGAGATTCCAGTTAACTTGGAGCTCTGTTGAAGCTCTGGAAATGCTTTCTAAGGAAAGCGTATGTACCTCGCCTCCACTTAGGACCACTTCAACAGGGAACAAAGCACAGAGAGCACACCAGAAACTAACTGAGTGAGTCAAGCTTCAAGCAGCCAGCACAAACAGTGTTTGATTTAGAGTTCCCAATGCATGCATTCCTATAGGTGAAAATGAAAAGAAACCCCCCAAATTCAATGTCTTCCTGAAAGCAAATGCTTCATCTTAGAAGAACGAAATTTTGGCAGCCAAATGCAACTGGTATACTCATCTTTCTTACCTAGTATCAACAAGATCAATGAAAAAATATTCGCTGAAATTCCGGTAAACTTGGGAGTTTTGTGGAAGCTCTGCAAACACTTATATAAGAAAGCCTATTTTCCTTGCGTCTGCTTGGGGATACGGCAGCAGGGGACATTCCATAGAGAGTACACTGAGAACTCATTGAGTGAGCCAAGTTTCCAATAGGTATCACAAACTGTGTTTGATTTAGCATTACAAATGCATGTATTCATATAGGGAAAAAAATAGTGAAACCTAAAAATTCAAAGTGTTCCTGCAAAGGAACTCTTCAACATAAGATTATGAAATTTGGGCTGCCAAGTGCAACCCATATACTCATTTTTGCTGCCAAGTATCAACAAGATCGGGTGAAAAAACATTTGCTGAGAGTCCAGAAAACTCTGAGTTCTGTGGATGCTCTGCAAACACTTTCAAATGAAAGTCTATTTTTCTTTGCTCTGCTTAGGGGTACATAAACCGGTAACAAAGCGTAGAGAGAAGAATGAGAATTCATTCAGTGAGTCAAGTTTCAAGCAGCTAGCACAAACCGTGTTTGATTTAGATGTTCAAAAGCATGTATCCCTATAGGGGAAAAGGCAGTAAAACCTAAATATTCAAAGTCATCCTGCAAAGGAATGATTCAACCTAGCAGAACAAAATTTGTGCAGCCAAGCGCAACTGGTATACACATTTTTCCTACCAAGTATCACCAAGATAGGGTGACAAAATATTTGCTGAGGTTTCAGTAATCTCTGATTTTTTTGGAAGCTCGGTGAATACTTTCCAAAGAAAGTGTGTTTTCCTTGCCTCTGCTTAGGGCTACTTCAACAGGGAACAAGGCATAGAGAGTGCACTGAGAACTTGTTGAGTGAGTCAAGTTACAAGCACACAGCAAAAACCGTGTTTGATTTAGAGTTCCAAATGCATGTATCCCTATAGGGGAAAATGAATTGAAACCTAAAAATTCAAAGTTTTCCTGCAAACGAACGTTTCAATCGAGAAGCACGAAATTTGAACAGCCAAAGACAACTTGTACAGTTATCTCTCCTGTCGAATATCAAGAAGATCGGGTGAAACAATATTAACTGAGATTCCAGTAAACTCATAGTACTACGGAAGCTCTGCAAACACTTTAAAAAGTAAGAATATTAAAAAAAAAATTAAAAAATAAAGTATATTTTCCATGCCGCTGCTTAGGGCTACTTATTCAGGACACAAAGCATAGAGAGCGCACTGAGAACTAACTGAGTGAGTCAAGTTTCATGCAACTAGCACAAACCGTGTTTGCTTTAGATGTTCAAAAGCATGTATCCCTATAGGGGAAAAGGTAGTAAAACCTAAATATTCAAAGTCATCCTGCAAAGGAATGATTCAACCTAGCAGAACAAAATTTGTGCAGCCAAGCGCAACTGGTATACACATTTTTCCTACCAAGTATCAACAACATAGGGTGACAAAATATTTGCTGAGGTTTCAGTAATCTCTGAGTTTTTTGGAAACTCGGTGAATACTTTCCAAAGAAAGTGTGTTTTCCTTGCCTCTTCTTAGGGCTACTTCAACAGGGAACAAGGCATAGAGAGTGCACTGAGAACTAGTTGAGTGAGTCAAGTTACAAGCACACAGCAAAAACCGTGTTTGATTTGGAGTTCCAAATGCATGTATCCCTATAGGGGAAAATGAAGTGAAACCTAAAAATTCAAAGTTTTCCTGCAAACGAACGTTTCAATCGAGAAGCACGAAATTTGAACAGCCAAGGACAACTTGTATAGTTATCTCTCCTGTCGAATATCAAGAAGATCGGGTGAAACAATATTAGCTGAGATTCCAGTAAACTCATAGTACTACGGAAGCTCAGCAAACACTTTAAAATGAAAGTATATTTTCCTTGCCGCTGCTTAGGCCTACTTCATCAGGAAACAAAGCATAGAGAGTGCACTGAGAACTAACTGAGTGAATCAAGTTTCATGCAGCTAGCACAAACCGTGTTTGATTTAGATGTTCAAAAGCATGTATCCCTATAGGGGAAAAGGTAGAAAAACCTAAATATTCAAAGTCATCCTGCAAATGAATGATTCAACCTAGCAGAACAAAATTTGTGCAGCCAAGTGCAACTGGTATACACATTTTTCCTACCAAGTATCAACAAGATAGGGTGACAAAATATTTGCTGAGGTTTCAGTAATCTCTGAGCTTTTTGGAAGCTCGGTGAATACTTTCCAAAGAAAGTGTGTTTTCCTTGCCTCTGCTTAGGGCTACTTCAACAGGGAACAAGGCATAGAGAGTGCACTGAGAACTAGTTGAGTGAGTCAAGTTACAAGCACACAGCAAAAAAACGTGTTTGATTTAGAGTTCCAAATGCATGTATCCCTATAGGGGAAAATGAAGTGAAACCTAAAAATTCAAAGTTTTCCTGCAAACGAACGTTTCAATCGAGAAGCACGAAATTTGAACAGCCTAGGACAACTTGTACAGTTATCTCTCCTGTCGAATATCAAGAAGATCGGGTGAAACATTATTAGCTGAGATTCCAGTAAACTCATAGTACTACGGAAGCTCTGCAAACACTTTAAAACGAAAGTATATTTTCCTTGCCGCTGCTTAGGGCTACTTCATCAGGAAACAACGCATAGAGAGTGCACTGAAAACTAACTGAGTGAGCCAAGTTTCATGCAGCTAGTACAAACCGTGTTTGAGTTAGAGTTCCAAATGCATGTATCCCTAAAGGGGAAAATGAAGTGAAACCTAAGATTTCAAAGTCTTCCTGCAAACGAACTATTCAACCTAGAATATCTAAATTTGGGCAGCCAAATGCAACCGGTATACTTATCTTTCCTGTTGAGTTAACAACAAGTTATGGTGAAAAAATATTTGCTGAGATTCCAGGAAACTCAAAGTTCTGTGGAATCACTGCAAATGCTTTCCAATGAAAGTTTCCTGCCCTTGCCTCTGCTTAGGGTTACTTCAACAGAAATCAAACAAAGAGATCGCACTGAGAACTAGTTGAGTGAGTTTCAGTTTCAAGCAACTTGCATAAACTGTGTTTGGTTTATAATTCGAAATGCATACGTCCCTGTAAGGAAAAGTGAAGTGAAACCTAAAAATTCAAAGTGTTCCTGCACACGAACTTTTCAACCCAGAAGAACGAAATTTGGGTAGCTAAGTGCAACTGGTATACTCATCTTTCCTGACGAGGATCATCAAGATCAGGTGAGTAAATAGTAGCAGAGATTCCAGTTAACTTGGAGCTCTGTTGAAGCTCTGGAAATGCTTTCTAAGGAAAGCGTATGTACCTCGCCTCCACTTAGGACCACTTCAACAGGGAACAAAGCACAGAGAGCACACCAGAAACTAACTGAGTGAGTCAAGCTTCAAGCAGCTAGCACAAACAGTGTTTGATTTAGAGTTCCCAATGCATGCATTCCTATAGGTGAAAATGAAGAGAAACCCCCCAAATTCAATGTCTTCCTGAAAGCAAATGCTTCATCTTAGAAGAACGAAATTTTGACAGCCAAATGCAACTGGTATACTCATCTTTCTTACCTACTATCAACAAGATCAAGTGAAAAAATATTCGCTGAAATTCCAGTAAACTTGGGAGTTTTGTGGAAGCTCTGCAAACACTTACATAAGAAAGCGTATTTTCCTTGTATCTGCTTGGGGATACTGCAGCAGGGGACAATGCATAGAGAGTGCACTGAGAACTCATTGAGTGAGCCAAGTTTCCAAGTTGTATCACAAACTGTGTTTGATTTAGCATTCCAAATGCATGTATTCATATAGGAAAAAAGAAGTGAAACCTAAAAATTCAAAGTCTTCCTGCAAAGGAACTCTTCAACATAAGATTACGAAATTTGGGCTGCCAAGTGCAACCCATATACTCATTTTTGCTGTCAAGTATCAACAAGATCGGGTGAAAAAACATTTGCTGAGAGTCCAGTAATCTCTGAGTTCTGTGGATGCTCTACAAACACTTTCAAATGAAAGTGTATTTTTGTTTGCTCTGCTTAGGCGTACATAAACTGGTATCAAAGCATAGAGAGCAGAATGGGAATTCATTCAGTGAGTCAAGTTTCAAGCAGCTAGCACAAACCGTGATTGATTTAGATGTTCAAAGGCATGTATCCCTATAGGGGAAAAGTTAGTAAAACCTAAATATTCAAAGTCATCCTGCAAAGGAATGATTCAACGTAGCAGAACAAAATTTGTGCAGCCAAGTGCAACTGGTATACACATTTTTCCTACCAAGTATCAACAAGATAGGGTGACAAAATATTTGCTGAGGTTTCAGTAATCTCTGAGCTTTTTGGAAGCTCGGTGAATACTTTCCAAAGAAAGTGTGTTTTCCTTGCCTCTGCTTAGGGCTACTTCAACAGGGAACAAGGCATAGAGAGTGCACTGGGAACTAGTTGAGTGAGTCAAGTTACAAGCACACAGCAAAAACCGTGTTTGATTTAGAGTTCCAAATGCATGTATCCCTATAGGGGAAAATGAAGTGAAAC
Organism: Marmota monax; assembly: GCF_021218885.2. Classification (NCBI taxonomy): domain Eukaryota; kingdom Metazoa; phylum Chordata; class Mammalia; order Rodentia; family Sciuridae; genus Marmota; species Marmota monax. Next base: position 368,455 of record NW_026693736.1, on the reverse strand, counting down.
CTAAAAATTCAAAGTTTTCCTGCAAACGAACGTTTCAATCGAGAAGCACGAAATTTGAACAGCCAAGGAAAACTTGTATAGTTATCTCTCCTGTCGAATATCAAGAAGATCGGGTGAAACAATATTAGCTGAGATTCCAGTAAACTCCTAGTACCACGGAAGCTCTGCAAACACTTTAAAATGAAAGTATATTTTCCTTGCCGCTGCTTAGGGCTACTTCATCAGGAAAAGAAGCATAGAGAGTTCACTGAGAACTAACTGAGTGAGTCAAGTTTCATGCAGCTAGTACAAACCGTGTTTGAGTTAGAGTTCCAAATTCATGTATCCCTATAGGGGAAAATGAAATGAAACCTAAGATTTCAAAGTCTTCTGCAAACGAACTATTCAACCTAGAAGATCTAAATTTGGGCAGCCAAATGCAACCGGTATACTTATCTTTCCTGTCGAGTTAACAACAAGTTAGGGTGAAAAAATATTTGCTGAGATTCCAGGAAACTCAAAGTTCTGTGGAATCACTGCAAATGCTTTCCAATGAAAGTTTCTTGCCCTTGCCTCTGCTTAGGGTTACTTCAACAGAATTCAAAGCAAAGAGATCGCACTGAGAACTAGTTGAGTGAGTTTCAGTTTCAAGCAGCTGGCATAAACCGTGTTTGGTTTATAATTCCAAATGCATACGTCCCTGTAAGGAAAAGTGAAGTGAAACCTAAAAATTCAAAGTGTTCCTGCACACGAACTTTTCAACCTAGAAGAACGAAATTTGGGTAGCTAAGTGCAACTGGTATACTCATCTTTCCTGACGAGGATCATCAAGATCAGGTGAGTAAATAGTTGCAGAGATTCCAGTTAACTTGGAGCTCTGTTGAAGCTCTGGAAATGCTTTCTAAGGAAAGCGTATGTACCTCGCCTCCACTTAGGACCACTTCAACAGGGAACAAAGCACAGAGAGCACACCAGAAACTAACTGAGTGAGTCAAGCTTCAAGCAGCTAGCACAAACAGTGTTTGATTTAGAGTTCCCAATGCATGCATTCCTATAGGTGAAAATGAAGAGAAACCCCCCAAATTCAATGTCTTCCTGAAAGCAAATGCTTCATCTTAGAAGAACGAAATTTTGGCAGCCAAATGCAACTGGTATACTCATCTTTCTTACCTAGTATCAACAAGATCAATGAAAAAATATTCGCTGAAATTCCGGTAAACTTGGGAGTTTTGTGGAAGCTCTGCAAACACTTACATAAGAAAGCCTATTTTCCTTGCGTCTGCTTGGGGATACTGCAGCAGGGGACAATGCATAGAGAGTGCACTGAGAACTCATTGAGTGAGCCAAGTTTCCAAGAGGTATCACAAACTGTGTTTGATTTAGCATTCCAAATGCATGTATTCATATAGGGAAAAAAGAAGTGAAACCTAAAAATTCAAAGTGTTCCTGCAAAGGAACTCTTCAACATAAGATTACGAAATTTGGGCTGCCAAGTGCAACCCATATACTCATTTTTGCTGCCAAGTATCAACAAGATCGGGTGAAAAAACATTTGCTGAGAGTCCAGTAAACTCTGAGTTCTGTGGATGCTCTGCAAACACTTTCAAATGAAAGTCTATTTTTCTTTGCTCTGCTTAGGGGTACATAAACCGGTAACAAAGCATAGAGAGCAGAATGAGAATTCATTCAGTGAGTCAAGTTTCAAGCAGCTAGCACAAAGCGTGTTTGATTTAGATGTTCAAAAGCATGTATCCCTATAGGGGAAAAGGTAGTAAAACCTAAATATTCAAAGTCATCCTGCAAAGGAATGATTCAACCTAGCAGAACAAAATTTGTGCAGCCAAGCGCAACTGGTATACACATTTTTCCTACCAAGTATCAACAAGATAGGGTGACAAAATATTTGCTGAGGTTTCAGTAATCTCTGATTTTTTTGGAAGCTCGGTGAATACTTTCCAAAGAAAGTGTGTTTTCCTTGCCTCTGCTTAGGGCTACTTCAACAGGGAACAAGGCATAGAGAGTGCACTGAGAACTAGTTGAGTGAGTCAAGTTACAAGCACACAGCAAAAACCGTGTTTGATTTAGAGTTCCAAATGCATGTATCCCTATAGGGGAAAATGAAGTGAAACTTAATAATTCAAAGTTTTCTTGCAAACGAACGTTTCAATCGAGAAGCACGAAATTTGAACAGCCAAGGACAACTTGTATAGTTATCTCTCCTGTCGAATATCAAGAAGATCGGGTGAAACAATATTAGCTGAGATTCCAGTAAACTCATAATACTACGGAAGATCTTCAAACACTTTAAAAAGTAAGAATATTAAAAAAAAAATTAAAAAATAAAGTATATTTTCCATGCCGCTGCTTAGGGCTACTTATTCAGGACACAAAGCATAGAGAGCGCACTGAGAACTAACTGAGTGAGTCAAGTTTCATGCAACTAGCACAAACCGTGTTTGCTTTAGATGTTCAAAAGCATGTATCCCTATAGGGGAAAAGGTAGTAAAACCTAAATATTCAAAGTCATCCTGCAAAGGAATGATTCAACCTAGCAGAACAAAATTTGTGCAGCCAAGCGCAACTGGTATACACATTTTTCCTACCAAGTATCAACAACATAGGGTGACAAAATATTTGCTGAGGTTTCAGTAATCTCTGAGTTTTTTGGAAACTCGGTGAATACTTTCCAAAGAAAGTGTGTTTTCCTTGCCTCTTCTTAGGGCTACTTCAACAGGGAACAAGGCAAAGAGAGTGCACTGAGAACTAGTTGAGTGAGTCAAGTTACAAGCACACAGCAAAAACCGTGTTTGATTTGGAGTTCCAAATGCATGTATCCCTATAGGGGAAAATGAAGTGAAACCTAAAAATTCAAAGTTTTCCTGCAAACGAACGTTTCAATCGAGAAGCACGAAATTTGAACAGCCAAGGACAACTTGTATAGTTATCTCTCCTGTCGAATATCAAGAAGATCGGGTGAAACAATATTAGCTGAGATTCCAGTAAACTCATAGTACTACGGAAGCTCAGCAAACACTTTAAAATGAAAGTATATTTTCCTTGCCGCTGCTTAGGGCTACTTCATCAGGAAACAAAGCATAGAGAGTGCACTGAGAACTAACTGAGTGAATCAAGTTTCATGCAGCTAGCACAAACCGTGTTTGATTTAGATGTTCAAAAGCATGTATCCCTATAGGGGAAAAGGTAGAAAAACCTAAATATTCAAAGTCATCCTGCAAAGGAATGATTCAACCTAGCAGAACAAAATTTGTGCAGCCAAGTGCAACTGGTATACACATTTTTCCTACCAAGTATCAACAAGATAGGGTGACAAAATATTTGCTGAGGTTTCAGTAATCTCTGAGCTTTTTGGAAGCTCGGTGAATACTTTCCAAAGAAAGTGTGTTTTCCTTGCCTCTGCTTAGGGCTACTTCAACAGGGAACAAGGCATAGAGAGTGCACTGAGAACTAGTTGAGTGAGTCAAGTTACAAGCACACAGCAAAAACCGTGTTTGATTTAGAGTTCCAAATGCATGTATCCCTATAGGGGAAAATGAAGTGAAACCTAAAAATTCAAAGTTTTCCTGCAAACGAACGTTTCAATCGAGAAGCACGAAATTTGAACAGCCTAGGACAACTTGTACAGTTATCTCTCCTGTCGAATATCAAGAAGATCGGGTGAAACATTATTAGCTGAGATTCCAGTAAACTCATAGTACTACGGAAGCTCTGCAAACACTTTAAAACGAAAGTATATTTTCCTTGCCGCTGCTTAGGGCTACTTCATCAGGAAACAACGCATAGAGAGTGCACTGAAAACTAACTGAGTGAGTCAAGTTTCATGCAGCTAGTACAAACCGTGTTTGAGTTAGAGATCCAAATGCATGTATCCCTAAAGGGGAAAATGAAGTGAAACCTAAGATTTCAAAGTCTTCCTGCAAACGAACTATTCAACCTAGAAGATCTAAATTTGGGCAGCCAAATGCAACCGGTATACTTATCTTTCCTGTTGAGTTAACAACAAGTTATGGTGAGAAAATATTTGCTGAGATTCCAGGAAACTCAAAGTTCTGTGGAATCACTGCAAATGCTTTCCAATGAAAGTTTCCTGCCCTTGCCTCTGCTTAGGGTTACTTCAACAGAAATCAAACAAAGAGATCGCACTGAGAACTAGTTGAGTGAGTTTCAGTTTCAAGCAACTTGCATAAACTGTGTTTGGTTTATAATTCCAAATGCATACGTCCCTGTAAGGAAAAGTGAAGTGAAACCTAAAAATTCAAAGTGTTCCTGCACACGAACTTTTCCACCTAGAAGAACGAAATTTGGGTAGCTAAGTGCAACTGGTATACTCATCTTTCCTGACGAGGATCATCAAGATCAGGTGAGTAAATAGTTGCAGAGATTCCAGTTAACTTGGAGCTCTGTTGAAGCTCTGGAAATGCTTTCTAAGGAAAGCGTATGTACCTCGCCTCCACTTAGGACCACTTCAACAGGGAACAAAGCACAGAGAGCACACCAGAAACTAACTGAGTGAGTCAAGCTTCAAGCAGCTAGCACAAACAGTGTTTGATTTAGAGTTCCCAATGCATGCATTCCTATAGGTGAAAATGAAGAGAAACCCCCCAAATTCAATGTCTTCCTGAAAGCAAATGCTTCATCTTAGAAGAACGAAATTTTGGCAGCCAAATGCAACTGGTATACTCATCTTTCTTACCTACTATCAACAAGATCAAGTGAAAAAATATTCGCTGAAATTCCAGTAAACTTGGGAGTTTTGTGGAAGCTCTGCAAACACTTACATAAGAAAGCGTATTTTCCTTGTATCTGCTTGGGGATACTGCAGCAGGGGACAATGCATAGAGAGTGCACTGAGAACTCATTGAGTGAGCCAAGTTTCCAAGTTGTATCACAAACTGTGTTTGATTTAGCATTCCAAATGCATGTATTCATATAGGAAAAAAGAAGTGAAACCTAAAAATTCAAAGTCTTCCTGCAAAGGAACTCTTCAACATAAGATTACGAAATTTGGGCTGCCAAGTGCAACCCATATACTCATTTTTGCTGTCAAGTATCAACAAGATCGGGTGAAAAAACATTTGCTGAGAGTCCAGTAATCTCTGAGTTCTGTGGATGCTCTACAAACACTTTCAAATGAAAGTGTATTTTTCTTTGCTCTGCTTAGGGGTACATAAACTGGTATCAAAGCATAGAGAGCAGAATGGGAATTCATTCAGTGAGTCAAGTTTCAAGCAGCTAGCACAAACCGTGATTGATTTAGATGTTCAAAGGCATGTATCCCTATAGGGGAAAAGTTAGTAAAACCTAAATATTCAAAGTCATCCTGCAAAGGAATGATTCAACGTAGCAGAACAAAATTTGTGCAGCCAAGTGCAACTGGTATACACATTTTTCCTACCAAGTATCAACAAGATAGGGTGACAAAATATTTGCTGAGGTTTCAGTAATCTCTGAGCTTTTTGGAAGCTCGGTGAATACTTTCCAAAGAAAGTGTGTTTTCCTTGCCTCTGCTTAGGGCTACTTCAACAGGGAACAAGGCATTTAGAGTGCACTGGGAACTAGTTGAGTGAGTCAAGTTACAAGCACACAGCAAAAACCGTGTTTGATTTAGAGTTCCAAATGCATGTATCCCTATAGGGGAAAATGAAGTGAAACCTAAAAATTCAAAGTTTTCCTGCAAACGAACGTTTCAATCGAGAAGCACGAAATTTGAACAGCCAAGGACAACTTGTATAGTTATCTCTCCTGTCGAATATCAAGAAGATCGGGTGAAACAATATTAGCTGAGATTCCAGTAAACTCCTAGTACCACGGAAGCTCTGCAAACACTTTAAAATGAAAGTATATTTTCCTTGCCGCTGCTTAGGGCTACTTCATCAGGAAAAGAAGCATAGAGAGTTCACTGAGAACTAACTGAGTGAGTCAAGTTTCATGCAGCTAGTACAAACCGTGTTTGAGTTAGAGTTCCAAATTCATGTATCCCTATAGGGGAAAATGAAATGAAACCTAAGATTTCAAAGTCTTCTGCAAACGAACTATTCAACCTAGAAGATCTAAATTTGGGCAGCCAAATGCAACCGGTATACTTATCTTTCCTGTCGAGTTAACAACAAGTTAGGGTGAAAAAATATTTGCTGTGATTCCAGGAAACTCAAAGTTCTGTGGAATCACTGCAAATGCTTTCCAATGAAAGTTTCTTGCCCTTGCCTCTGCTTAGGGTTACTTCAACAGAATTCAAAGCATAGAGATCGCACTGAGAACTAGTTGAGTGAGTTTCATTTTCAAGCAGCTGGCATAAACCGTGTTTGGTTTATAATTCCAAATGCATACGTCCCTGTAAGGAAAAGTGAAGTGAAACCTAAAAATTCAAAGTGTTCCTGCACACGAACTTTTCCACCTAGAAGAACGAAATTTGGGTCGCTAAGTGAAACTGGTATACTCATCTTTCCTGACCAGGATCATCAAGATCAGGTGAGTAAATAGTTGCAGAGATTCCAGTTAACTTGGAGCTCTGTTGAAGCTCTGGAAATGCTTTCTAAGGAAAGCGTATGTTCCTCGCCTCCACTTAGGACCACTTCAACAGGGAACAAAGCACAGAGAGCACACCAGAAACTAACTGAGTGAGTCAAGCTTCAAGCAGCTAGCACAAACAGTGTTTGATTTAGAGTTCCCAATGCATGTATTCCTGTAGGTGAAAATGAAGAGAAACCCCCCAAATTCAACGTCTTCCTGAAAGCAAATGCTTCATCTTAGAAGAACGAAATATTGGCAGCCAAATGCAACTGGTATACTCATCTTTCTTACCTAGTATCAACAAGATCAAGTGAAAAAAATATTCGCTGAAATTCCAGTAAACTTGGGAGTTTTGTGGAAGCTCTGCAAACACTTACATAAGAAAGCATATTTTCCTTGCCTGTGCTTGGGGATACTGCAGCAGGGGACAATGCATAGAGAGTGCACTGAGAACTCGTTGAGTGAGCCAAGTTTCCAAGAGGTATCACAAACTGTGTTTGATTTAGCATTCCAAATGCATGCATTCATATAGGGAAAAAAGAAGTGAAACCTAAAAATTCAAAGTCTTCCTGCAAAGGAACTCTTCAACATAAGATTACGAAATTTGGGCTGCCAAGTGCAACCCATATACTCATTTTTGCTGTCAAGTATCAACAAGATCGGGTGAAAAAACATTTGCTGAGAGTCCAGTAAACTCTGAGTTCTGTGGATGCTCTACAAACACTTTCAAATGAAAGTCTGTTTTTCTCTGCTCTGCTTAGGGGTACATAAACCGGTAACAAAGCATAGAGAGCAGAATGAGAATTCATTCAGTGAGTCAAGTTTCAAGCAGCTAGCACAAAGCGTGTTTGATTTAGATGTTCAAAAGCATGTATCCCTATAGGGGAAAAGGTAGTAAAACCTAAATATTCAAAGTCATCCTGCAAAGGAATGATTCAACCTAGCAGAACAAAATTTGTGCAGCCAAGCCCAACTGGTATACACATTTTTCCTACCAAGTATCAACAAGATAGGGTGACAAAATATTTGCTGAGGTTTCAGTAATCTCTGATTTTTTTGGAAGCTCGGTGAATACTTTCCAAAGAAAGTGTGTTTTCCTTGTCTTTGCTTAGGGCTACTTCAACAGGGAACAAGGCATAGAGAGTGCACTGACAACTAGTTGAGTGAGTCAAGTTACAAGCACACAGCAAAAACCGTGTTTGATTTAGAGTTCCAAATGCATGTATCCCTATAGGGGAAAATGAAGTGAAACTTAATAATTCAAATTTTTCTTGCAAACGAACGTTTCAATCGAGAAGCACGAAATTTGAACAGCCAAGGACAACTTGTATAGTTATCTCTCCTGTCGAATATCAAGAAGATCGGGTGAAACAATATTAGCTGAGATTCCAGTAAACTCATAGTACTACGGAAGATCTTCAAACACTTTAAAAAGTAAGAATATTAAAAAAAAATAAAAAAATAAAGTATATTTTCCATGCCGCTGCTTAGGGCTAATTATTCAGGACACAAAGCATAGAGAGTGCACTGAGAACTAACTGAGTGAGTCAAGTTTCATGCAACTAGCACAAACCGTGTTTGCTTTAGATGTTCAAAAGCATGTATCCCTATAGGGGAAAAGGTAGTAAAACCTAAATATTCAAAGTCATCCTGCAAAGGAATGATTCAACCTAGCAGAACAAAATTTGTGCAGCCAAGCGCAACTGGTATACACATTTTTCCTACCAAGTATCAACAACATAGGGTGACAAAATATTTGCTGAGGTTTCAGTAATCTCTGAGTTTTTTGGAAACTCGGTGAATACTTTCCAAAGAAAGTGTGTTTTCCTTGCCTCTTCTTAGGGCTACTTCAACAGGGAACAGGCAAAGAGAGTGCACTGAGAACTAGTTGAGTGAGTCAAGTTACAAGCACACAGCAAAAACCGTGTTTGATTTAGAGTTCCAAAAGCATGTATCCCTATAGGGGAAAATGAAGTGAAACCTAAAAATTCAAAGTTTTCCTGCAAACGAACTTTTCAATCGAGAAGCACAAAATTTGAACAGCCAAGGACAACTTGTATAGTTATCTCTCCTGTCGAATATCAAGAAGATCGGGTGAAACAATATTAGCTGAGATTCCAGTAAACTCATAGTACTACGGAAGCTCTGCAAACACTTTAAAATGAAAGTATATTTTCCTTGCCGCTGCTTAGGGCTACTTCATCAGGAAACAAAGCGTAGAGAGTTCACTGAGAACTAACTGAGTGAATCAAGTTTCATGCAGCTAGCACAAACCGTGTTTGATTTAGATGTTCAAAAGCATGTATCCCTATATGGGAAAAGGTAGAAAAACCTAAATATTCAAAGTCGTCCTGCAAAGGAATGATTCAACCTAGCAGAACAAAATTTGTGCAGCCAAGTGCAACTGGTATACACATTTTTCCTACCAAGTATCAACAAGAGAGGGTGACACAATATTTGCTGAGGTTTCAGTAATCTCTGAGCTTTTTGGAAGCTCGGTGAATACTTTCCAAAAAAGTGTGTTTTCCTTGCCTCTGCTTAGGGCTACTTCAACAGGGAACAAGGCATAGAGAGTGCACTGAGAACTAGTTGAGTGAGTCAAGTTACAAGCACACAGCAAAAACCGTGTTTGATTTAGAGTTCCAAATGCATGTATCCGTATAGGGGAAAATGAAGTGAAACCTAAAAATTCAAAGTTTTCCTGCAAACGAACGTTTCAATCGAGAAGCACGAAATTTGAACAGCCTAGGACAACTTGTACAGTTATCTCTCCTGTCGAATATCAAGAAGATCGGGTGAAACATTATTAGCTGAGATTCCAGTAAACTCATAGTACTACGGAAGCTCTGCAAACACTTTAAAATGAAAGTATATTTTCCTTGCCGCTGCTTAGGGCTACTTCATCAGGAAACAACGCATAGAGAGTGCACTGAAAACTAACTGAGTGAGTCAAGTTTCATGCAGCTAGTACAAACCGTGTTTGAGTTAGAGTTCCAAATGCATGTATCCCTATAGGGGAAAATGAAGTGAAACCTAAGATTTCAAAGTCTTCCTGCAAACGAACTATTCAACCTAGAAGATCTAAATTTGGGCAGCCAAATGCAACCGGTATACTTATCTTTCCTGTCGAGTTAACAACAAGTTAGGGTGAAAAAATATTTGCTGAGATTCCAGGAAACTCAAAGTTCTGTGGAATCACTGCAAATGCTTTCCAATGAAAGTTTCTTGCCCTTGCCTCTGCTTAGGGTTACTTCAACAGAAATCAAAGCATAGAGATCGCACTGAGAACTAGTTGAGTGAGTTTCAGTTTCAAGCAGCTGGCATAAACCGTGTTTGGTTTATACTTCCAAATGCATACGTCCCTGTAAGGAAAAGTGAAGTGAAACCTAAAAATTCAAAGTGTTCCTGCACACGAACTTTTCCACCTAGAAGAACGAAATTTGGGTAGCTAAGTGCAACTGGTATACTCATCTTTCCTGACCAGGATCATCAAGATCAGGTGAGTAAATAGTTGCAGAGATTCCAGTTAACTTGGAGCTCTGTTGAAGCTCTGGAAATGCTTTCTAAGGAAAGCGTATGTTCCTCGCCTCCACTTAGGACCACTTCAACAGGGAACAAAGCACAGAGAGCACACCAGAAACTAACTGAGTGAGTCAAGCTTCAAGCAGCTAGCACAAACAGTGTTTGATTTAGAGTTCCCAATGCATGTATTCCTATAGGTGAAAATGAAGAGAAACCCCCCAAATTCAACGTCTTCCTGAAAGCAAATGCTTCATCTTAGAAGAACGAAATTTTGGCAGCCAAATGCAACTGGTATACTCATCTTTCTTACCTAGTATCAACAAGATCAAGTGAAAAAATATTCGCTGAAATTCCAGTAAACTTGGGAGTTTTGTGGAAGTTCTGCAAACACTTACATAAGAAAGCATATTTTCCTTGCCTGTGCTTGGGGATACTGCAGCAGGGGACAATGCATAGAGAGTGCACTGAGAACTCATTGAGTGAGCCAAGTTTCCAAGGGGTATCACAAACTGTGTTTGATTTAGCATTCCAAATGCATGCATTCATATAGGGAAAAAAGAAGTGAAACCTAAAAATTCAAAGTCTTCCTGCAAAGGAACTCTTCAACATAAGATTACGAAATTTGGGCTGCCAAGTGCAACCCATATACTCATTTTTGCTGCCAAGTATCAACAAGATCGGGTGAAAAAACATTTGCTGAGAGTCCAGTAAACTCTGAGTTCTGTGGATGCTCTACAAACACTTTCAAATGAAAGTCTATTTTTCTCTGCTCTGCTTAGGGGTACATAAACCGGTAACAAAGCATAGAGAGCAGAATGAGAATTCATTCAGTGAGTCAAGTTTCAAGCAGCTAGCACAAAGCGTGTTTGATTTAGATGTTCAAAAGCATGTATCCCTATAGGGGAAAAGGTAGTAAAACCTAAATATTCAAAGTCATCCTGCAAAGGAATGATTCAACCTAGCAGAACAAAATTTGTGCAGCCAAGCCCAACTGGTATACACATTTTTCCTACCAAGTATCAACAAGATAGGGTGACAAAATATTTGCTGAGGTTTCAGTAATCTGTGATTTTTTTGGAAGCTCGGTGAATACTTTCCAAAGAAAGTGTGTTTTCCTTGTCTTTGCTTAGGGCTACTTCAACAGGGAACAAGGCATAGAGAGTGCACTGACAACTAGTTGAGTGAGTCAAGTTACAAGCACACAGCAAAAACCGTGTTTGATTTAGAGTTCCAAATGCATGTATCCCTATAGGGGAAAATGAAGTGAAACTTAATAATTCAAAGTTTTCTTGCAAACGAACGTTTCAATCGAGAAGCACGAAAATTGAACAGCCAAGGACAACTTGTATAGTTATCTCTCCTGTCGAATATCAAGAAGATCGGGTGAAACAATATTAGCTGAGATTCCAGTAAACTCATAGTACTACGGAAGATCTTCAAACACTTAACAAAGTAAGAATATTAAAAAAAAAATAAAAAATAAAGTATATTTTCCATGCCGCTGCTTAGGGCTACTTATTCAGGACACAAAGCATAGAGAGCGCACTGAGAACTAACTGAGTGAGTCAAGTTTCATGCAACTAGCACAAACTGTGTTTTCTTTAGATGTTCAAAAGCATGTATCCCTATAGGGGAAAAGGTAGTAAAACCTAAATATTCAAAGTCATCCTGCAAAGGAATGATTCAACCTAGCAGAACAAAATTTGTGCAGCCAAGCACAACTGGTATACACATTTTTCCTACCAAGTATCAACAACATAGGGTGACAAAATATTTGCTGAGTTTTAGTAATCTCTGAGTTTTTTGGAAACTCGGTGAATACTTTCCAAAGAAAGTGTGTTTTCCTTGCCTCTTCTTAGGGCTACTTCAACAGGGAACAAGGCAAAGAGAGTGCACTGAGAACTAGTTGAGTGAGTCAAGTTACAAGCACACAGCAAAAACCGTGTTTGATTTAGAGTTCCAAATGCATGTATCCCTATAGGGGAAAATGAAGTGAAACCTAAAAATTCAAAGTTTTCCTGCAAACGAACGTTTCAATCGAGAAGCACGAAATTTGAACAGCCAAGGACAACTTGTACAGTTATCTCTCCTGTCGAATATCAAGAAGATCGGGTGAAACAATATTAGCTGAGATTCCAGTAAACTCATAGTACTACGGAAGCTCTGCAAACACTTTAAAATGAAAGTATATTTTCCTTGCCGCTGCTTAGGGCTACTTCATCAGGAAACAAAGCATAGAGAGTGCACTGAGAACTAACTGAGTGAATCAAGTTTCATGCAGCTAGCACAAACCGTGTTTGATTTAGATGTTCAAAAGCATGTATCCCTATAGGGGAAAAGGTAGAAAAACCTAAATATTCAAAGTCGTCCTGCAAAGGAATGATTCAACCTAGCAGAACAAAATTTGTGCAGCCAAGTGCAACTGGTATACACATTTTTCCTACCAAGTATCAACCAGAGAGGGTGACACAATATTTGCTGAGGTTTCAGTAATCTCTGAGCTTTTTGGAAGCTCAGTGAATACTTTCCAAAAAAGTGTGTTTTCCTTGCCTCTGCTTAGGGCTACTTCAACAGGGAACAAGGCATAGAGAGTGCACTGAGAACTAGTTGAGTGAGTCAAGTTACAAGCACACAGCAAAAACCGTGTTTGATTTAGAGTTCCAAATGCATGTATCCCTATAGGGGAAAATGAAGTGAAACCTAAAAATTCAAAGTTTTCCTGCAAACGAACGTTTCAATCGAGAAGCACGAAATTTGAACAGCCTAGGACAACTTGTACAGTTATCTCTCCTGTCGAATATCAAGAAGATCGGGTGAAACATTATTAGCTGATATTCCAGTAAACTCATAGTACTATGGAAGCTCTGCAAACACTTTAAAAGGAAAGTATATTTTCCTTGCCGCTGCTTAGGGCTACTTCAGCAGGAAACAACGCATAGAGAGTGCACTGAAAACTAACTGAGGGAGTCAAGTTTCATGCAGCTAGTACAAACCGTGTTTGAGTTAGAGTTCCAAATGCATGTATCCCTATAGGGGAAAATGAAGTGAAACCTAAGATTTCAAAGTCTTCCTGCAAACGAACTATTCAACCTAGAATATCTAAATTTGGGCAGCCAAATGCAACCGGTATACTTATCTTTCCTGTTGAGTTAACAACAAGTTAGGGTGAAAAAATATTTGCTGAGATTCCAGGAAACTCAAAGTTCTGTGGAATCACTGCAAATGCTTTCCAATGAAAGTTTCTTGCCCTTGCCTCTGCTTAGGGTTACTTCAACAGAAATCAAAGCATAGACATCCCACTGAGAACTAGTTGAGTGAGTTTCAGTTTCAAGCACACAGCATAAACCGTGTTTGGTTTATACTTCCAAATGCATACGTCCCTGTAAGGAAAAGTGACGTGAAACCTAAAAATTCAAAGTGTTCCTGCACACGAACTTTTCCACCTAGAAGAACGAAATTTGGGTAGCTAAGTGCAACTGGTATACTCATCTTTCCTGACCAGGATCATCAAGATCAGGTGAGTAAATAGTTGCAGAGATTCCAGTTAACTTGGAGCTCTGTTGAAGCTCTGGAAATGCTTTCTAAGGAAAGCGTATGTTCCTCGCCTCCACTTAGGGCCACTTCAACAGGGAACAAAGCACAGAGAGCACACCAGGAACTAACTGAGTGATTCAAGCTTCAAGCAGCTAGCACAAACAGTGTTTGATTTAGAGTTCCCAATGCATGTATTCCTATAGGTGAAAATGAAGAGAAACCCCCCAAATTCAATGTCTTCCTGAAAGCAAATGCTTCATCTTAGAAGAACGAAATTTTGGCAGCCAAATGCAACTGGTATACTCATCTTTCTTACCTACTATCAACAAGATCAAGTGAAAAAATATTCGCTGAAATTCCAGTAAACTTGGGAGTTTTGTGGAAGCTCTGCAAACACTTACATAAGAAAGCATATTTTCCTTGTATCTGCTTGGGGATACTGCAGCAGGGGACAATGCATAGAGAGTGCACTGAGAACTCATTGAGTGAGCCAAGTTTCCAAGTTGTATCACAAACTGTGTTTGATTTAGCATTCCAAATGCATGTATTCATATAGGAAAAAAGAAGTGAAACCTAAAAATTCAAAGTCTTCCTGCAAAGGAACTCTTCAACATAAGATTACGAAATTTGGGCTGCCAAGTGCAACCCATATACTCATTTTTGCTGTCAAGTATCAACAAGATCGGGTGAAAAAACATTTGCTGAGAGTCCAGTAATCTCTGAGTTCTGTGGATGCTCTACAAACACTTTCAAATGAAAGTGTATTTTTCTTTGCTCTGCTTAGGGGTACATAAACTGGTATCAAAGCATAGAGAGCAGAATGGGAATTCATTCAGTGAGTCAAGTTTCAAGCAGCTAGCACAAACCGTGATTGATTTAGATGTTCAAAGGCATGTATCCCTATAGGGGAAAAGTTAGTAAAACCTAAATATTCAAAGTCATCCTGCAAAGGAATGATTCAACGTAGCAGAACAAAATTTGTGCAGCCAAGCGCAACTGGTATACACATTTTTCCTACCAAGTATCAACAAGATAGGGTGACAAAATATTTGCTGAGGTTTCAGTAATCTCTGAGCTTTTTGGAAGCTCGGTGAATACTTTCCAAAGAAAGTGTGTTTTCCTTGCCTCTGCTTAGGGCTACTTCAACAGGGAACAAGGCATAGAGAGTGCACTGGGAACTAGTTGAGTGAGTCAAGTTACAAGCACACAGCAAAAACCGTGTTTGATTTAGAGTTCCAAATGCATGTATCCCTATAGGGGAAAATGAAGTGAAACCTAAAAATTCAAAGTTTTCCTGCAAACGAACGTTTCAATCGAGAAGCAGGAAATTTGAACAGCCAAGGACAACTTGTATAGTTATCTCTCCTGTCGAATATCAAGAAGATCGGGTGAAACAATATTAGCTGAGATTCCAGTAAACTCATAGTACTACGGAAGCTCAGCAAACACTTTAAAATGAAAGTATATTTTCCTTGCCGCTGCTTAGGGCTACTTCATCAGGAAACAAAGCATAGAGAGTGCACTGAGAACTAACTGAGTGAATCAAGTTTCATGCAGCTAGCACAAACCGTGTTTGATTTAGATGTTCAAAAGCATGTATCCCTATAGGGGAAAAGGTAGAAAAACCTAAATATTCAAAGTCATCCTGCAAAGGAATGATTCAACCTAGCAGAACAAAATTTGTGCAGCCAAGTGCAACTGGTATACACATTTTTCCTACCAAGTATCAACAAGATAGGGTGACAAAATATTTGCTGAGGTTTCAGTAATCTCTGAGCTTTTTGGAAGCTCGGTGAATACTTTCCAAAGAAAGTGTGTTTTCCTTGCCTCTGCTTAGGGCTACTTCAACAGGGAACAAGGCATAGAGAGTGCACTGAGAACTAGTTGAGTGAGTCAAGTTACAAGCACACAGGAAAAAACCGTGTTTGATTTAGAGTTCCAAATGCATGTATCCCTATAGGGGAAAATGAAGTGAAACCTAAAAATTCAAAGTTTTCCTGCAAACGAACGTTTCAATCGAGAAGCACGAAATTTGAACAGCCTAGGACAACTTGTACAGTTATCTCTCCTGTCGAATATCAAGAAGATCGGGTGAAACATTATTAGCTGAGATTCCAGTAAACTCATAGTACTACGGAAGCTCTGCAAACACTTTAAAACGAAAGTATATTTTCCTTGCCGCTGCTTAGGGCTACTTCATCAGGAAACAACGCATAGAGAGGGCACTGAAAACTAACTGAGTGAGTCAAGTTTCATGCAGCTAGTACAAACCGTGTTTGAGTTAGAGTTCCAAATGCATGTATCCCTAAAGGGGAAAATGAAGTGAAACCTAAGATTTCAAAGTCTTCCTGCAAACGAACTATTCAACCTAGAATATCTAAATTTGGGCAGCCAAATGCAACCGGTATACTTATCTTTCCTGTTGAGTTAACAACAAGTTATGGTGAAAAAATATTTGCTGAGATTCCAGGAAACTCAAAGTTCTGTGGAATCACTCCAAATGCTTTCCAATGAAAGTTTCCTGCCCTTGCCTCTGCTTAGGGTTACTTCAACAGAAATCAAACAAAGAGATCGCACTGAGAACTAGTTGAGTGAGTTTCAGTTTCAAGCAACTTGCATAAACCGTGTTTGGTTTATAATTCCAAATGCATACGTCCCTGTAAGGAAAAGTGAAGTGAAACCTAAAAATTCAAAGTGTTCCTGCACACGAACTTTTCAACCTAGAAGAACGAAATTTGGGTAGCTAAGTGCAACTGGTATACTCATCTTTCCTGACGAGGATCATCAAGATCAGGTGAGTAAATAGTTGCAGAGATTCCAGTTAACTTGGAGCTCTGTTGAAGCTCTGGAAATGCTTTCTAAGGAAAGCGTATGTTCCTCGCCTCCACTTAGGACAACTTCAACAGGGAACAAAGCACAGAGAGCACACCAGAAACTAACTGAGTGAGTCAAGCTTCAAGCAGCTAGCACAAACAGTGTTTGATTTAGAGTTCCCAATGCATGCATTCCTATAGGTGAAAATGAAGAGAAACCCCCCAAATTCAATGTCTTCCTGAAAGCAAATGCTTCATCTTAGAAGAACGAAATTTTGGCAGCCAAATGCAACTGGTATACTCATCTTTCTTACCTACTATCAACAAGATCAAGTGAAAAAATATTCGCTGAAATTCCAGTAAACTTGGGAGTTTTGTGGAAGCTCTGCAAACACTTACATAAGAAAGCGTATTTTCCTTGTATCTGCTTGGGGATACTGCAGCAGGGGACAATGCATAGAGAGTGCACTGAGAACTCATTGAGTGAGCCAAGTTTCCAAGTTGTATCACAAACTGTGTTTGATTTAGCATTCCAAATGCATGTATTCATATAGGAAAAAAGAAGTGAAACCTAAAAATTCAAAGTCTTCCTGCAAAGGAACTCTTCAACATAAGATTACGAAATTTGGGCTGCCAAGTGCAACCCATATACTCATTTTTGCTGTCAAGTATCAACAAGATCGGGTGAAAAAACATTTGCTGAGAGTCCAGTAATCTCTGAGTTCTGTGGATGCTCTACAAACACTTTCAAATGAAAGTGTATTTTTCTTTGCTCTGCTTAGGGGTACATAAACTGGTATCAAAGCATAGAGAGCAGAATGGGAATTCATTCAGTGAGTCAAGTTTCAAGCAGCTAGCACAAACCGTGATTGATTTAGATGTTCAAAGGCATGTATCCCTATAGGGGAAAAGTTAGTAAAACCTAAATATTCAAAGTCATCCTGCAAAGGAATGATTCAACGTAGCAGAACAAAATTTGTGCAGCCAAGTGCAACTGGTATACACATTTTTCCTACCAAGTATCAACAAGATAGGGTGACAAAATATTTGCTGAGGTTTCAGTAATCTCTGAGTTTTTTGGAAGCTCGGTGAATACTTTCCAAAGAAAGTGTGTTTTCCTTTCCTCTGCTTAGGGCTACTTCAACAGGGAACAAGGCATAGAGAGTGCACTGAGAACTTGTTGAGTGAGTCAAGTTACAAGCACACAGCAAAAACCGTGTTTGATTTAGAGTTCCAAATGCATGTATCCCTGGAGGGGAAAATGAAGTGAAACCTAAAAATTCAAAGTTTTCCTGCAAACGAACGTTTCAATCGAGAAGCACGAAATTTGAACAGCCAAGGAAAACTTGTATAGTTATCTCTCCTGTCGAATATCAAGAAGATCGGGTGAAACAATATTAGCTGAGATTCCAGTAAACTCCTAGTACCACGGAAGCTCTGCAAACACTTTAAAATGAAAGTATATTTTCCTTGCCGCTGCTTAGGGCTACTTCATCAAGAAAAGAAGCATAGAGAGTTCACTGAGAACTAACTGAGTGAGTCAAGTTTCATGCAGCTAGTACAAGCCGTGTTTGAGTTAGAGTTCCAAATGCATGTATCCCTAAAGAGGAAAATGAAGTCAAACCTAAGATTTCAAAGTCTTCCTGCAAACGAACTATTCAACCTAGAAGATCTAAATTTGGGCAGCCAAATGCAACCGGTATACTTATCTTTCCTGACAAGTTAACAACAAGTTAGGGTGAAAAATTATTTGCTGAGATTCCAGGAAACTCAAATTCTGTGGAATCACTGCAAATGCTTTCCAATGAAAGTTTCCTGCCCTTGCCTCTGCTTAGGGTTACTTCAACAGAAATCAAACAAAGAGATCGCACTGAGAACTAGTTGAGTGAGTTTCAGTTTCAAGCAACTTGCATAAACCGTGTTTGGTTTATAATTCCAAATGCATACGTGCCTGTAAGGAAAAGTGAAGTGAAACCTAAAAATTCAAAGTGTTCCTGCACACGAACTTTTCAACCCAGAAGAACGAAATTTGGGTAGCTAAGTGCAACTGGTATACTCATCTTTCCTGACGAGGATCATCAAGATCAGGTGAGTAAATAGTTGCAGAGATTCCAGTTAACTTGGAGCTCTGTTGAAGCTCTGGAAATTCTTTCTAAGGAAAGCGTATGTACCTCGCCTCCACTTAGGACCACTTCAACAGGGAACAAAGCACAGAGAGCACACCAGAAACTAACTGAGTGAGTCAAGCTTCAAGCAGCCAGCACAAACAGTGTTTGATTTAGAGTTCCCAATGCATGCATTCCTATAGGTGAAAATGAAAAGAAACCCCCCAAATTCAATGTCTTCCTGAAAGCAAATGCTTCATCTTAGAAGAACGAAATTTTGGCAGCCAAATGCAACTGGTATACTCATCTTTCTTACCTAGTATCAACAAGATCAATGAAAAAATATTCGCTGAAATTCCGGTAAACTTGGGAGTTTTGTGGAAGCTCTGCAAACACTTATATAAGAAAGCCTATTTTCCTTGCGTCTGCTTGGGGATACGGCAGCAGGGGACATTCCATAGAGAGTACACTGAGAACTCATTGAGTGAGCCAAGTTTCCAATAGGTATCACAAACTGTGTTTGATTTAGCATTACAAATGCATGTATTCATATAGGGAAAAAAATAGTGAAACCTAAAAATTCAAAGTGTTCCTGCAAAGGAACTCTTCAACATAAGATTATGAAATTTGGGCTGCCAAGTGCAACCCATATACTCATTTTTGCTGCCAAGTATCAACAAGATCGGGTGAAAAAACATTTGCTGAGAGTCCAGAAAACTCTGAGTTCTGTGGATGCTCTGCAAACACTTTCAAATGAAAGTCTATTTTTCTTTGCTCTGCTTAGGGGTACATAAACCGGTAACAAAGCGTAGAGAGAAGAATGAGAATTCATTCAGTGAGTCAAGTTTCAAGCAGCTAGCACAAACCGTGTTTGATTTAGATGTTCAAAAGCATGTATCCCTATAGGGGAAAAGGCAGTAAAACCTAAATATTCAAAGTCATCCTGCAAAGGAATGATTCAACCTAGCAGAACAAAATTTGTGCAGCCAAGCGCAACTGGTATACACATTTTTCCTACCAAGTATCACCAAGATAGGGTGACAAAATATTTGCTGAGGTTTCAGTAATCTCTGAGTTTTTTGGAAGCTCGGTGAATACTTTCCAAAGAAAGTGTGTTTTCCTTGCCTCTGCTTAGGGCTACTTCAACAGGGAACAAGGCATAGAGAGTGCACTGAGAACTTGTTGAGTGAGTCAAGTTACAAGCACACAGCAAAAACCGTGTTTGATTTAGAGTTCCAAATGCATGTATCCCTATAGGGGAAAATGAATTGAAACCTAAAAATTCAAAGTTTTCCTGCAAACGAACGTTTCAATCGAGAAGCACGAAATTTGAACAGCCAAAGACAACTTGTACAGTTATCTCTCCTGTCGAATATCAAGAAGATCGGGTGAAACAATATTAACTGAGATTCCAGTAAACTCATAGTACTACGGAAGCTCTGCAAACACTTTAAAAAGTAAGAATATTAAAAAAAAAATTGAAAAATAAAGTATATTTTCCATGCCGCTGCTTAGGGCTACTTATTCAGGACACAAAGCATAGAGAGCGCACTGAGAACTAACTGAGTGAGTCAAGTTTCATGCAACTAGCACAAACCGTGTTTGATTTAGATGTTCAAAAGCATGTATCCCTATAGGGGAAAAGGTAGTAAAACCTAAATATTGAAAGTCATCCTGCAAAGGAATGATTCAACCTAGCAGAACAAAATTTGTGCAGCCAAGCGCAACTGGTATACACATTTTTCCTACCAAGTATCAACAACATAGGGTGACAAAATATTTGCTGAGGTTTCAGTAATCTCTGAGTTTTTTGGAAACTCGGTGAATACTTTCCAAAGAAAGTGTGTTTTCCTTGCCTCTTCTTAGGGCTACTTCAACAGGGAACAAGGCATAGAGAGTGCACTGAGAACTAGTTGAGTGAGTCAAGTTACAAGCACACAGCAAAAACCGTGTTTGATTTGGAGTTCCAAATGCATGTATCCCTATAGGGGAAAATGAAGTGAAACCTAAAAATTCAAAGTTTTCCTGCAAACGAACGTTTCAATCGAGAAGCACGAAATTTGAACAGCCAAGGACAACTTGTATAGTTATCTCTCCTGTCGAATATCAAGAAGATCGGGTGAAACAATATTAGCTGAGATTCCAGTAAACTCATAGTACTACGGAAGCTCAGCAAACACTTTAAAATGAAAGTATATTTTCCTTGCCGCTGCTTAGGCCTACTTCATCAGGAAACAAAGCATAGAGAGTGCACTGAGAACTAACTGAGTGAATCAAGTTTCATGCAGCTAGCACAAACCGTGTTTGATTTAGATGTTCAAAAGCATGTATCCCTATAGGGGAAAAGGTAGAAAAACCTAAATATTCAAAGTCATCCTGCAAATGAATGATTCAACCTAGCAGAACAAAATTTGTGCAGCCAAGTGCAACTGGTATACACATTTTTCCTACCAAGTATCAACAAGATAGGGTGACAAAATATTTGCTGAGGTTTCAGTAATCTCTGAGCTTTTTGGAAGCTCGGTGAATACTTTCCAAAGAAAGTGTGTTTTCCTTGCCTCTGCTTAGGGCTACTTCAACAGGGAACAAGGCATAGAGAGTGCACTGAGAACTAGTTGAGTGAGTCAAGTTACAAGCACACAGCAAAAAAACGTGTTTGATTTAGAGTTCCAAATGCATGTATCCCTATAGGGGAAAATGAAGTGAAACCTAAAAATTCAAAGTTTTCCTGCAAACGAACGTTTCAATCGAGAAGCACGAAATTTGAACAGCCTAGGACAACTTGTACAGTTATCTCTCCTGTCGAATATCAAGAAGATCGGGTGAAACATTATTAGCTGAGATTCCAGTAAACTCATGGTACTACGGAAGCTCTGCAAACACTTTAAAACGAAAGTATATTTTCCTTGCCGCTGCTTAGGGCTACTTCATCAGGAAACAACGCATAGAGAGTGCACTGAAAACTAACTGAGTGAGCCAAGTTTCATGCAGCTAGTACAAACCGTGTTTGAGTTAGAGTTCCAAATGCATGTATCCCTAAAGGGGAAAATGAAGTGAAACCTAAGATTTCAAAGTCTTCCTGCAAACGAACTATTCAACCTAGAATATCTAAATTTGGGCAGCCAAATGCAACCGGTATACTTATCTTTCCTGTTGAGTTAACAACAAGTTATGGTGAAAAAATATTTGCTGAGATTCCAGGAAACTCAAAGTTCTGTGGAATCACTGCAAATGCTTTCCAATGAAAGTTTCCTGCCCTTGCCTCTGCTTAGGGTTACTTCAACAGAAATCAAACAAAGAGATCGCACTGAGAACTAGTTGAGTGAGTTTCAGTTTCAAGCAACTTGCATAAACTGTGTTTGGTTTATAATTCGAAATGCATACGTCCCTGTAAGGAAAAGTGAAGTGAAACCTAAAAATTCAAAGTGTTCCTGCACTCGAAATTTTCAACCCAGAAGAACGAAATTTGGGTAGCTAAGTGCAACTGGTATACTCATCTTTCCTGACGAGGATCATCAAGATCAGGTGAGTAAATAGTAGCAGAGATTCCAGTTAACTTGGAGCTCTGTTGAAGCTCTGGAAATGCTTTCTAAGGAAAGCGTATGTACCTCGCCTCCACTTAGGACCACTTCAACAGGGAACAAAGCACAGAGAGCACACCAGAAACTAACTGAGTGAGTCAAGCTTCAAGCTGCCAGCACAAACAGTGTTTGATTTAGAGTTCCCAATGCATGCATTCCTATAGGTGAAAATGAAGAGAAACCCCCCAAATTCAATGTCTTCCTGAAAGCAAATGCTTCATCTTAGAAGAACGAAATTTTGACAGCCAAATGCAACTGGTATACTCATCTTTCTTACCTACTATCAACAAGATCAAGTGAAAAAATATTCGCTGAAATTCCAGTAAACTTGGGAGTTTTGTGGAAGCTCTGCAAACACTTACATAAGAAAGCGTATTTTCCTTGTATCTGCTTGGGGATACTGCAGCAGGGGACAATGCATAGAGAGTGCACTGAGAACTCATTGAGTGAGCCAAGTTTCCAAGTTGTATCACAAACTGTGTTTGATTTAGCATTCCAAATGCATGTATTCATATAGGAAAAAAGAAGTGAAACCTAAAAATTCAAAGTCTTCCTGCAAAGGAACTCTTCAACATAAGATTACGAAATTTGGGCTGCCAAGTGCAACCCATATACTCATTTTTGCTGTCAAGTATCAACAAGATCGGGTGAAAAAACATTTGCTGAGAGTCCAGTAATCTCTGAGTTCTGTGGATGCTCTACAAACACTTTCAAATGAAAGTGTATTTTTCTTTGCTCTGCTTAGGGGTACATAAACTGGTATCAAAGCATAGAGAGCAGAATGGGAATTCATTCAGTGAGTCAAGTTTCAAGCAGCTAGCACAAACCGTGATTGATTTAGATGTTCAAAGGCATGTATCCCTATAGGGGAAAAGTTAGTAAAACCTAAATATTCAAAGTCATCCTGCAAAGGAATGATTCAACGTAGCAGAACAAAATTTGTGCAGCCAAGTGCAACTGGTATACACATTTTTCCTACCAAGTATCAACAAGATAGGGTGACAAAATATTTGCTGAGGTTTCAGTAATCTCTGAGCTTTTTGGAAGCTCGGTGAATACTTTCCAAAGAACGTGTGTTTTCCTTGCCTCTGCTTAGGGCTACTTCAACAGGGAACAAGGCATTTAGAGTGCACTGGGACCTAGTTGAGTGAGTCAAGTTACAAGCACACAGCAAAAACCGTGTTTGATTTAGAGTTCCAAATGCATGTATCCGTATAGGGGAAAATGAAGTGAAACCTAAAAAT
The DNA here is from genome assembly GCF_021218885.2 of Marmota monax. NCBI lineage: Eukaryota > Metazoa > Chordata > Mammalia > Rodentia > Sciuridae > Marmota > Marmota monax. Next base: position 345,149 of record NW_026693736.1, on the reverse strand, counting down.
TCAAAGTTTTCCTGCAAACGAACGTTTCAATCGAGAAGCACGAAATTTGAACAGCCAAGGACAACTTGTATAGTTATCTCTCCTGTCGAATATCAAGAAGATCGGGTGAAACAATATTAGCTGAGATTCCAGTAAACTCCTAGTACCACGGAAGCTCTGCAAACACTTTAAAATGAAAGTATATTTTCCTTGCCGCTGCTTAGGGCTACTTCATCAGGAAAAGAAGCATAGAGAGTTCACTGAGAACTAACTGAGTGAGTCAAGTTTCATGCAGCTAGTACAAACCGTGTTTGAGTTAGAGTTCCAAATTCATGTATCCCTATAGGGGAAAATGAAATGAAACCTAAGATTTCAAAGTCTTCTGCAAACGAACTATTCAACCTAGAAGATCTAAATTTGGGCAGCCAAATGCAACCGGTATACTTATCTTTCCTGTCGAGTTAACAACAAGTTAGGGTGAAAAAATATTTGCTGTGATTCCAGGAAACTCAAAGTTCTGTGGAATCACTGCAAATGCTTTCCAATGAAAGTTTCTTGCCCTTGCCTCTGCTTAGGGTTACTTCAACAGAATTCAAAGCATAGAGATCGCACTGAGAACTAGTTGAGTGAGTTTCAGTTTCAAGCAGCTGGCATAAACCGTGTTTGGTTTATAATTCCAAATGCATACGTCCCTGTAAGGAAAAGTGAAGTGAAACCTAATAATTCAAAGTGTTCCTGCACACGAACTTTTCCACCTAGAAGAACGAAATTTGGGTAGCTAAGTGCAACTGGTATACTCATCTTTCCTGACCAGGATCATCAAGATCAGGTGAGTAAATAGTTGCAGAGATTCCAGTTAACTTGTAGCTCTGTTGAAGCTCTGGAAATGCTTTCTAAGGAAAGCGTATGTTCCTCGCCTCCACTTAGGACCACTTCAACAGGGAACAAAGCACAGAGAGCACACCAGAAACTAACTGAGTGAGTCAAGCTTCAAGCAGCTAGCACAAACAGTGTTTGATTTAGAGTTCCCAATGCATGTATTCCTATAGGTGAAAATGAAGAGAAACCCCCCAAATTCAACGTCTTCCTGAAAGCAAATGCTTCATCTTAGAAGAACGAAATTTTGGCAGCCAAATGCAACTGGTATACTCATCTTTCTTACCTAGTATCAACAAGATCAAGTGAAAAAATATTCGCTGAAATTCCAGTAAACTTGGGAGTTTTGTGGAAGCTCTGCAAACACTTACATAAGAAAGCATATTTTCCTTGCCTGTGCTTGGGGATACTGCAGCAGGGGACAATGCATAGAGAGTGCACTGAGAACTCATTGAGTGAGCCAAGTTTCCAAGAGGTATCACAAACTGTGTTTGATTTAGCATTCCAAATGCATGCATTCATATAGGGAAAAAAGAAGTGAAACCTAAAAATTCAAAGTGTTCCTGCAAAGGAACTCTTCAACATAAGATTACGAAATTTGGGCTGCCAAGTGCAACCCATATACTCATTTTTGCTGCCAAGTATCAACAAGATCGGGTGAAAAAACATTTGCTGAGAGTCCAGTAAACTCTGAGTTCTGTGGATGCTCTACAAACACTTTCAAATGAAAGTCTATTTTTCTCTGCTCTGCTTAGGGGTACATAAACCGGTAACAAAGCATAGAGAGCAGAATGAGAATTCATTCAGTGAGTCAAGTTTCAAGCAGCTAGCACAAAGCGTGTTTGATTTAGATGTTCAAAAGCATGTATCCCTATAGGGGAAAAGGTAGTAAAACCTAAATATTCAAAGTCATCCTGCAAAGGAATGATTCAACCTAGCAGAACAAAATTTGTGCAGCCAAGCCCAACTGGTATACACATTTTTCCTACCAAGTATCAACAAGATAGGGTGACAAAATATTTGCTGAGGTTTCAGTAATCTCTGATTTTTTTGGAAGCTCGGTGAATACTTTCCAAAGAAAGTGTGTTTTCCTTGTCTTTGCTTAGGGCTACTTCAACAGGGAACAAGGCATAGAGAGTGCACTGACAACTAGTTGAGTGAGTCAAGTTACAAGCACACAGCAAAAACCGTGTTTGATTTAGAGTTCCAAATGCATGTATCCCTATAGGGGAAAATGAAGTGAAACTTAATAATTCAAAGTTTTCTTGCAAACGAACGTTTCAATCGAGAAGCACGAAATTTGAACAGCCAAGGACAACTTGTATAGTTATCTCTCCTGTCGAATATCAAGAAGATCGGGTGAAACAATATTAGCTGAGATTCCAGTAAACTCATAGTACTACGGAAGATCTTCAAACACTTTAAAAAGTAAGAATATTAAAAAAAAAATAAAAAAATAAAGTATATTTTCCATGCCGCTGCTTAGGGCTACTTATTCAGGACACAAAGCATAGAGAGCGCACTGAGAACTAACTGAGTGAGTCAAGTTTCATGCAACTAGCACAAACCGTGTTTGCTTTAGATGTTCAAAAGCATGTATCCCTATAGGGGAAAAGGTAGTAAAACCTAAATATTCAAAGTCATCCTGCAAAGGAATGATTCAACCTAGCAGAACAAAATTTGTGCAGCCAAGCGCAACTGGTATACACATTTTTCCTACCAAGTATCAACAACATAGGGTGACAAAATATTTGCTGAGGTTTCAGTAATCTCTGAGTTTTTTGGAAACTCGGTGAATACTTTCCAAAGAAAGTGTGTTTTCCTTGCCTCTTCTTAGGGCTACTTCAACAGGGAACAAGGCAAAGAGAGTGCACTGAGAACTAGTTGAGTGAGTCAAGTTACAAGCACACAGCAAAAACCGTGTTTGATTTAGAGTTCCAAAAGCATGTATCCCTATAGGGGAAAATGAAGTGAAACCTAAAAATTCAAAGTTTTCCTGCAAACGAACGTTTCAATCGAGAAGCACGAAATTTGAACAGCCAAGGACAACTTGTATAGTTATCTCTCCTGTCGAATATCAAGAAGATCGGGTGAAACAATATTAGCTGAGATTCCAGTAAACTCATAGTACTACGGAAGCTCTGCAAACACTTTAAAATGAAAGTATATTTTCCTTGCCGCTGCTTAGGGCTACTTCATCAGGAAACAAAGCATAGAGAGTGCACTGAGAACTAACTGAGTGAATCAAGTTTCATGCAGCTAGCACAAACCGTGTTTGATTTAGATGTTCAAAAGCATGTATCCCTATAGGGGAAAAGGTAGAAAAACCTAAATATTCAAAGTCGTCCTGCAAAGGAATGATTCAACCTAGCAGAACAAAATTTGTGCAGCCAAGTGCAACTGGTATACACATTTTTCCTACCAAGTATCAACAAGAGAGGGTGACACAATATTTGCTGAGGTTTCAGTAATCTCTGAGCTTTTTGGAAGCTCGGTGAATACTTTCCAAAAAAGTGTGTTTTCCTTGCCTCTGCTTAGGGCTACTTCAACAGGGAACAAGGCATAGAGAGTGCACTGAGAACTAGTTGAGTGAGTCAAGTTACAAGCACACAGCAAAAACCGTGTTTGATTTAGAGTTCCAAATGCATGTATCCCTATAGGGGAAAATGAAGTGAAACCTAAAAATTCAAAGTTTTCCTGCAAACGAACGTTTCAATCGAGAAGCACGAAATTTGAACAGCCTAGGACAACTTGTACAGTTATCTCTCCTGTCGAATATCAAGAAGATCGGGTGAAACATTATTAGCTGAGATTCCAGTAAACTCATAGTACTACGGAAGCTCTGCAAACACTTTAAAAGGAAAGTATATTTTCCTTGCCGCTGCTTAGGGCTACTTCATCAGGAAACAACGCATAGAGAGTGCACTGAAAACTAACTGAGGGAGTCAAGTTTCATGCAGCTAGTACAAACCGTGTTTGAGTTAGAGTTCCAAATGCATGTATCCCTATAGGGGAAAATGAAGTGAAACCTAAGATTTCAAAGTCTTCCTGCAAACGAACTATTCAACCTAGAATATCTAAATTTGGGCAGCCAAATGCAACCGGTATACTTATCTTTCCTGTTGAGTTAACAACAAGTTAGGGTGAAAAAATATTTGCTGAGATTCCAGGAAACTCAAAGTTCTGTGGAATCACTGCAAATGCTTTCCAATGAAAGTTTCTTGCCCTTGCCTCTGCTTAGGGTTACTTCAACAGAAATCAAAGCATAGACATCCCACTGAGAACTAGTTGAGTGAGTTTCAGTTTCAAGCACACAGCATAAACCGTGTTTGGTTTATACTTCCAAATGCATACGTCCCTGTAAGGAAAAGTGACGTGAAACCTAAAAATTCAAAGTGTTCCTGCACACGAACTTTTCCACCTAGAAGAACGAAATTTGGGTAGCTAAGTGCAACTGGTATACTCATCTTTCCTGACCAGGATCATCAAGATCAGGTGAGTAAATAGTTGCAGAGATTCCAGTTAACTTGGAGCTCTGTTGAAGCTCTGGAAATGCTTTCTAAGGAAAGCGTATGTTCCTCGCCTCCACTTAGGACCACTTCAACAGGGAACAAAGCACAGAGAGCACACCAGGAACTAACTGAGTGAGTCAAGCTTCAAGCAGCTAGCACAAACAGTGTTTGATTTAGAGTTCCCAATGCATGTATTCCTATAGGTGAAAATGAAGAGAAACCCCCCAAATTCAATGTCTTCCTGAAAGCAAATGCTTCATCTTAGAAGAACGAAATTTTGGCAGCCAAATGCAACTGGTATACTCATCTTTCTTACCTAGTATCAACAAGATCAAGTGAAAAAAATATTCGCTGAAATTCCAGTAAACTTGGGAGTTTTGTGGAAGTTCTGCAAACACTTACATAAGAAAGCATATTTTCCTTGCCTGTGCTTGGGGATACTGCAGCAGGGGACAATGCATAGAGAGTGCACTGAGAACTCATTGAGTGAGCCAAGTTTCCAAGAGGTATCACAAACTGTGTTTGATTTAGCATTCCAAATGCATGCATTCATATAGGGAAAAAAGAAGTGAAACCTAAAAATTCAAAGTTTTCCTGCAAAGGAACTCTTCAACATAAGATTACGAAATTTGGGCTGCCAAGTGCAACCCATATACTCATTTTTGCTGCCAAGTATCAACAAGATCGGGTGAAAAAACATTTGCTGAGAGTCCAGTAAACTCTGAGTTCTGTGGATGCTCTACAAACACTTTCAAATGAAAGTCTATTTTTCTCTGCTCTGCTTAGGGGTACATAAACTGGTAACAAAGCATAGAGAGCAGAATGAGAATTCATTCAGTGAGTCAAGTTTCAAGCAGCTATCACAAAGCGTGTTTGATTTAGATGTTCAAAAGCATGTATCCCTATAGGGGAAAAGGTAGTAAAACCTAAATATTCAAAGTCATCCTGCAAAGGAATGATTCAACCTAGCAGAACAAAATTTGTGCAGCCAAGCCCAACTGGTATACACATTTTTCCTACCAAGTATCAACAAGATAGGGTGACAAAATATTTGCTGAGGTTTCAGTAATCTCTGATTTTTTTGGAAGCTCGGTGAATACTTTCCAAAGAAAGTGTGTTTTCCTTGTCTTTGCTTAGGGCTACTTCAACAGGGAACAAGGCATAGAGAGTGCACTGACAACTAGTTGAGTGAGTCAAGTTACAAGCACACAGCAAAAACCGTGTTTGATTTAGAGTTCCAAATGCATGTATCCCTATAGGGGAAAATGAAGTGAAACTTAATAATTCAAAGTTTTCTTGCAAACGAACGTTTCAATCGAGAAGCACGAAATTGGAACAGCCAAGGACAACTTGTATAGTTATCTCTCCTGTCGAATATCAAGAAGATCGGGTGAAACAATATTAGCTGAGGTTCCAGTAAACTCATAGTACTACGGAAGATCTTCAAACACTTTACAAAGTAAGAATATTAAAAAAAAAATAAAAAAATAAAGTATATTTTCCATGCCGCTGCTTAGGGCTACTTATTCAGGACACAAAGCATAGAGATCGCACTGAGAACTAACTGAGTGAGTCAAGTTTCATGCAACTAGCACAAACCGTGTTTGCTTTAGATGTTCAAAAGCATGTATCCCTATAGGGGAAAAGGTAGTAAAACCTAAATATTCAAAGTCATCCTGCAAAGGAATGATTCAACCTAGCAGAACAAAATTTGTGCAGCCAAGCACAACTGGTATACACATTTTTCCTACCAAGTATCAACAACATAGGGTGACAAAATATTTGCTGAGTTTTCAGTAATCTCTGAGTTTTTTGGAAACTCGGTGAATACTTTCCAAAGAAAGTGTGTTTTCCTTGCCTCTTCTTAGGGCTACTTCAACAGGGAACAAGGCAAAGAGAGTGCACTGAGAACTAGTTGAGTGAGTCAAGTTACAAGCACACAGCAAAAACCGTGTTTGATTTAGAGTTCCAAATGCATGTATCCCTATAGGGGAAAATGAAGTGAAACCTAAAAATTCAAAGTTTTCCTGCAAACGAACGTTTCAATCGAGAAGCACGAAATTTGAACAGCCTAGGACAACTTGTACAGTTATCTCTCCTGTCGAATATCAAGAAGATCGGGTGAAACAATATTAGCTGAGATTCCAGTAAACTCATAGTACTACGGAAGCTCTGCAAACACTTTAAAATGAAAGTATATTTTCCTTGCCGCTGCTTAGGGCTACTTCATCAGGAAACAAAACATAGAGAGTGCACTGAGAACTAACTAAGTGAATCAAGTTTCATGCAGCTAGCACAAACCGTGTTTGATTTAGATGTTCAAAAGCATGTATCCCTATAGGGGAAAAGGTAGAAAAACCTAAATATTCAAAGTCGTCCTGCAAAGGAATGATTCAACCTAGCAGAACAAAATTTGTGCAGCCAAGTGCAACTGGTATACACATTTTTCCTACCAAGTATCAACCAGAGAGGGTGACACAATATTTGCTGAAGTTTCAGTAATCTCTGAGCTTTTTGGAAGCTCAGTGAATACTTTCCAAAAAAGTGTGTTTTCCTTGACTCTGCTTAGGGCTACTTCAACAGGGAACAAGGCATAGAGAGTGCACTGAGAACTAGTTGAGTGAGTCAAGTTACAAGCACACAGCAAAAACCGTGTTTGATTTAGAGTTCCAAATGCATGTATCCCTATAGGAGAAAATGAAGTGAAACCTAAAAATTCAAAGTTTTCCTGCAAACGAACGTTTCAATCGAGAAGCACGAAATTTGAACAGCCTAGGACAACTTGTACAGTTATCTCTCCTGTCGAATATCAAGAAGATCGGGTGAAACATTATTAGCTGATATTCCAGTAAACTCATAGTACTATGGAAGCTCTGCAAACACTTTAAAAGGAAAGTATATTTTCCTTGCCGCTGCTTAGGGCTACTTCAGCAGGAAACAACGCATAGAGAGTGCACTGAAAACTAACTGAGGGAGTCAAGTTTCATGCAGCTAGTACAAACCGTGTTTGAGTTAGAGTTCCAAATGCATGTATCCCTATAGGGGAAAATGAAGTGAAACCTAAGATTTCAAAGTCTTCCTGCAAACGAACTATTCAACCTAGAATATCTAAATTTGGGCAGCCAAATGCAACCGGTATACTTATCTTTCCTGTTGAGTTAACAACAAGTTAGGGTGAAAAAATATTTGCTGAGATTCCAGGAAACTCAAAGTTCTGTGGAATCACTGCAAATGCTTTCCAATGAAAGTTTCTTGCCCTTGCCTCTGCTTAGGGTTACTTCAACAGAAATCAAAGCATAGACATCCCACTGAGAACTAGTTGAGTGAGTTTAAGTTTCAAGCACACAGCATAAACCGTGTTTGGTTTATACTTCCAAATGCATACGTCCCTGTAAGGAAAAGTGACGTGAAACCTAAAAATTCAAAGTGTTCCTGCACACGAACTTTTCCACCTAGAACAACGAAATTTGGGTAGCTAAGTGCAACTGGTATACTCATCTTTCCTGACCAGGATCATCAAGATCAGGTGAGTAAATAGTTGCAGAGATTCCAGTTAACTTGGAGCTCTGTTGAAGCTCTGGAAATGCTTTCTAAGGAAAGCGTATGTTCCTCGCCTCCACTTAGGGCCACTTCAACAGGGAACAAAGCACAGAGAGCACACCAGGAACTAACTGAGTGATTCAAGCTTCAAGCAGGTAGCACAAACAGTGTTTGATTTAGAGTTCCCAATGCATGTATTCCTATAGGTGAAAATGAAGAGAAACCCCCCAAATTCAATGTCTTCCTGAAAGCAAATGCTTCATCTTAGAAGAACGAAATTTTGGCAGCCAAATGCAACTGGTATACTCATCTTTCTTACCTACTATCAACAAGATCAAGTGAAAAAATATTCGCTGAAATTCCAGTAAACTTGGGAGTTTTGTGGAAGCTCTGCAAACACTTACATAAGAAAGCATATTTTCCTTGTATCTGCTTGGGGATACTGCAGCAGGGGACAATGCATAGAGAGTGCACTGAGAACTCATTGAGTGAGCCAAGTTTCCAAGTTGTATCACAAACTGTGTTTGATTTAGCATTCCAAATGCATGTATTCATATAGGAAAAAAGAAGTGAAACCTAAAAATTCAAAGTCTTCCTGCAAAGGAACTCTTCAACATAAGATTACGAAATTTGGGCGGCCAAGTGCAACCCATATACTCATTTTTGCTGTCAAGTATCAACAAGATCGGGTGAAAAAACATTTGCTGAGAGTCCAGTAATCTCTGAGTTCTGTGGATGCTCTGCAAACACTTTCAAATGAAAGTGTATTTTTCTTTGCTCTGCTTAGGGGTACATAAACTGGTATCAAAGCATAGAGAGCAGAATGGGAATTCATTCAGTGAGTCAAGTTTCAAGCAGCTAGAACAAACCGTGATTGATTTAGATGTTCAAAGGCATGTATCCCTATAGGGGAAAAGTTAGTAAAACCTAAATATTCAAAGTCATCCTGCAAAGGAATGATTCAACGTAGCAGAACAAAATTTGTGCAGCCAAGTGCAACTGGTATACACATTTTTCCTACCAAGTATCAACAAGATAGGGTGACAAAATATTTGCTGAGGTTTCAGTAATCTCTGAGCTTTTTGGAAGCTCGGTGAATACTTTCCAAAGAAAGTGTGTTTTCCTTGCCTCTGCTTAGGGCTACTTCAACAGGGAACAAGGCATTTAGAGTGCACTGGGAACTAGTTGAGTGAGTCAAGTTACAAGCACACAGCAAAAACCGTGTTTGATTTAGAGTTCCAAATGCATGTATCCCTATAGGGGAAAATGAAGTGAAACCTAAAAATTCAAAGTTTTCCTGCAAACGAACGTTTCAATCGAGAAGCACGAAATTTGAACAGCCAAGGAAAACTTGTATAGTTATCTCTCCTGTCGAATATCAAGAAGATCGGGTGAAACAATATTAGCTGAGATTCCAGTAAACTCCTAGTACCACGGAAGCTCTGCAAACACTTGAAAATGAAAGTATATTTTCCTTGCCGCTGCTTAGGGCTACTTCATCAGGAAAAGAAGCATAGAGAGTTCACTGAGAACTAACTGAGTGAGTCAAGTTTCATGCAGCTAGTACAAACCGTGTTTGAGTTAGAGTTCCAAATTCATGTATCCCTATAGGGGAAAATGAAATGAAACCTAAGATTTCAAAGTCTTCTGCAAACGAACTATTCAACCTAGAAGATCTAAATTTGGGCAGCCAAATGCAACCGGTATACTTATCTTTCCTGTCGAGTTAACAACAAGTTAGGGTGAAAAAATATTTGCTGTGATTCCAGGAAACTCAAAGTTCTGTGGAATCACTGCAAATGCTTTCCAATGAAAGTTTCTTGCCCTTGCCTCTGCTTAGGGTTACTTCAACAGAATTCAAAGCATAGAGATCGCACTGAGAACTAGTTGAGTGAGTTTCATTTTCAAGCAGCTGGCATAAACCGTGTTTGGTTTATAATTCCAAATGCATACGTCCCTGTAAGGAAAAGTGAAGTGAAACCTAAAAATTCAAAGTGTTCCTGCACACGAACTTTTCCACCTAGAAGAACGAAATTTGGGGAGCTAAGTGCAACTGGTATACTCATCTTTCCTGACCAGGATCATCAAGATCAGGTGAGTAAATAGTTGCAGAGATTCCAGTTAACTTGGAGCTCTGTTGAAGCTCTGGAAATGCTTTCTAAGGAAAGCGTATGTTCCTCGCCTCCACTTAGGACCACTTCAACAGGGAACAAAGCACAGAGAGCACACAAGAAACTAACTGAGTGAGTCAAGCTTCAAGCAGCTAGCACAAACAGTGTTTGATTTAGAGTTCCCAATGCATGTATTCCTATAGGTGAAAATGAAGAGAAACCCCCCAAATTCAATGTCTTCCTGAAAGCAAATGCTTCATCTTAGAAGAACGAAATTTTGGCAGCCAAATGCAACTGGTATACTCATCTTTCTTACCTGGTATCAACAAGATCAAGTGAAAAAATATTCGCTGAAATTCCAGTAAACTTGGGAGTTTTGTGGAAGCTCTGCAAACACATACATAAGAAAGCATATTTTCCTTGCCTGTGCTTGGGGATACTGCAGCAGGGGACAATGCATAGAGAGTGCACTGAGAACTCATTGAGTGAGCCAAGTTTCCAAGAGGTATCACAAACTGTGTTTGATTTAGCATTCCAAATGCATGCATTCATATAGGGAAAAAAGAAGTGAAACCTAAAAATTCAAAGTGTTCCTGCAAAGGAACTCTTCAACATAAGATTACGAAATTTGGCCTGCCAAGTGCAACCCATATACTCATTTTTGCTGCCAAGTATCAACAAGATCGGGTGAAAAAACATTTGCTGAGAGTCCAGTAAACTCTGAGTTCTGTGGATGCTCTACAAACACTTTCAAATGAAAGTCTATTTTTCTCTGCTCTGCTTAGGGGTACATAAACCGGTAAAAAAGCATAGAGAGCAGAATGAGAATTCATTCAGTGAGTCAAGTTTCAAGCAGCTAGCACAAAGCGTGTTTGATTTAGATGTTCAAAAGCATGTATCCCTATAGGGGAAAAGGTAGTAAAACCTAAATATTCAAAATCATCCTGCAAAGAATGATTCAACCTAGCAGAACAAAATTTGTGCAGCCAAGCCCAACTGGTATACACATTTTTCCTACCAAGTATCAACAAGATAGGGTGACAAAATATTTGCTGAGGTTTCAGTAATCTCTGATTTTTTTGGAAGCTCGGTGAATACTTTCCAAAGAAAGTGTGTTTTCCTTGTCTGTGTTTAGGGCTACTTCAACAGGGAACAAGGCATAGAGAGTGCACTGACAACTAGTTGAGTGAGTCAAGTTATAAGCACACAGCAAAAACCGTGTTTGATTTAGAGTTCCAAATGCATGTATCCCTATAGGGGAAAATGAAGTGAAACTTAATAATTCAAAGTTTTCTTGCAAACGAACGTTTCAATCGAGAAGCACGAAATTTGAACAGCCAAGGACAACTTGTATAGTTATCTCTCCTGTCGAATATCAAGAAGATCGGGTGAAACAATATTAGCTGAGATTCCAGTAAACTCATAGTACTACGGAAGATCTTCAAACACTTTAAAAAGTAAGAATATTAAAAAAAAATAAAAAAATAAAGTATATTTTCCATGCCGCTGCTTAGGGCTACTTATTCAGGACACAAAGCATAGAGAGCGCACTGAGAACTAACTGAGTGAGTCAAGTTTCATGCAACTAGCACAAACCGTGTTTGCTTTAGATGTTCAAAAGCATGTATCCCTATAGGGGAAAAGGTAGTAAAACCTAAATATTCAAAGTCATCCAGCAAAGGAATGATTCAACCTAGCAGAACAAAATTTTTGCAGCCAAGCGCAACTGCTATACACATTTTTCCTACCAAGTATCAACAAGATAGGGTGACAAAATATTTGCTGAGGTTTCAGTAATCTCTGAGTTTCTTGGAAGCTCGGAGAACACTTTCCAAAGAAAGTGTGTTTTCCTTGCCTCTGCTTAGGGCTACTTCAACAGGGAACAAGCCATAGAGAGTGCACAGAGAACTAGTTGAGTGAGTCAAGTTACAAGCACAAAGCAAAAACCGTGTTTGATTTAGAGTTCCAAATGCATGTATCCCTGTAGGGGAAAATGAAGTGAAACCTAAAAATTCAAAGTTTTCCTGCAAACGAACGTTTCAATCGAGAAGCACGAAATTTGAACAGACAAGGACAACTTGTATAGTTATCTCCCCTGTGGAATATCAAGAAGATCGGGTGAAACAATATTAGCTGAGATTCCAGTAAACTCATAGTACTACGGAAGCTCTGCAAACACTTTAAAAAGTAAGTGTATTAAAAAAAAATAATAAAAAATAAAGTATATTTTCCATGCCGATGCTTTGGGCTACTTCATCAGGAAACAAAGCATAGAGAGTGCACTGAGAACTAACTGAGTGAGTCAATTTTCATGCACCTAGCACAAACCGTGTTTGATTTAGATGTTCAAAAGCATGTATCCCTATAGGGGAAAAGGTAGTAAAACCTAAATATTCAAAGTCATCCTGCAAAGGAATGATTCAACCTAGCAGAACAAAATTTGTGCAGCCAAGCACAACTGGTATACCCATTTTTCCTACCAAGTATCAACAAGATAGGGTGACAAAATATTTGCTGTGGTTTCAGTAATCTCTGATTTTTTTCGAAGCTCGGTGAATACTATCCAAAGAAAGTGTGTTTTCCTTGCCTCTGCTTAGGGCTACTTCAACAGGGAACAAGGCATATAGAGTGCACTGAGAACTAGTTGAGTGAGTCAAGTTACAAGCACACAGCAAAAACCGTGTTTGATTTAGAGTTCCAAATGCATGTATCCCTATAGGGGAAAATGAAGTGAAACCTAAAAATTCAAAGTTTTCCTGCAAACGAACGTTTCAATCGAGAAGCACGAAATTTGAACAGCCAAGGACAACTTGTATAGTTATCTCTCCTGTCGAATATCAAGAAGATCGGGTGAAACAATATTAGCTGAGATTCCAGTAAACTCATAGTACTACGGAAGCTCTGCAAACACTTTAAAAGGAAAGTATATTTTCCTTGCCGCTGCTTAGGGCTACCTCATCAGGAAACAAAGCATAGAGAGTGCACTGAGAACTAACTGAGTGAGTCAAGTTTCATGAAGCTAGCACAAACCCTGTTTGATTTAGACGTTCAAAAGCATGTATCCCTTTAGGGGAAAAGGTAGTAAAACCTAAATATTCAAAGTCATCCTGCAAAGGAATGATTCAACCTAGCAGAACAAAATTTGTGCAGCCAAGCGCAACTGGTATACACATTTTTCCTACCAAGTATCAATAAGATATGGTGACAAAATATTTGCTGAGGTTTCAGTAATCTCTGAGTTTCTTGGAAGCTCGGTGAATACTTTCCAAAGAAAGTGTGGTTTCCTTGCCTCTGCTTAGGGCTACTTCAACAGGGAACAAGGCATAGAGAGTGCACTGAGAACTAGTTGAGTGAGTCAAGTTACAAGCACACAGCAAAAACCGTGTTTGATTTAGAGTTCCAAATGCATGTATCCCTATTGGGGAAAATGAAGTGAAACCTAAAAATTCAAAGTTTTCCTTCAAACGAACGTTTCGATCGAGAAACACGAAATTTGAACAGACAAGGACAACTTGTATACTTATCTCTCCTGTCCAATATCAAGAAGATTGGGTGAAACAATATTAGCTGAGATTCCAGTAAACTCATAATACTACGGAAGGTCTGCAAACACTTTAAAAAGTAAGTATATTTAAAAAAATAAAGTATATTTTCCATGCCGCTGCTTAGGGCTACTTCATCAGGAAACAAAGCATAGAGAGTGCACTGAGAACTAACTGAGTGAGTCAAGTTTCATGCAGCTAGCACAAACCGTGTTTGATTTAGATGTTCAAAAGCATGTATCCCTCTAGGGGAAAAGGTAGTAAAATCTAAATATTCAAAGTCATCCTGCAAAGGAATGATTCAACCTAGCAGAACAAAATTTGTGCAGCCAAGCCCAACTGGTATACACATTTTTCCTACCAAGTATCAACAAGATAGGGTGACAAAATATTTGCTGAGGTTTCAGTAATCTCTGAGTTTTTTGGAAGCTCGGAGAATACTTTCCAAAGAAAGTGTGTTTTCCTTGCCTCTGCTTAGGGCTACTTCAACAGGGAACAAGCCATAGAGAGTGCACAGAGAACTAGTTGAGTGAGTCAAGTTACAAGCACAAAGCAAAAACCGTGTTTGATTTAGAGTTCCAAATGCATGTATCCCTGTAGGGGAAAATGAAGTGAAACCTAAAAATTCAAAGTTTTCCTGCAAACGAACGTTTCAATCGAGAAGCACGACATTTGAACAGCCAAGGACAACTTGTATAGTTATCTCCCCTGTCGAATATCAAGAAGATCGGGTGAAACAATATTAGCTGAGATTCCAGTAAACTCATAATACTACGGAAGCTCTGCAAACACTTTAAAAGGAAAGTATGTTTTCCTTGCCGCTGCTTAGGGCTACTTCATCAGGAAACAAAGCATAGAGAGCACACTGAGAACTAACTGAGTGAGTCAAGTTTCATGCAGCTAGCACAAACCCTGTTTGATTTAGACGTTCAAAAGCATGTATCCCTTTAGGGGAAAAGGTAGTAAAACCTAAATATTCAAAGTCATCCTGCAAAGGAATGATTCAACCTAGCAGAACAAAATTTGTGCAGCCAAGCGCAACTGGTATACACATTTTTCCTACCAAGTATCAATAAGATATGGTGACAAAATATTTGCTGAGGTTTCAGTAATCTCTGAGTTTCTTGGAAGCTCGGTGAATACTTTCCAAAGAAAGTGTGGTTTCCTTGCCTCTGCTTAGGGCTACTTCAACAGGGAACAAGGCATAGAGAGTGCACTGAGAACTAGTTGAGTGAGTCAAGTTACAAGCACACAGCAAAAACCGTGTTTCATTTAGAGTTCCAAATGCATGTATCCCTATTGGGGAAAATGAAGTGAAACCTAAAAATTCAAAGTTTTCCTTCAAACGAACGTTTCGATCGAGAAACACGAAATTTGAACAGACAAGGACAACTTGTATACTTATCTCTCCTGTCCAATATCAAGAAGATTGGGTGAAACAATATTAGCTGAGATTCCAGTAAACTCATAGTACTACGGAAGGTCTGCAAACACTTTAAAAAGTAAGTATATTAAAAAAAATAAAAAAATAAAGTATATTTTCCATGCCGCTGCTTAGGGCTACTTCATCAGGAAACAAAGCATAGAGAGTGCACTGAGAACTAACTGAGTGAGTCAAGTTTCATGCAGCTAGCACAAACCGTGTTTGATTTAGATGTTCAAAAGCATGTATCCCTCTAGGGGAAAAGGTAGTAAAATCTAAATATTCAAAGTCATCCTGCAAAGGAATGATTCAACCTAGCAGAACAAAATTTGTGCAGCCAAGCCCAACTGGTATACACGTTTTTCCTACCAAGTATCAACAAGATAGGGTGAGAAAATATTTGCTGAGGTTTCAGTAATCTCTGAGTTTTTTGGAAGCTCGGAGAATACTTTCCAAAGAAAGTGTGTTTTCCTTGCCTCTGCTTAGGGCTACTTCAACAGGGAACAAGCCATAGAGAGTGCACAGAGAACTAGTTGAGTGAGTCAAGTTACAAGCACAAAGCAAAAACCGTGTTTGATTTAGAGTTCCAAATGCATGTATCCCTGTAGGGGAAAATGAAGTGAAACCTAAAAATTCAAAGTTTTCCTGCAAACGAACGTTTCAATCGAGAAGCACGACATTTGAACAGCCAAGGACAACTTGTATAGTTATCTCCCCTGTCGAATATCAAGAAGATCGGGTGAAACAATATTAGCTGAGATTCCAGTAAACTCATAGTACTACGGAAGCTCTGCAAACACTTTAAAAGGAAAGTATGTTTTCCTTGCCGCTGCTTAGGGCTACTTCATCAGGAAACAAAGCATAGAGAGCACACTGAGAACTAACTGAGTGAGTCAAGTTTCATGCAGCTAGCACAAACCGTGTTTGATTTAGATGTTCAAAAGCATGTATCCCTTTAGGGGAAAAGGTAGTAAAACCTAAATATTCAAAGTCATCCTGCAATGGAATGATTCAACCTGGCAGAACAAAATTTGTGCAGCCAAGGGCAACTGGTATACACATTTTTCCTACCAAGTATCAACAAGATAGGGTGACAAAATATTTGCTGAGGTTTCAGTAATCTCTGAGTTTTTTGGAAGCTCGGAGAATACTTTCCAAAGAAAGTGTGTTTTCCTTGCCTCTGCTTAGGGCTACTTCAACAGGGAACAAGCCATAGAGAGTGCACAGAGAACTAGTTGAGTGAGTCAAGTTACAAGCACAAAGCAAAATCCGTGTTTGATTTAGAGTTCCAAATGCATGTATCCCTGTAGGGGAAAATGAAGTGAAACCTAAAAATTCAAAGTTTTCCTGCAAACGAACGTTTCAATCGAGAAGCACGAAATTTGAACAGACAAGGACAATTGTATAGTTATCCCCCCTGTCGAATATCAAGAAGATCGGGTGAAACAATATTAGCTGAGATTCCAGTAAACTCATAGTACTACGGAAGCTCTGCAAACACTTTAAAAAGTAAGTATATTAAAAAAAATAAAAAATAAAGTATATTTTCCATGCCGCTGCTTTGGGCTACTTCATCAGGAAACAAAGCATAGAGAGTGCACTGAGAACTAACTGAGTGAGTCAATTTTCATGCACCTAGCACAAACGGTGTTTGATTTAGATGTTCAAAAGCATGTATCCCTATAGGGGAAAAGGTAGTAAAACCTAAATATTCAAAGTCATCCTGCAAAGGAATGATTCAACCTAGCAGAACAAAATTTGTGCAGCCAAGCACAACTGGTATACCCATTTTTCCTACCAAGTATCAACAAGATAGTGTGACAAAATATTTGCTGTGGTTTCAGTAATCTCTGATTTTTCTCGAGCTCGGTGAATACTATCCAAAGAAAGTGTGTTTTCCTTGCCTCTGCTTAGGGCTACTTCAACAGGGAACAAGGCATAGAGAGTGCAGTGAGAACTAGTTGAGTGAGTCAAGTTACAAGCACACAGCAAAAACCGTGTTTGATTTAGAGTTCCAAATGCATGTATCCCTATAGGGGAAAATGAAGTGAAACCTAAAAATTCAAAGTTTTCCTGCAAACGAACGTTTCAATCGAGAAGCACGAAATTTGAACAGCCAAGGACAACTTGTATAGTTATCTCTCCTGTGGAATATCAAGAAGATCGGGTGAAACAATATTACCTGAGATTCCAGAAAACTCATAGTACTACGGAAGCTCTGCAAACACTTTAAAAGGAAAGTATATTTTCCTTGCCGCTGCTTAGGGCTACCTCATCAGGAAACAAAGCATAGAGAGTGCACTGAGAACTAACTGAGTGAGTCAAGTTTCATGAAGCTAGCACAAACCCTGTTTGATTTAGATGTTCAAAAGCATGTATCCCTTTAGGGGAAAAGGTAGTAAAACCTAAATATTCAAAGTCATCCTGCAAAGGAATGATTCAACCTAGCAGAATAAAATTTGTGCAGCCAAGCGCAACTGGTATACACATTTTTCCTACCAAGTATCAACAATATGGGGTGACAAAATATTTGCTGAGGTTTCAGTAATCTCTGAGTTTCTTGGAAGCTCGGTGAATACTTTCCAAAGAAAGTGTGGTTTCCTTGCCTCTGCTTAGGGCTACTTCAACAGGGAACAAGGCATAGAGAGTGCACTGAGAACTAGTTGAGTGAGTCAAGTTACAAGCACACAGCAAAAACCGTGTTTGATTTAGAGTTCCAAATGCATGTATCCCTATAGGGGAAAATGAAGTGAAACCTAAAAATTCAAAGTTTTCCTGCAAACGAACGTTTCAATGGAGAAGCACGAAATTTGAACAGCCAAGGACAACTTGTATAGTTATCTCTCCTGTCGAATATCAAGAAGATCGGGTGAAACAATATTAGCTGAGATTCCAGTAAACTCATAATACTATGGAAGCTCTGCAAACACTTTAAAAGGAAAGTATATTTTCCTTGCCGCTGCTTAGGGCTACCTCATCAGGAAACAAAGCACAGAGAGTGCACTGAGAACTAACTGAGTGAGTCAAGATTCATGCAGCTAGCACAAACCGTGTTTGATTTAGATGTTCAAAAGCATGTATCCCTTTAGGGGAAAAGGTAGTAAAACCTAAATATTCAAAGTCATCCTGCAAAGGAATGATTCAACCTAGCAGAACAAAATTTGTGCAGCCAAGCGCAACTGGTATACACATTTTTCCTACCAAGTATCAACAAGATAGGGTGAGAAAATATTTGCTGAGGTTTCAGTAATCTCTGAGTTTCTTGGAAGCTCGGTGAATACTTTCCAAAGAAAGTGTGGTTTCCTTGCCTCTGCTTAGGGCTACTTCAACAGGGAACAAGGCATATAGAGTGCACTGAGAACTAGTTGAGTGAGTCAAGTTACAAGCACACAGCAAAAACCGTGTTTGATTTAGAGTTCCAAATGCATGTATCCCTATAGGGGAAAATGAAGTGAAACCTAAATTTCAAAGTTTTCCTGCAAACGAACGTTTCAATGGAGAAGCACGAAATTTGAACAGCCAAGGACAACTTGTATAGTTATCTCTCCTGTCGAATATCAAGAAGATCGGGTGAAACAATATTAGCTGAGATTCCAGTAAACTCATAATACTATGGAAGCTCTGCAAACACTTTAAAAGGAAAGTATATTTTCCTTGCCGCTGCTTAGGGCTACCTCATCAGGAAACAAAGCACAGAGAGTGCAGTGAGAACTAACTGAGTGAGTCAAGTTTCATGCAGCTAGCAGAAACAGTGTTTGATTTAGATGTTCAAAAGCATGTATCCCTTTAGGGGAAAAGGTAGTAAAACCTAAATATTCAAAGTCATCCTGCAAAGGAATGATTCAACCTAGCAGAACAAAATTTGTGCAGCCAAGCGCAACTGGTATACACATTTTTCCTACCAAGTATCAACAAGATAGGGTGAGAAAATATTTGCTGAGGTTTCAGTAATCTCTGAGTTTTTTGGAAGCTCGGAGAATACTTTCCAAAGAAAGTGTGTTTTCCTTGCCTCTGCTTAGGGCTACTTCAACAGGGAACAAGCCATAGAGAGTGCACAGAGAACTAGTTGAGTGAGTCAAGTTACAAGCACAAAGCAAAAACCATGTTTGATTTAGAGTTCCAAATGCATGTATCCCTGTAGGGGAAAATGAAGTGAAACCTAAAAATTCAAAGTTTTCCTGCAAACGAACGTTTCAATCGAGAAGCACGAAATTTGAACAGCCAAGGACAACTTGTATAGTTATCTCTCCTGTCGAATATCAAGAAGATCGGGTGAAACAATATTACCTGAGATTCCAGTAAACTCATAATACTATGGAAGCTCTGCAAACACTTTAAAAGGAAAGTATATTTTCCTTGCCGCTGCTCAGGGCTACCTCATCAGGAAACAAAGCATAGAGAGTGCACTGAGAACTAACTGAGTGAGTCAAGTTTCATGAAGCTAGCACAAACCCTGTTTGATTTAGATGTTCAAAAGCATGTATCCCTTTAGGGGAAAAGGTAGTAAAACCTAAATATTCAAAGTTATCCTGCAAAGGAATGATTCAACCTAGCAGAATAAAATTTGTGCAGCCAAGCGCAACTGGTATACACATTTTTCCTACCAAGTATCAACAATATGGGGTGACAAAATATTTGCTGAGGTTTCAGTAATCTCTGAGTTTCTTGGAAGCTCGGTGAATACTTTCCAAAGAAAGTGTGGTTTCCTTGCCTCTGCTTAGGGCTACTTCAACAGGGAACAAGGCATAGAGAGTGCACTGAGAACTAGTTGAGTGAGTCAAGTTACAAGCACACAGCAAAAACCGTGTTTGATTTAGAGTTCCAAATGCATGTATCCCTATAGGGGAAAATGAAGTGAAACCTAAAAATTCAAAGTTTTCCTGCAAACGAACGTTTCAATCGAGAAGCACGAAATTTGAACAGCCAAGGACAACTTGTATAGTTATCTCTCCTGTCGAATATCAAGAAGATCGGGTGAAACATTATTAGCTGAGATTCCAGTAAACTCATAGTACTACGGAAGCTCTGCAAACACTTTAAAACGAAAGTATATTTTCCTTGCCGCTGCTTAGGGCTACTTCATCCGGAAACAACGCATAGAGAGTGCACTGAAAACTAACTGAGTGAGTCAAGTTTCATGCAGCTAGTACAAACCGTGTTTGAGTTAGAGTTCCAAATGCATGTATCCCTAAAGGGGAAAATGAAGTGAAACCTAAGATTTCAAAGTCTTCCTGCAAACGAACTATTCAAAATAGAAGATCTAAATTTGGGCAGCCAAATGCAACTGGTATACTCATCTTTCCTGACGAGGATCATCAAGATCAGGTGAGTAAATAGTTGCAGAGATTCCAGTTAACTTGGAGCTCTGTTGAAGCTCTGGAAATGCTTTCTAAGGAAAGCGTATGTACCTCGCCTCCACTTAGGACCACTTCAACAGGGAACAAAGCACAGAGAGCACACCAGAAACTAACTGAGTGAGTCAAGCTTCAAGCAGCTAGCACAAACAGTGTTTGATTTAGAGTTCCCAATGCATGCATTCCTATAGGTGAAAATGAAGAGAAACCCCCCAAATTCAATGTCTTCCTGAAAGCAAATGCTTCATCTTAGAAAAACGAAATTTTGGCAGCCAAATGCAACTGGTATACTCATCTTTCTTACCTACTATCAACAAGATCAATGAAAAAATATTCGCTGAAATTCCGGTAAACTTGGGAGTTTTGTGGAAGCTCTGCAAACACTTACATAAGAAAGCGTATTTTCCTTGTATCTGCTTGGGGATACTGCAGCAGGGGACAATGCATAGAGAGTGCACTGAGAACTCATTGAGTGAGCCAAGTTTCCAAGTTGTATCACAAACTGTGTTTGATTTAGCATTCCAAATGCGTGTATTCATGTAGGAAAAAAGAAGTGAAACCTAAAAATTCAAAGTCTTCCTGCAAAGGAACTCTTCAACATAACATTACGAAATTTGGGCTGCCAAGTGCAACCCATATACTCATTTTTGCTGTCAAGTATCAACAAGATCGGGTGAAAAAACATTGCTGAGAGTCCAGTAATCTCTGAGTTATGTGGATGCTCTACAAACACTTTCAAATGAAAGTGTATTTTTCTTTGCTCTGCTTAGGGGTACATAACCCGGTAACAAAGCATAGAGAGCAGAATGGGAATTCATTAAGTGAGTCAAGTTTCAAGCAGCTAGCACAAACCGTGATTGATTTACATGTTCAAAGGCATGTATCCCTATAGGGGAAAAGTTAGTAAAACCTAAATATTCAAAGTCATCCTGCAAAGGAATGATTCAACGTAGCAGAACAAAATTTGTGCAGCCAAGTGCAACTGGTATACACATTTTTCCTACCAAGTATCAACAAGATAGGGTGACAAAATATTTGCTGAGGTTTCAGTAATCTCTGAGCTTTTTGGAAGCTCGGTGAATACTTTCCAAAGAAAGTGTGTTTTCCTTGCCTCTGCTTAGGGCTACTTCAACAGGGAACAAGGCATTTAGAGTGCACTGGGACCTAGTTGAGTGAGTCAAGTTACAAGCACACAGCAAAAACCGTGTTTGATTTAGAGTTCCAAATGCATGTATCCCTATAGGGGAAAATGAAGTGAAACCTAAAAATTCAAAGTTTTCCTGCAAACGAACGTTTCAATCGAGAAGCACGAAATTTGAACAGCCAAGGAAAACTTGTATAGTTATCTCTCCTGTCGAATATCAAGAAGATCGGGTGAAACAATATTAGCTGAGATTCCAGTAAACTCCTAGTACCACGGAAGCTCTGCAAACACTTTAAAATGAAAGTATATTTTCCTTGCCACTGCTTAGGGCTACTTCATCAGGAAACAAAGCATAGAGAGTGCACTGAGAACTAACTGAGTGAGTAAAGTTTCATGCAGCTAGTACAAACCGTGTTTGAGTTAGAGTTCCAAATGCATGTATCCCTATAGGGGAAAATGAAGTGAAACACAAGATTTCAAAGTCTTCATGCAAACGAACTATTCAACCTAGAAGATCTAAATTTGGGCAGCCAAATGCAACCGGCATACTTATCTTTCCTGTCGAGTTAACAACAATTTAGGGTGAAAAAATATTTGCTGAGATTCCAGGAAACTCAAATTCTGTGGAATCACTGCAAATGCTTTCCAATGAAAGTTTCTTGCCCTTGCCTCTGCTTAGGGTTACTTCAACAGAAATCAAACAAAGAGATCGCACTGAGAACTAGTTGAGTGAGTTTCAGTTTCAAGCAACTGGCATAAACCGTGTTTGGTTTATACTTCCAAATGCATGCGTCCCTGTTAGGAAAAGTGACGTGAAACCTAAAAATTCAAAGTGTTCCTGCACACGAACTTTTCCACCTAGAAGAATGAAATTTGGGTAGCTAAGTGCAACTGGTATACTCATCTTTCCTGACCAGGATCATCAAGATCAGGTGAGTAAATAGTTGCAGAGATTCCAGTTAACTTGGAGCTCTGTTGAAGCTCTGGAAATGCTTTCTAAGGAAAGCGTATGTACCTCGCCTCCACTTAGGACCACTTCAACAGGGAACAAAGCACAGAGAGCACACCAGAAACTAACTGAGTGAGTCAAGCTTGAAGCAGCTAGCACAAACAGTGTTTGATTTAGAGTTCCCAATGCATGCATTCCTATAGGTGAAAATGAAGAGAAACCCCCCAAATTCAATGTCTTCCTGAAAGCAAATGCTTCATCTTAGAAGAACGAAATTTTGGCAGCCAAATGCAACTGGTATACTCATCTTTCTTACCTAGTATCAACAAGATCAATGAAAAAATATTCGCTGAAATTCCGGTAAACTTGGGAGTTTTGTGGAAGCTCTGCAAACACTTATATAAGAAAGCGTATTTTCCTTGTGTCTGCTTGGGGATACTGCAGCAGGGGACATTGCATAGAGAGTACACTGAGAACTCATTGAGTGAGCCAAGTTTCCAAGAGGTATCACAAACTGTGTTTGATTTAGCATTCCAAATGCATGTATTCATATAGGGAAAAATATAGTGAAACCTAAAAATTCAAAGTGTTCCTGCAAAGGAACTATTCAACATAAGATTACGAAATTTGGGCTGCGAAGTGCAACCGATATACTCATTTTTGCTGCCAAGTATCAACAAGATCGGGTGAAAAAACATTTGCTGAGAGTCCAGAAAACTCTGAGTTCTGTGGATGCTCTGCAAACACTTTCAAATGAAAGTCTATTTTTCTTTGCTCTGCTTAGGGGTACATAAACCGGTAACAAAGCATAGAGAGAAGAATGAGAATTCATTCAGTGAGTCAAGTTTCAAGCAGCTAGCACAAACCGTGTTTGATTTAGATGTTCAAAAGCATGTATCCCTATAGGGGAAAAGGCAGTAAAACCTAAATATTCAAAGTCATCCTGCAAAGGAATGATTCAACCTAGCAGAACAAAATTTGTGCAGCCAAGCGCAACTGGTATACACATTTTTCCTACCAAGTATCACCAAGATAGGGTGACAAAATATTTGCTGAGGTTTCAGTAATCTCTGAGTTTTTTGGAAGCTCGGTGAATACTTTCCAAAGAAAGTGTGTTTTCCTTGCCTCTGCTTAGGGCTACTTCAACAGGGAACAAGGCATAGAGAGTGCACTGAGAACTTGTTGAGTGAGTCAAGTTACAAGCACACAGCAAAAACCGTGTTTGATTTAGAGTTCCAAATGCATGTATCCCTGGAGGGGAAAATGAAGTGAAACCTAAAAATTCAAAGTTTTCCTGCAAACGAAGGTTTCAATGGAGAAGCACGAAATTTGAACAGCCAAGGACACTTGTACAGTTATCTCTCCTGTCGAATATCAAGAAGATCGGGTGAAACAATATTAGCTGAGATTCCAGTAAACTCATAGTGCTACGGAAGCTCTGCAAACACTTTAAAATGAAAGTATATTTTACTTGCCACTGCTTAGGGCTACTTCATCAGGAAACAAATGATAGAGAGTGCACTGCGAACTAACTGAGTGAGTCAAGTTTCATGCAGCTAGTAAAAACCGTGTTTGAGTTAGAGTTCCAAATGCATGTATCCCTAAAGAGGAAAATGAAGTCAAACCTAAAATTTCAAAGTATTCCTGCAAACGAACTATTCAACCTAGAAGATCTAAATTTGGGCAGCCAAATGCAACCGGTATACTTATCTTTCCTGACAAGTTAACAACAAGTTAGGGTGAAAAATTATTTGCTGAGATTCCAGGAAACTCAAATTCTGTGGAATCACTGCAAATGCTTTCCAATGAAAGTTTCTTGCCCTTGCCTCTGCTTAGGGTTACTTCAACAGAAATCAAACAAAGAGATCGCACTGAGAACTAGTTGAGTGAGTTTCAGTTTCAAGCAACTGGCATAAACCGTGTTTGGTTTATACTTCCAAATGCATGCGTCCCTGTTAGGAAAAGTGACGTGAAACCTAAAAATTCAAAGTGTTCCTGCACACGAACTTTTCCACCTAGAAGAACGAAATTTGGGTAGCTAAGTGCAACTGGTATACTCATCTTTCCTGACCAGGATCATCAAGATCAGGTGAGTAAATAGTTGCAGAGATTCCAGTTAACTTGGAGCTCTGTTGAAGCTCTGGAAATGCTTTCTAAGGAAAGCGTATGTACCTCGCCTCCACTTAGGACCACTTCAACAGGGAACAAAGCACAGAGAGCACACCAGAAACTAACTGAGTGAGTCAAGCTTCAAGCAGCTAGCACAAACAGTGTTTGATTTAGAGTTCCCAATGCATGCATTCCTATAGGTGAAAATGAAGAGAAACCCCCCAAATTCAATGTCTTCCTGAAAGCAAATGCTTCATCTTAGAAGAACGAAATTTTGGCAGCCAAATGCAACTGGTATACTCATCTTTCTTACCTACTATCAACAAGATCAAGTGAAAAAATATTCGCTGAAATTCCGGTAAACTTGGGAGTTTTGTGGAAGCTCTGCAAACACTTATATAAGAAAGCGTATTTTCCTTGTGTCTGCTTGGGGATACTGCAGCAGGGGACATTGCATAGAGAGTACACTGAGAACTCATTGAGTGAGCCAAGTTTCCAAGAGGTATCACAAACTGTGTTTGATTTAGCATTCCAAATGCATGTATTCATATAGGGAAAAATATAGTGAAACCTAAAAATTCAAAGTGTTCCTGCAAAGGAACTATTCAACATAAGATTACGAAATTTGGGCTGCGAAGTGCAACCGATATACTCATTTTTGCTGCCAAGTATCAACAAGATCGGGTGAAAAAACATTTGCTGAGAGTCCAGAAAACTCTGAGTTCTGTGGATGCTCTGCAAACACTTTCAAATGAAAGTCTATTTTTCTTTGCTCTGCTTAGGGGTACATAAACCGGTAACAAAGCATAGAGAGAAGAATGAGAATTCATTCAGTGAGTCAAGTTTCAAGCAGCTAGCACAAACCGTGTTTGATTTAGATGTTCAAAAGCATGTATCCCTATAGGGGAAAAGGCAGTAAAACCTAAATATTCAAAGTCATCCTGCAAAGGAATGATTCAACCTAGCAGAACAAAATTTGTGCAGCCAAGCGCAACTGGTATACACATTTTTCCTACCAAGTATCACCAAGATAGGGTGACAAAATATTTGCTGAGGTTTCAGTAATCTCTGAGTTTTTTGGAAGCTCGGTGAATACTTTCCAAAGAAAGTGTGTTTTCCTTGCCTCTGCTTAGGGCTACTTCAACAGGGAACAAGGCATAGAGAGTGCACTGAGAACTTGTTGAGTGAGTCAAGTTACAAGCACACAGCAAAAACCGTGTTTGATTTAGAGTTCCAAATGCATGTATCCCTGGAGGGGAAAATGAAGTGAAACCTAAAAATTCAAAGTTTTCCTGCAAACGAAGGTTTCAATGGAGAAGCACGAAATTTGAACAGCCAAGGACAACTTGTACAGTTATCTCTCCTGTCGAATATCAAGAAGATCGGGTGAAACAATATTAGCTGAGATTCCAGTAAACTCATAGTGCTACGGAAGCTCTGCAAACACTTTAAAATGAAAGTATATTTTACTTGCCACTGCTTAGGGCTACTTCATCAGGAAACAAATGATAGAGAGTGCACTGCGAACTAACTGAGTGAGTCAAGTTTCATGCAGCTAGTAAAAACCGTGTTTGAGTTAGAGTTCCAAATGCATGTATCCCTAAAGAGGAAAATGAAGTCAAACCTAAGATTTCAAAGTATTCCTGCAAACGAACTATTCAACCTAGAAGATCTAAATTTGGGCAGCCAAATGCAACCAGTATACTTATCTTTCCTGACAAGTTAACAACAAGTTAGGGTGAAAAATTATTTGCTGAGATTACAGGAAACTCAAAGTTCTGTGGAATCACTGCAAATGCATTCCAATGAAAGTTTCTTGCCCTTGCCTCTGCTTAGGGTTACTTCAACAGAAATCAAAGCATAGAGATCGCACTGTAAACTAGTTGAGTGAGTTTCAGTTTGAAGCAGCTGGCATAAACCGTGTTTGGTTTATAAATCCAAATGCATACGTCCCTGTAAGGAAAAGTGACGTGAAACCTAAAAATTCAAAGTGTTCCTGCACACGAACTTTTCCACCTAAAAGAACGAAATTTGGGTAGCTAAGTGCAACTGGTATACTCATCTTTCCTGACCAGGATCATCAAGATCAGGTGAGTAAATAGTTGAAGAGATTCCAGTTAACTTGGAGCTCTGTTGAAACTCTGGAAATGCTTTCTAATGAAAGCGTATGTTCCTCGCCTCCACTTAGGGCCACTTCAACAGGGAACAAAGCACAGAGAGCACACCAGGAACTAACTGAGTGATTCAAGCTTCAAGCAGCTAGCACAAACAGTGTTTGATTTAGAGTTCCCAATGCATGTATTCCTATAGGTGAAAATGAAGAGAAACCCCCCAAATTCAATATCTTCCTGAAAGCAAATACTTCCTCTTAGAACAACGAACTTTTGGCAGCCAAATGCAACTGGTATACTCATCTTTCTTACGTACTATCAACAAGATCAAGTGAAAAAATATTCGCTGAAATTCCAGTAAACTTGGGAGTTTTGTGGAAGCTCTGCAAACACTTACATAAGAAAGCGTATTTTCCTTGTATCTGCTTGGGGATACTGCAGCAGGGGACAATGCATAGAGAGTGCACTGAGAACTCATTGAGTGAGCCAAGTTTCCAAGTTGTATAACAAACTGTGTTTGATTTAGCATTCCAAATGCATGTATTCATATAGGAAAAAAGAAGTGAAACCTAAAAATTCAAAGTCTTCCTGCAAAGGAACTCTTCAACATAAGATTACGAAATTTGGGCTGCCAAGTGCAACCCATATACTCATTTTTTCTGTGAAGTATCAACAAGATCGGGTGAAAAAACATTTGCTGAGAGTCCAGTAAACTCTGAGTTCTGTGGATGCTCTACAAACACTTTCAAATGAAAGTGTATTTTTCTTTGCTCTGCTTAGGGGTACATTAACTGGTATCAAAGCATAGAGAGCAGAATGGGAATTCATTCAGTGAGTCAAGTTTCAAGCAGCTAGCACAAACCGTGATTGGTTTACATGTTCAAAGGCATGTATCCCTGTAGGGGAAAAGTTAGTAAAACCTAAATATTCAAAGTCATCCTGCAAAGGAATGATTCAACGTAGCAGAACAAAATTTGTGCAGCCAAGTGCAACTGGTATACACATTTTTCCTACCAAGTATCAACAAGATAGGGTGACAAAATATTTGCTGAGGTTTCAGTAATCTCTGAGTTTTTTGGAAGCTCGGTGAATACTTTCCAAAAAAGTGTGTTTTCCTTGCCTCTGCTTAGGGCTACTTCAACAGGGAACAAGGCATTTAGAGTGCACTGGGACCTAGTTGAGTGAGTCAAGTTACAAGCACACAGCAAAAACCGTGTTTGATTTAGAGTTCCAAAAGCATGTATCCCTATAGGGGAAAATGAAGTGAAACCTAAAAATTCAAAGTTTTCCTGCAAACGAACGTTTCAATCGAGAAGCACGAAATTTGAACAGCCAAGGAAAACTTGTATAGTTATCTCTCCTGTCGAATATCAAGAAGATCGGGTGAAACAATATTAGCTGAGATTCCAGTAAACTCCTAGTACCACGGAAGCTCTGCAAACACTTTAAAATGAAAGTATATTTTCCTTGCCGCTGCTTAGGGCTACTTCATCAGGAAAAGAAGCATAGAGAGTTCACTGAGAACTAACTGAGTGAGTCAAGTTTCATGCAGCTAGTACAAACCGTGTTTGAGTTAGAGTTCCAAATGCATGTATCCCTGTAGGGGAAAATGAAGTCAAACCAAAGATTTCAAAGTCTTCCTGCAAACGAACTATTCAACCTAGAAAATCTAAATTTGGGCAGCCAAATGCAACTGGCATACTTACCTTTCCTGTCGAGTTAACAACAATTTAGGGTGAAAAAATATTTGCTGAGATTCCAGGAAACTCAAATTCTGTGGAATCACTGCAAATGCTTTCCAATGAAAGTTTCCTGCCCTTGCCTCTGCTTAGGGTTACTTCAACAGAAATCAAACAAAGAGATCGCACTGAGAACTAGTTGAGTGAGTTTCAGTTTCAAGCAACTTGCATAAACCGTGTTTGGTTTATAATTCCAAATGCATACGTCCCTGTAAGGAAAAGTGAAGTGAAACCTAAAAATTCAAAGTGTTCCTGCACACGAACTTTTCAACCAAGAAGAACGAAATTTGGGTAGCTAAGTGCAACTGGTATACTCATCTTTCCTGACCAGGATCATCAAGATCAGGTGAGTAAATAGTTGCAGAGATTCCAGTTAACTTGGAGCTCTGTTGAAGCTCTGGAAATGCTTTCTAAGGAAAGCGTATGTACCTCGCCTCCACTTAGGACCACTTCAACGGGGAACAAAGCACAGAGAGCACACCAGAAACTAACTGAGTGAGTCAAGCTTCAAGCAGCTAGCACAAACAGTGTTTGATTTAGAGTTCCCAATGCATGCATTCCTATAGGTGAAAATGAAGAGAAACCCCCCAAATTCAATGTCTTCCTGAAAGCAAATGCTTCATCTTAGAAGAACGAAATTTTGGCAGCCAAATGCAACTGGTATACTCATCTTTCTTACCTAGTATCAACAAGATCAATGAAAAAATATTCGCTGAAATTCCGGTAAACTTGGGAGTTTTGTGGAAGCTCTGCAAACACTTATATAAGAAAGCATATTTTCCTTGCGTCTGCTTGGGGATACTGCAGCAGGGGACATTGCATAGAGAGTACACTGAGAACTCATTGAGTGAGCCAAGTTTCCAAGAGGTATCACAAACTGTGTTTGATTTAGCATTCCAAATGCATGTATTCATATAGGGAAAAAATAGTGAAACCTAAAAATTCAAAGTGTTCCTGCAAAGGAACTCTTCAACATAAGATTACGAAATTTGGGCTGCCAAGTGCAACCCATATACTCATTTTTGCTGCCAAGTATCAACAAGATCGGGTGAAAAAACATTTGCTGAGAGTCCAGTAAACTCTGAGTTCTGTGGATGCTCTGCAAACACTTTCAAATGAAAGTCTATTTTTCTTTGCTCTGCTTAGGGGTACATAAACCGGTAACAAAGCATAGAGAGAAGAATGAGAATTCATTCAGTGAGTCAAGTTTCAAGCACCTAGCACAAACCGTGTTTGATTTAGATGTTCAAAAGCATGTATCCCTATAGGGGAAAAGGCAGTAAAACCTAAATATTCAAAGTCATGCTGCAAAGGAATGATTCAACCTAGCAGGAAAAAATTTGTGCAGCCAAGCGCAACTGGTATACACATTTTTCCTACCAAGTATCAACATGATAGGGTGACAAAATATTTGCTGAGGTTTCAGTAATCTCTGAGTTTTTTGGAAGCTCGGTGAATACTTTCCAAAGAAAGTGTGTTTTCCTTGCCTCTGCTTAGGGCTACTTCAACAGGGAACAAGGCATAGAGAGTGCACTGAGAACTAGTTGAGTGAGTCAAGTTACAAGCACACAGCAAAAACCGTGTTTGATTCAGAGTTCCAAATGCATGTATCCCTGGAGGGGAAAATGAAGTGAAACCTAAAAATTCAAAGTTTTCCTGCAAACGAACGTTTCAATCGAGAAGCACGAAATTTGAACAGCCAAGGACAACTTGTATAGTTATCTCTCCTGTCGAATATCAAGAAGATCGGGTGAAACAATATTAGCTGAGATTCCAGTAAACTCATAGTATTACGGAAGATCTTCAAACACTTTAAAAAGTAAGAATATTAAAAAAAAATAAAAAAATAAAGTATATTTTCCATGCCGCTGCTTAGGGCTACTTATTCAGGACACAAAGCATAGAGAGCGCACTGAGAACTAACTGAGTGAGTCAAGTTTCATGCAACTAGCACAAACCATGTTTGCTTTAGATGTTCAAAAGCATGTATCCCTATAGGGGAAAAGGTAGTAAAACCTAAATATTCAAAGTCATCCTGCAAAGGAATGATTCAACCTAGTAGAACAAAATTTGTGCAGCCAAGCGCAACTGGTATACACATTTTTCCTACCAAGTATCAACAAGATAGGGTGACAAAATATTTGCTGAGGTTTCAGTAATCTCTGAGTTTTTTGGAAGCTCGCTGAATACTTTCCAAAGAAAGTGTGTTTTCCTTGCCTCTGCTTAGGGCTACTTCAACAGGGAACAAGGCATAGAGAGTGCACTGAGAACTTGTTGAGTGAGTCAAGTTACAAGCACACAGCAAAAACCGTGTTTGATTTAGAGTTACAAATGCATGTATCCCTGGAGGGGAAAATGAAGTGAAACCTGAAAATTCAAAGTTTTCCTGCAAACGAACGTTTCAATGGAGAAGCACGAAATTTGAACAGAAAAGACAACTTGTACAGTTATCTCTCCTGTCGAATATCAAGAAGATCGGGTGAAACAATATTAACTGAGATTCCAGTAAACTCATAGTACTACGGAAGCTCTGCAAACACTTTAAAATGAAAGTATATTTTCCTTGCCACTGCTTAGGGCTACTTCATCAGGAAACAAATGATAGAGAGTGCACAGAGAACTAACTGAGTGAGTCAAGTTTCATGCAGCTAGTACAAACCGTGTTTGAGTTAGAGTTCCAAATGCATGTATCCCTAAAGAGGAAAATGAAGTCAAACCTAAGATTTCAAAGTATTCTTGCAAACGAACTATTCAACCTAGAAGATCTAAATTTGGGCAGCCAAATGCAACCGGTATACTTATCTTTCTTGACAAGTTAACAACAAGTTAGGGTGAAAAATTATTTGCTGAGATTCCAGGAAACTCAAAGTTCTGTGGAATCACTGCAAATGCATTCCAATGAAAGTTTCTTGCCCTTGCCTCTGCTTAGGGTTACTTCAACAGAAATCAAAGCATAGAGATCGCACTGAGAACTAGTTGAGTGAGTTTCAGTTTCAAGCAGCTGGCATAAACCGTGTTTGGTTTATAAATCCAAATGCATACGTCCCTTTAAGGAAAAGTGAAGTGAAACCTAAAAATTCAAAGTGTTCCTGCACACGAACTTTTCCACCTAAAAGAACGAAATTTGGGTAGCTAAGTGCAACTGGTATACTCATCTTTCCTGACCAGGATCATCAAGATCAGGTGAGTAAATAGTTGCAGAGATTCCAGTTAACTTGGAGCTCTGTTGAAACTCTGGAAATGCTTTCTAAGGAAAGCATATGTTCCTCGCCTGCACTTAGGGCCACTTCAACAGGGAACAAAGCACCGAGAGCACACCAGGAACTAATTGAGTGAGTCAAGCTTCAAGCTGCTAGCACAAACAGTGTTTGATTTAGAGTTCCCAATGCATGTATTCCTATAGGTGAAAATGAAGAGAAACCCCCCAAATTCAATGTCTTCCTGAAAGCAAATGCTTCATCTTAGAAAACTAAATTTTGGCAGCCAAATGCAACTGGTATACTCATCTTTCTTACCTAGTATCAACAACATCAAGTGAAAAAATATTTGCTGAAATTCCAGTAAACTTGGGAGTTTTGTGGAAGCTCCTCAAACACTTACATAAGAAAGCGTATTTTCCTTGTATCTGCTTGGGGATACTGCAGCAGGGGACAATGCATAGAGAGTGCACTGAGAACTCATTGAGTGAGCCAAGTTTCCAAGAGGTATCACAAACTGTGTTTGATTTAGCATTCCAAATACATGTATTCATATAGGGAAAAAAGAAGTGAAACCTAAAAATTCAAAGTGTTCCTGCAAAGGAACTCTTCAACATAAGATTACGAAATTTGGGCTGCAAAGTGCAACGCATATACTCATTTTTGCTGCCAAGTATCAACAAGATCGGGTGAAAAAACATTTGCTGAGAGTCCAGTAAACTCTGAGTTCTGTGGATGCACTACAAACACTTTCAAATGAAAGTCTATTTTTCTTTGCTCTGCTTAGGGGTACATAAACCGGTAACAAAGCATAGAGAGCAGAATGAGAATTCATTCAGTGAGTCAAGTTTCAAGCAGCTAGCACAAACCGTGTTTGATTTAGATGTTCAAAAGCATGTATCCCTATAGGGGAAAAGGTAGTAAAACCTAAATATTCAAAGTCATCCTGCAAAGGAATGATTTAACCTAGCAGAACAAAATTTGTGCAGCCAAGGACAACTGGTATACACATTATTCCTACCAAGTATTAACAAGATAGGGTGAGAAAATATTTGCTGAGTTTTCAGTAATCTCTGAGTTTTTTGGAAGCTCGGTGAATACTTTCCAAAGAAAGTGTGTTTTCTTTGCCTCTGCTTAGGGCTACTTCAACAGGGAACAAGGCATAGAGAGTGCACTGAGAACTAGTTGAGTGAGTCAAGTTACAAGCACACAGCAAAAACCGTGTTTGATTTAGAGTTCCAAATGCATGTATCCCTATAGGGGAAAATGAACTGAAACCTAAAAATTCAAAGTTTTCCTGCAAACGAACGTTTCAATCGAGAAGCACGAAATTTGAACAGCCAAGGACAACTTGTATAGTTATCTCTCCTGTCGAATATCAAGAAGATCGGGTGAAACAATATTAGCTGAGATTCCAGTAAACTCATAGTACTACGGAAGCTCTGCAAACACTTTACAAGGAAAGTATATTTTCCTTGCCGCTGCTTAGGGCTACTTCATCTGGAAACAAAGCATAGAGAGTGCACTGAGAACTAACTGAGTGAGTCAAGTTTCATGCAGCTGGTACAAACCGTGTTTGAGTTAGAGTTCCAAATGCATGTATCCCTGTAGGGGAAAATGAAGTCAAACCTAAGATTTCAAAGTCTTCCTGCAAACGAACTATTCAACCTAGAAAATCTAAATTTGGGCAGCCAAATGCAACCGGCATACTTACCTTTCCTGTCAAGTTAACAACAATTTAGGGTGAAAAAATATTTCCTGAGATTCCAGGAAACTCAAAGTTCTGTGGATTCACTGCAAATGCTTTCCAATGAAAGTTTCTTGCCCTTGCCTCTGCTTAGGGTTACTTCAACAGAAATCAAACAAAGAGATCACACTGAGAACTAGTTGAGTGAGTTTCAGTTTCAAGCAGCTGGCATAAACCGTGTTTGGTTTATACTTCCAAATGCATACGTCCCTGTAAGGAAAAGTGAAGTGAAACCTAAAAATTCAAAGTGTTCCTGCACACGAACTTTTCCACCTGGACGAACGAAATTTGGGTAGCTAAGTGCAACTGGTATACTCATCTTTCCTTACCAGGATCATCAAGATCAGGTGAGTAAATAGTTGCAGATATTCCAGTTAACTTGGAGCTCTGTTGAAGCTCTGGAAATGCTTTCTAAGGAAAGCATATGTTCCTCACCTCCACTTAGGACCACTTAAACAGGGAACAAAGCACAGTGAGCACACCAGGAACTAACTGAGTGAGTCAAGCTCCAAGCAGCTAGCACAAACAGTGTTTGATTTAGAGTTCCCAATGCATGTATTCCTATAGGTGAAAATGAAGAGAAACCCCCCAAATTCAATGTCTTCCTGAAAGCAAATGCTTCATCGTAGAAGAACGAAATTTTGGCAGCCAAATGCAACTGGTATACTCATCTTTCTTACCGAGTATCAACAACATCAAGTGAAAAAATATTCGCTGAAATTCCAGTAAACTTGGGAGTTTTGTGGAAGCTCTGCAAACACTTACATAAGAAAGCGTATTTTCCTTGCCTCTGCTTGGGGATACTGCAGCAGGGGACAATGCATAGAGAGTGCACTGAGAACTCATTGAGTGAGCCAAGTTTCCAAGAGGTATCACAAACTGTGTTTGATTTAGCATTCCAAATGCATGTATTCATATAGGGAAAAAAGAAGTGAAACCCAAAAATTCAAAGTCTTCCTGCAAAGGAACTCTTCAACATAAGATTACGAAATTTGGGCTGCCAAGTGCAACCCATATACTCACTTTTGGTGCCAAGTATCAACAAGATCGGGTGAAAAAACATTTGCTGATAGTCCAATAATCTCTGAGTTCTGTGGATGCTCTACAAACACTTTCAAATGAAAGTCTATTTTTCTTTGCTCTGCTTAGGGGTACATAAACCGGTAACAAAGCATAGAGAGCAGAATGAGAATACATTCAGTGAGTCACCTTTCAAGCAGCTAGCACAAACCGTGTTTGCTTTAGAT
The DNA here is from genome assembly GCF_021218885.2 of Marmota monax. Taxonomy (NCBI): domain Eukaryota; kingdom Metazoa; phylum Chordata; class Mammalia; order Rodentia; family Sciuridae; genus Marmota; species Marmota monax. The sequence continues at coordinate 310,569 of NW_026693736.1, read as the reverse complement.
GTTCAAAAGTATGTATCCCTCTAGGGGAAAAGGTAGTAAAACCTAAATATTCAAAGTCATCGTGCAAAGGAATGATTCAACCTAGCAGAACAAAATTTGTGCAGCCAAGCGCAACTGGTATATACATTTTTCCTACCAAGTATCAACAAGATAGGGTGACAAAATATTTGCTGAGGTTTCAGTAATCTCTGAGTTTTTTGGAAGCTCGGTGAATACTTTCCAAAGAAAGTGTGTTTTCCTTGCCTCTGCTTAGGGCTACTTCAACAGGGAACAAGGCATATAGATTGCACTGAGAACTAGTTGAGTGAGTCAAGTTACAAGCACACAGCAAAAACCGTGTTTGATTTAGAGTTCCAAATGCATGTATCCCTATAGGGGAAAATGAATTGAAACCTGAAAATTCAAAGTTTTCCTGCAAACGAACGTTTCAATTGAGAAGCACGAAATTTGAACAGCCAAGGACAACTTGTATAGTTATCTCTCCTGTCGAATATCAAGAAGATCGGGTGAAACAATATTAGCTGAGATTCCAGTAAACTCATAGTACTACGGAAGCTCTGCAAACACTTTAAAATGAAAGTATATTTTCCTTCCCGCTGCTTAGGGCTACTTCATCAGGAAACAAAGCATAGAGACCGCACTGAGAACTAACTGAGTGAGTCAAGTTTCATGCAGCTCGCACAAACTGTGTTTGCTGTAGATGTTCAAAAGCATGTATCCCTCTTGTGGAAAAGGTAGTAAAACCTAAATATTCAAAGTCATCCTGCAAAGGAATGATTCAACCTAGCAGAACAAAATTTGAGCAGCCAAGCACAACTGGTATACACATTTTTCCTACCAAGTATCAAAAAGATAGGGTGACAAAATATTTCTGAGGTTTCAGTAATCTCTGAGTTTTTTGGAAGCTCGGTGAATACTTTCCAAAGAAAGTGTGTTTTCCTTGCCTCTGCTTAGGGCTACTTCAACAGGGAACAAGGGATAGAGAGTGCACTGCGAACTAGTTGAGTGACTCAAGTTACAAGCACACAGCAAAAACCGTGTTTGATTTAGAGTTCCAAATGCATGTATCCCTAGAGGGGAAAATGAAGTGAACCCTAAAAATTCAAAGTTTTCCTGCAAACGAACGTTTCAATCGAGAAGCACGAAATTTGAACAGCCAAGGACAACTTGCATAGTTATCTCTCCTGTCGAATATCAAGAAGATCGGGTGAAACAATATTAGCTGAGATTCCAGTAAACTCATAGTACTACGGAAGCTCTGCAAACACTTTGAAATGAAAGTATATTTTCCTTGCCGCTGCTTAGGGCTACTACATCAGGAAACAAAGCATAGAGAGTGCACTGAGAACTAACTGAGTGAGTCAAGTTTCATGCAGCTAGTACAAACCGTGTTTGAGTTAGAGTTCCAAATGCATGTATCCCATTAGTGGAAAATGAAGTGAAAACTAAGATTTCAAAGTCTTCCTGCAAACGAACTATTCAACCTAGAAGATCTAAATTTGGGCAGCCAAATGCAACCGGTATGCTTATCTTTCCTGTCGAGTTAAAAACAATTTAGGGTGAAAAAATATTTGCTGAGATTCCAGGAAACTCAAATTCTGTGGAATCACTGCAAATGCATTCCAATGAAAGTTTCTTGCCCTTGTCTCTGGTTAGGGTTACTTCAACAGAAATCAAAGCATAGAGATCGCACTGAGAACTAGTTGAGTGAGATTCATTTTCAAGCAGCTGGCATAAACCGTGTTTGGTTTATACTTCCAAATGCATACGTCCCTAAGGAAAAGTGAAGTGAAACCTAAAAATTCAAAGTGTTCCTGCACATGAACTTTTCCACCTAGACGAACGAAATTTGGGTAGCTAAGTGCAACTGGTATACTCATCTTTCCTGACCAGGATCATCAAGATCAGGTGAGTAAATAGTTGCAGAGATTCCAGTTAACTTGGAGCTCTGTTGAAGCTCTGGAAATGCTTTCTAAGGAAAGCATATGTTCCTCGCCTCCACTTAGGACCACTTCAACAGGGAACAAACACAGTGAGCACACCAGGAACTAACTGAGTGAGTCAAGCTCCAAGCAGCTAGCACAAACAGTGTTTGATTTAGAGTTCCCAATGCATGTATTCCTATAGGTGAAAATGAAGAGAAACCCCCCAAATTCAACGTCTTCCTGAAAGCAAATGCTTCATCTTAGAAGAACGAAATTTTGGCAGCCAAATGCAACTGGTATACTCATCTTTCTTACCGAGTATCAACAACATCAAGTGAAAAAATATTCGCTGAAATTCCAGTAAACTTGGGAGTTTTGTGGAAGCTCTGCAAACACTTACATAAGAAAGCGTATTTTCCTTGCCTCTGCTTGGGGATACTGCAGCAGGGGACAATGCATAGAGAGTGCACTGAGAACTCATTGAGTGAGCCAAGTTTCCAAGAGGTATCACAAACTGTGTTTGATTTAGCATTCCAAATGCATGTATTCATATATGGAATAAAGAAGTGAAACCCAAAAATTCAAAGTCTTCCTGCAAAGGAACTCTTCAACATAACATTACGAAATTTGGGCTGCCAAGTGCAACCCATATACTCACTTTTGGTGCCAAGTATCAACAAGATCGGGTGAAAAAACATTTGCTGATAGTCCAATAATCTCTGAGTTCTGTGGATGCTCTACAAACACTTTCAAATGAAAGTCTATTTTTTTTTGCTCTGCTTAGGGGTACATAAACTGGTAACAAAGCATAGAGAGCAGAATGAGAATACATTCAGTGAGTCACCTTTCAAGCAGCTAGCACAAACCGTGTTTGATTTAGATGTTCAAAAGTATGTATCACTCTAGGGGAAAAGGTAGTAAAACCTAAATATTCAAAGTCATCGTGCAAAGGAATGTTTCAACCTAGCAGAACAAAATTTGTGCAGCCAAGCGCAACTGGTATATACATTTTTCCTACCGAGTATCAACAAGATAGGGTGACAAAATATTTGCTGAGGTTTCAGTAATCTCTGAGTTTTTTGGAAGCTCGGTGAATACTTTCCAAAGAAAGTGTGTTTTCCTTGCCTCTGCTTAGGGCTACTTCAACAGGGAACAAGGCATATAGATTGCACTGAGAACTAGTTGAGTGAGTCAAGTTACAAGCACACAGCAAAAACCGTGTTTGATTTAGAGTTCCAAATGCATGTATCCCTATAGGGGAAAATGAATTGAAACCTGAAAATTCAAAGTTTTCCTGCAAACGAACGTTTCAATCGAGAAGCACGAAATTTGAACAGCCAAGGACAACTTGTATAGTTATCTCTCCTGTCGAATATCAAGAAGATCGGGTGAAACAATATTAGCTGAGATTCCAGTAAACTCATAGTACTACGGAAGCTCTGCAAACACTTTAAAATGAAAGTATATTTTCCTTGCCGCTGCTTAGGGCTACTTCTTCAGGAAACAAAGCATAGAGAGCGCACTGAGAACTAACTGAGTGAGTGAAGTTTCATGCAGCTAGCACAAACCGTGTTTGATTTAGATGTTCAAAAGCATGTATCCCTATAGGGGAAAAGGTAGTAAAACCTAAATATTCAAAGTCATCCTGCAAAGGAATGATTCAACCTAGCAGAACAAAATTTGTGCAGACAAGCGCAACTGGTATACACATTTTTCCTACCCAGTATCAACAAGATAGGGTGACAAAATATTTGCTGATGTTTCAGTAATCTCTGAGTTTTTTGGAAGCTCGGTGAATACTTTCCAAAGAAAGTGTGTTTTCCTTGCCTCTGCTTAGGGCTACTTCAACAGGGAATAAGGCATAGAGAGTGCACTGAAAACTAGTTGAGTGAGTCCAGTTACAAGCACACAGCAAAAACCGTGTTTGATTTAGAGTTCCAAATGCATGTATCCCTATAGGGGAAAATGAAGTGAAACCTAAAAATTCAAAGTTTTCCTGCAAAGGAACGTTTCAATCGAGAAGCACGAAATTTGAACAGCCAAGGACAACTTGTATAGTTATCTCTCCTGTCGAATATCAAGAAGATCGGGTGAAACAATATTAGCTGAGATTTCAGTAAACTCATAGTACTACGGAAGCTCTGCAAACAGTTTAAAATGAAAGTATATTTTCCTTGCCGCTGCTTAGGGCTACTTCATCAGGAAACAAAGCATAGAGAGCGCACTGAGAACTAACTGAGTGAGTCAAGTTTCATGCAGCTAGTACAAACCGTGTTTGAGTTAGAGTTCCAAATGCATGTATCCCTATAGGGGAAAATGAAATGAAACCTAAGATTTCAATGTCTTCTGCAAACGAACTACTCAACCTAGAAGATCTAAATTTGGGCAGCCAAATGCAACTGGTATACGTATCTTTCCTGTCGAGTTAACAACAAGTTAGGATGAAAAAATATTTGCTGTGATTCCAGGAAACTCAAAGTTCTGTGGAATCACTGCAAATGCTTTCCAATGAAAGTTTCTTGCCCTTGCCTCTGCTTAGGGTTACTTCAACAGAATTCAAAGCATAGAGATCGCACTGAGAACTAGTTGAGTGAGTTTCATTTTCAAGCAGCTGGCATAAACCGTGTTTGGTTTATAATTCCAAATGCATACGTCCCTGTAAGGAAAAGTGAAGTGAAACCTAAAAATTCAAAGTGTTCCTGCACACGAACTTTTCCACCTAGAAGAACGAAATTTGGGTAGCTAAGTGCAACTGGTATACTCATCTTTCCTGACCAGGATCATCAAGATCAGGTGAGTAAATAGTTGCAGAGATTCCAGTTAACTTGGAGCTCTGTTGAAGCTCTGGAAATGCTTTCTAAGGAAAGCGTATGTTCCTCGCCTCCACTTAGGACCACTTGAACAGGGAACAAAGCACAGAGAGCACACCAGAAACTAACTGAGTGAGTCAAGCTTCAAGCAGCTAGCACAAACAGTGTTTGATTTAGAGTTCCCAATGCATGTATTCCTAAAGGTGAAAATGAAGAGAAACCCCCCAAATTCAACGTCTTCCTGAAAGCAAATGCTTCATCTTAGAAGAACGAAATTTTGGCAGCCAAATGCAACTGGTATACTCATCTTTCTTACCTGGTATCAACAAGATCAAGTGAAAAAATATTCGCTGAAATTCCAGTAAACTTGGGAGTTTTGTGGAAGCTCTGCAAACACTTACATAAGAAAGCATATTTTCCTTGCCTGTGCTTGGGGATACTGCAGCAGGGGACAATGCATAGAGAGTGCACTGAGAACTCATTGAGTGAGCCAAGTTTCCAAGAGGTATCACAAACTGTGTTTGATTTAGCATTCCAAATGCATGCATTCATATAGGGAAAAAAGAAGTGAAACCTAAAAATTCAAAGTCTGCCTGCAAAGGAACTCTTCAACATAAGATTACGAAATTTGGGCTGCCAAGTGCAACCCATATACTCATTTTTGCTGCCAAGTATCAACAAGATCGGGTGAAAAAACATTTGCTGAGAGTCCAGTAAACTCTGAGTTCTGTGGATGCTCTACAAACACTTTCAAATGAAAGTCTATTTTTCTCTGCTCTGCTTAGGGGTACATAAACCGGTAACAAAGCATAGAGAGCAGAATGAGAATTCATTCAGTGAGTCAAGTTTCAAGCAGGTAGCACAAAGCGTGTTTGATTTAGATGTTCAAAAGCATGTATCCCTATAGGGGAAAAGGTAGTAAAACCTAAATATTCAAAGTCATCCTGCAAAGAATGATTCAACCTAGCAGAACAAAATTTGTGCAGCCAAGCCCAACTGGTATACACATTTTTCCTACCAAGTATCAACAAGATAGGGTGACAAAATATTTGCTGAGGTTTCAGTAATCTCTGAGTTTTTTGGAAGCTCGGTGAATACTTTCCAAAGAAAGTGTGTTTTCCTTGTCTTTGCTTAGGGCTACTTCAACAGGGAACAAGGCATAGAGAGTGCACTGACAACTAGTTGAGTGAGTCAAGTTACAAGCACACAGCAAAAACCGTGTTTGATTTAGAGTTCCAAATGCATGTATCCGTATAGGGGAAAATGAAGTGAAACTTAATAATTCAAAGTTTTCTTGCAAACGAACGTTTCAATCGAGAAGCACGAAATTTGAACAGCCAAGGACAACTTGTATAGTTATCTCTCCTGTCGAATATCAAGAAGATCGGGTGAAACAATATTAGCTGAGATTCCAGTAAACTCATAGTACTACGGAAGATCTTCAAACACTTTAAAAAGTAAGAATATTAAAAAAAAAATAAAAAAATAAAGTATATTTTCCATGCCGCTGCTTAGGGCTACTTATTCAGGACACAAAGCATAGAGAGCGCACTGAGAACTAACTGAGTGAGTCAAGTTTCATGCAACTAGCACAAACCGTGTTTGCTTTAGATGTTCAAAAGCGTGTATCCCTATAGGGGAAAAGGTAGTAAAACCTAAATATTCAAAGTCATCCTGCAAAGGAATGATTCAACCTAGCAGAACAAAATTTGTGCAGCCAAGCGCAACTGGTATACACATTTTTCCTACCAAGTATCAACAAGATAGGGTGACAAAATATTTGCTGAGGTTTCAGTAATCTCTGAGTTTTTTGGAAACTCGGTGAATACTTTCCAAAGAAAGTGTGTTTTCCTTGCCACTGCTTAGGGCTACTTCATCAGGAAACAAATGATAGAGAGTGCACTGAGAACTAACTGAGTGAGTCAAGTTTCATGCAGCTAGTACAAACCGTGTTTGAGTTAGAGTTCCAAATGCATGTATCCCTAAAGAGGAAAATGAAGTCAAACCTAAGATTTCAAAGTATTCTTGCAAACGAACTATTCAACCTAGAAGATCTAAATTTGGGCAGCCAAATGCAACCGGTATACTTATCTTTCCTGACAAGTTAACAACAAGTTAGGGTGAAAAATTATTTGCTGAGATTCCAGGAAACTCAAAGTTCTGTGGAATCACTGCAAATGCATTCCAATGAAAGTTTCTTGCCCTTGCCTCTGCTTAGGGTTACTTCAACAGAAATCAAAGCATAGAGATTGCACTGAGAACTAGTTGAGTGAGTTTCAGTTTCAAGCAGCTGGCATAAACCGTGTTTAGTTTATAAATCCAAATGCATACGTCCCTGTAAGGGAAAGTGAAGTGAAACCTAAAAATTCAAAGTGTTCCTGCACACGAACTTTTCCACCTAAAAGAACGAAATTTGGGTAGCTAAGTGCAACTGGTATACTCATCTTTCCTGACGAGGATCATCAAGATCAGGTGAGTAAATAGTTGCAGAGATTCCAGTTAACTTGGAGCTCTGTTGAAGCTCTGGAAATGCTTTCTAAGGAAAGCGTATGTACCTCGCCTCCACTTAGGACCACTTCAACAGGGAACAAAGCACAGAGAGCACACCAGAAACTAACTGAGTGAGTCAAGCTTCAAGCAGCTAGCACAAACAGTGTTTGATTTAGAGTTCCCAATGCATGCATTCCTATAGGTGAAAATGAAGAGAAACCCCCCAAATTCAATGTCTTCCTGAAAGCAAATGCTTCATCTTAGAAGAACGAAATTTTGGCAGCCAAATGCAACTGGTATACTCATCTTTCTTACCTAGTAGCAACAAGATCAATGAAAAAATATTCGCTGAAATTCCGGTAAACTTGGGAGTTTTGTGGAAGCTCTGCAAACACTTATATAAGAAAGCGTATTTTCCTTGCGTCTGCTTGGGGATACTGCAGCAGGGGACATTGCATAGAGAGTACACTGAGAACTCATTGAGTGAGCCAAGTTTCCAAGAGGTATCACAAACTGTGTTTGATTTAGCATTCCAAATGCATGTATTCATATAGGGAAAAAAATAGTGAAACCTAAAAATTCAAAGTGTTCCTGCAAAGGAACTCTTCAACATAAGATTACGAAATTTGGGCTGCCAAGTGCAACCCATATACTCATTTTTGCTGCCAACTATCAACAAGATCGGGTGAAAAAACATTTGCTGAGAGTCCAGAAAACTCTGAGTTCTGTGGATGCTCTGCAAACACTTTCAAATGAAAGTCTATTTTTCTTTGCTCTGCTTAGGGGTACATAAACCGGTAACAAAGCATAGAGAGAAGAATGAGAATTCATTCAGTGAGTCAAGTTTCAAGCAGCTAGCACAAACCGTGTTTGATTTAGATGTTCAAAAGCATGTATCCCTATAGGGGAAAAGGCAGTAAAACCTAAATATTCAAAGTCATCCTGCAAAGGAATGATTCAACCTAGCAGAACAAAATTTGTGCAGCCAAGCACAACTGGTATACACATTTTTCCTACCAAGTATCACCAAGATAGGGTGACAAAATATTTGCTGAGGTTTCAGTAATCTCTGAGTTTTTTGGAAGCTCGGTGGATACTTTCCAAAGAAAGTGTGTTTTCCTTGCTTCTGCTTAGGGCTACTTCAACAGGGAACAAGGCATAGAGAGTGCACTGAGAACTAGTTGAGTGAGTCAAGTTACAAGCACACAGCAAAAACCGTGTTTGATTTAGAGTTCCAAATGCATGTATCCCTATAGGGGAAAATGAAGTGAAACCTAAAAATTCAAAGTTTTCCTGCAAACGAACGTTTCAATCGAGAAGCACGAAATTTGAACAGCCAAGGAAACTTGTATAGTTATCTCTCCTGTCGAATATCAAGAAGATCGGGTGAAACAATATTAGCTGAGATTCCAGTAAACTCCTAGTACCACGGAAGCTCTGCAAACACTTTAAAATGAAAGTATATTTTCCTTGCCGCTGCTTAGGGCTACTTCATCAAGAAAAGAAGCATAGAGAGTTCACTGAGAACTAACTGAGTGAGTCAAGTTTCATGCAGCTAGTACAAACAGTGTTTGAGTTAGAGTTCAAAATGCATGTATCCCTAAAGAGGAAAATGAAGTAAAACCTAAGATTTCAAAGTCTTCCTGCAAACGAACTATTCAACCTAGAAGATCTAAATTTGGGCAGCCAAATGCAACCGGTATACTTATATTTCCTGACAAGTTAACAACAAGTTAGGGTGAAAAATTATTTGCTGAGATTCCAGGAAACTCAAAGTTCTGTGGAATCACTGCAAATGCATTCCAATGAAAGTTTCTTGCCCTTGCCTCTGCTTAGGGTTACTTCAACAGAAATCAAAGCATAGAGATCGCACTGAGAACTAGTGGAGTGAGTTTCAGTTTCAAGCAGCTGGCATAAACCGTGTTTGGTTTATAAATCCAAATGCATACGTCCCTGTAAGGAAAAGTGAAGTGAAACCTAAAAATTCAAAGTGTTCCTGCACACGAACTTTTCCACCTAAAAGAACGAAATTTGGGTAGCTAAGTGCAACTGGTATACTCATCTTTCCTGACCAGGATCATCAAGATCAGGTGAGTAAATAGTTGCAGAGATTCCAGTTAACTTGGAGCTCTGTTGAAACTCTGGAAATGCTTTCTAAGGAAAGCATATGTTCCTCGCCTGCACTTAGGACCACTTCAACAGGGAACAAAGCACCGAGAGCACACCAGGAACTAATTGAGTGAGTCAAGCTTCAAGCTGCTAGCACAAACAGTGTTTGATTTAGAGTTCCCAATGCATGTATTCCTATAGGTGAAAATGAAGAGAAACCCCCCAAATTCAATGTCTTCCTGAAAGCAAATGCTTCATCTTAGAAGAACGAAATTTTGGCAGCCAAATGCAACTGGTATACTCATCTTTCTTACCGAGTATCAACAACATCAAGTGAAAAAATATTCGCTGAAATTCCAGTAAACTTGGGAGTTTTGTGGAAGCTCTGCAAACACTTACATAAGAAAGCGTATTTTCCTTGCCTCTGCTTGGGGATACTGCAGCAGGGGACAATGCATAGAGAGTGCACTGAGAACTCATTGAGTGAGCCAAGTTTCCAAGAGGTATCACAAACTGTGTTTGATTTAGCATTCAGAATGCATGTATTCATATTGGGAAAAAAGAAGTGAAACATAAAATTTCAAAGTCTTCCTGCAAAGGAACTCTTCAACATAAGATTATGAAATTTGGGCTGCCAAGTGCAACCCATATACTCATTTTTGCTGCCAAGTATCAACAAGATCGGGTGAAAAAACATTTGCTGAGAGTCCAGTAAACTCTGAGTTCTGTGGATGCTCTGCGAACACTTTCAAATGAAAGTCTATTTTTCTTTGCTCTGCTTAGGGGTACATAAACCGGTAACAAAGCATAGAGAGCAGAATGAGAATTCATTCAGTGAGTCAAGTTTCAAGCAGCTAGCACAAACCGTGTTTGATTTAGATGTTCCAAAGCATGTATCCTTATAGGGGAAAAGTTAGTGAAACCTAAATATTCAAAGTCATCCTGCAAAGGAATGATTCAACCTAGCAGAACAAAATTTGTGCAGCCAAGCGCAACTGGCATACACATTTTTTCCTACCAAGTATCAACAAGATAGGGTGACAAAATATTTGCTGAGGTTTCAGTAATCTCTGAGTTTCTTGGAAGCTCGGGGTATACTTTCCAAAGAAAGTGTGTTTTCCTTGCCTCTGCTTAGGGCTACTTCAACAGGGAACAAGGCATAGACAGTGGACTGAGAACTAGTTGAGTGAGTCAAGTTACAAGCACACAGCAAAAACCGTGTTTGATTTAGAGTTCCAAATGCATGTATCCCTATAGGGGAAAATGAAGTGAAACCTAAAAATTCAAAGTTTTCCTGCAAATGAACGTTTCAATCGAGAAGCATGAAATTTGAACAGCCAAGGACAACTTGTATAGTTATCTCTCCTGTCGAATATCAAGAAGATCTGGTGAAACAATATTAGCTGAGATTCCAGTAAACTCATAGTACTACGGAAGCTCTGCAAACACTTTAAAATGTAAGTATATTTTCCTTGCCACTGCTTAGGGCTACTTCATCAGGAAACAAAGCATAGAGAGTGCACTGAGAACTAACTGAGTGAGTAAAGTTTCATGCAGCTAGTACAAACTGTGTTTGAGTTAGAGTTCCAAATGCATGTATCCCTATAGGGGAAAATGAAGTGAAACCTAAGATTTCAAAGTCTTCCTGCAAACGAACTATTCAACCTAGAAGATCTAAATTTGGGCAGCCAAATGCAACCGGCATACTTATCTTTCCTGTCGAGTTAACAACAACTTAGGGTGAAAAAATATTTGCTGAGATTCCAGGAAACTCAAAGTTCTGTGGAATCACTGCAAATGCTTTCCAATGAAAGTTTCTTGCCCTTGCCTCTGCTTAGGGTTACTTCAACAGAAATCAAAGCATAGAGATCGCACTGAGAACTATTTGAGTGAGTTTCAGTTTTAAGCAGCTGGCATAAACCGTGTTTGGTTTATACTTCCAAATGCATGCGTCCCTGTTAGGAAAAGTGACGTGAAACCTATTAATTCAAAGTGTTCCTGCACACGAACTTTTCCACCTAGAAGAACGAAATTTGGGTAGCTAAGTGCAACTGGTATACTCATCTTTCCTGACCAGGATCATCAAGATCAGGTGAGTAAATAGTTGCAGAGATTCCAGTTAACTTGGTGCTCTGTTGAAGCTCTGGAAATGCTTTCTAAGGAAAGCGTATGTACCTCGCCTCCACTTAGGACCACTTCAACAGGGAACAAAGCAGAGAGAGCACACCAGAAACTAACTGAGTGAGTCAAGTTTCAAGCAGCTAGCACAAACAGTGTTTGATTTAGAGTACCCAATGCATGCATTCCTATAGGTGAAAATGAAGAGAAACCCCCAAAATTCAATGTCTTCCTGAAAGCAAATGCTTCATCTTAGAAGAACGAAATTTTGGCAGCCAAATGCAACTGGTATACTCATCTTTCTTACCCAGTATCAACAAGATCAATGAAAAAATATTCGCTGAAATTCCGGTAAACTTGGGAGTTTTGTGGAAGCTCTGCAAACACTTATATAAGAAAGCGTATTTTCCTTGCGTCTGCTTGGGGATACTGCAGCAGGGGACATTGCATAGAGAGTACACTGAGAACTCATTGAGTGAGCCAAGTTTCCAAGAGGTATCACAAACTGTGTTTGATTTAGCATTCCAAATGCATGTATTCATATAGGGAAAAAATAGTGAAACCTAAAAATTCAAAGTGTTCCTGCAAAGGAACTCTTCAACATAAGATTACGAAATTTGGGCTGCCAAGTGCAACCCATATACTCATTTTTGCTGCCAAGTATCAACAAGATCGGGTGAAAAAACATTTGCTGAGAGTCCAGAAAACTCTGAGTTCTGTGGATGCTCTGCAAACACTTTCAAATGAAAGTCTATTTTTCTTTGCTCTGCTTAGGGGTACATAAACCGGTAACAAAGCATAGAGAGAAGAGTGAGAATTCATTCAGTGAGTCAAGTTTCAAGCAGCTAGCACAAAGCGTGTTTGATTTAGATGTTCAAAAGCATGTATCCCTATAGGGGAAAAGGTAGTAAAACCTACATATTCAAAGTCATCCTGCAAAGGAATGATTCAACCTAGCAGAACAAAATTTGTGCAGCCAAGCGCAACTGGTATACACATTTTTCCTACCAAGTATCACCAAGATAGGGTGACAAAATATTTGCTGAGGTTTCAGTAATCTCTGAGTTTTTTGGAAGCTCGGTGAATACTTTCCAAAGAAAGTGTGTTTTCCTTTCCTCTGCTTAGGGCTACTTCAACAGGGAACAAGGCATAGAGAGTGCACTGAGAACTTGTTGAGTGAGTCAAGTTACAAGCACACAGCAAAAACCGTGTTTGATTTAGAGTTCCAAATGCATGTATCCCTGGAGGGGAAAATGAAGTGAAACCTAAAAATTCAAAGTTTTCCTGCAAACGAACGTTTCAATCGAGAAGCACGAAATTTGAACAGCCAAGGAAAACTTGTATAGTTATCTCTCCTGTCGAATATCAAGAAGATCGGGTGAAACAATATTAGCTGAGATTCCAGTAAACTCCTAGTACCACGGAAGCTCTGCAAACACTTTAAAATGAAAGTATATTTTCCTTGCCGCTGCTTAGGGCTACTTCATCAAGAAAAGAAGCATAGAGAGTTCACTGAGAACTAACTGAGTGAGTCAAGTTTCATGCAGCTAGTACAAACCGTGTTTGAGTTAGAGTTCCAAATGCATGTATCCCTAAAGAGGAAAATGAAGTCAAACCTAAGATTTCAAAGTCTTCCTGCAAACGAACTATTCAACCTAGAAGATCTAAATTTGGGCAGCCAAATGCAACCGGTATACTTATCTTTCCTGACAAGTTAACAACAAGTTAGGGTGAAAAATTATTTGCTGACATTCCAGGAAACTCAAATTCTGTGGAATCACTGCAAATGGTTTCCAATGAAAGTTTCCTGCCCTTGCCTCTGCTTAGGGTTACTTCAACAGAAATCAAAGCATAGAGATCGCACTGAGAACTAGTTGAGTGAGTTTCAGTTTCAAGCAACTTGCATAAACCGTGTTTGGTTTATAATTCCAAATGCATACGTCCCTGTAAGGAAAAGTGAAGTGAAACCTAAAAATTCAAAGTGTTCCTGCACACGAACTTTTCAACCCAGAAGAACGAAATTTGGGTAGCTAAGTGCAACTGGTATACTCATCTTTCCTGACGAGGATCATCAAGATCAGGTGAGTAAATAGTTGCAGAGATTCCAGTTAACTTGGAGCTCTGTTGAAGCTCTGGAAATGCTTTCTAAGGAAAGCGTATGTTCCTCGCCTCCACTTAGGACCACTTGAACAGGGAACAAAGCACAGAGAGCACACCAGGAACTAACTGAGTGAGTCAAGCTTCAAACAGCTAGCACAAACAGTGTTTGATTTAGAGTTCCCAATGCATGTATTCCTATAGGTGAAAATGAAGAGAAACCCCCCAAATTCAACGTCTTCCTGATAGCAAATGCTTCATCTTAGAACAACGAAATTTTGGCAGCCAAATGCAACTGGTATACTCATCTTTCTTACCTGGTATCAACAAGATCAAGTGAAAAAATATTCGCTGAAATTCCAGTAAACTTGGGAGTTTTGTGGAAGTTCTGCAAACACTTACATAAGAAAGCATATTTTCCTTGCCTCTGCTTGGGGATACTGCAGCAGGGGACAATGCATAGAGAGTGCACTGAGAACTCATTGAGTGAGCCAAGTTTCCAAGAGGTATCACAAACTGTGTTTGATTTAGCATTCCAAAAGCATGCATTCATATAGGGAAAAAAGAAGTGAAACCTAAAAATTCAAAGTCTTCCTGCAAAGGAACTCTTCAACATAAGATTACGAAATTTGGGCTGCCAAGTGCAACCCATATACTCATTTTTGCTGCCAAGTATCAACAAGATCGGGTGAAAAAACATTTGCTGAGAGTCCAGTAAACTCTGAGTTCTGTGGATGCTCTGCAAACACTTTCAAATGAAAGTCTATTTTTCTTTGCTCTGCTTAGGGGTACATAAACCGGTAACAAAGCATAGAGAGCAGAATGAGAATTCATTCAGTGAGTCAAGTTTCAAGCAGCTAGCACAAACCGTGTTTGATTTAGATGTTCAAAAGCATGTATCCCTATAGGGGAAAAGGTAGTAAAACCTAAATATTCAAAGTCATCCTGCAAAGGAATGATTCAACCTAGCAGAACAAAATTTGTGCAGCCAAGCGCAACTGGTATACACATTTTTCCTACCAAGTATCAACAAGATAGGGTGACAAAATATTTGCTGAGGTTTCAGTAATCTCTGATTTTTTTGGAAGCTCGGTGAATACTTTCCAAAGAAAGTGTGTTTTCCTTGTCTTTGCTTAGGGCTACTTCAACAGGGAACAAGGCATAGAGAGTGCACTGACAACTAGTTGAGTGAGTCAAGTTACAAGCACACAGCAAAAACCGTGTTTGATTTAGAGTTCCAAATGCATGTATCCCTATAGGGGAAAATGAAGTGAAACTTAATAATTCAAAGTTTTCTTGCAAACGAACGTTTCAATCGAGAAGCACGAAATTTGAACAGCCAAGGACAACTTGTATAGTTATCTCTCCTGTCGAATATCAAGAAGATCGGGTGAAACAATATTAGCTGAGATTCCAGTAAACTCATAGTACCACGGAAGCTCTGCAAACACTTTAAAATGAAAGTATATTTTCCTTGCCGCTGCTTAGGGCTACTTATTCAGGACACAAAGCATAGAGAGTGCACTGAGAACTAACTGAGTGAATCAAGTTTCATGCAGCTAGCACAAACCGTGTTTGATTTAGATGTTCAAAAGCATGTATCCCTATAGGGGAAAAGGTAGAAAAACCTAAATATTCAAAGTCGTCCTGCAAAGGAATGATTCAACCTAGCAGAACAAAATTTGTGCAGCCAAGTGCAACTGGTATACACATTTTTCCTACCAAGTATCAACAAGAGAGGGTGACACAATATTTGCTGAGGTTTCAGTAATCTCTGAGCTTTTTGGAAGCTCGGTGAATACTTTCCAAAGAAAGTGTGTTTTCCTTGCCTCTGCTTAGGGCTACTTCAACAGGGAACAAGGCATAGAGAGTGCACTGAGAACTAGTTGAGTGAGTCAAGTTACAAGCACACAGCAAAAACCGTGTTTGATTTAGAGTTCCAAATGCATGTATCCCTATAGGGGAAAATGAAGTGAAACCTAAAAATTCAAAGTTTTCCTGCAAACGAACGTTTCAATCGAGAAGCACGAAATTTGAACAGCCTAGGACAACTTGTACAGTTATCTCTCCTGTCGAATATCAAGAAGATCGGGTGAAACATTATTAGCTGAGATTCCAGTAAACTCATAGTACTACGGAAGCTCTGCAAACACTTTAAAACGAAAGTATATTTTCCTTGCCGCTGCTTAGGGCTACTTCATCAGGAAACAAAGCATAGAGAGTGCACTGAAAACTAACTGAGGGAGTCAAGTTTCATGCAGCTAGTACAAACCGTGTTTGAGTTAGAGTTCCAAATGCATGTATCCCTATAGGGGAAAATGAAGTGAAACCTAAGATTTCAAAGTCTTCCTGCAAACGAACTATTCAACCTAGAAGATCTAAATTTGGGCAGCCAAATGCAACCGGTATCCTTATCTTTCCAGTTGAGTTAACAACAAGTTACGGTGAAAAAATATTTGCTGAGATTCCAGGAAACTCAAAGTTCTGTGGAATCACTGCAAATGCTTTCCAATGAAAGTTTCTTGCCCTTGCCTCTGCTTAGGGTTACTTCAACAGAAATCAAAGCATAGAGATCGCACTGAGAACTAGTTGAGTGAGTTTCAGTTTCAAGCACACAGCATAAACCGTGTTTGGTTTATACTTCCAAATGCATACGTCCCTGTAAGGAAAAGTGACGTGAAACCTAAAAATTCAAAGTGTTCCTGCACACGAACTTTTCCACCTAGAAGAACGAAATTTGGGTAGCTAAGTGCAACTGGTATACTCATCTTTCCTGACCAGGATCATCAAGATCAGGTGAGTAAATAGTAGCAGAGATTCCAGTTAACTTGGAGCTCTGTTGAAGCTCTGGAAATGCTTTCTAAGGAAAGCGTATGTTCCTCGCCTCCACTTAGGGCCACTTCAACAGGGAACAAAGCACAGAGAGCACACCAGGAACTAACTGAGTGATTCAAGCTTCAAGCAGCTAGCACAAACAGTGTTTGATTTAGAGTTCCCAATGCATGTATTCCTATAGGTGAAAATGAAGAGAAACCCCCCAAATTCAATGTCTTCCTGAAAGCAAATGCTTCATCTTAGAACAACGAAATTTTGGCAGCCAAATGCAACTGGTATACTCATCTTTCTTACCTACTATCAACAAGATCAAGTGAAAAAATATTCGCTGAAATTCCAGTAAACTTGGGAGTTTTGTGGAAGCTCTGCAAACACTTACATAAGAAAGCATATTTTCCTTGCCTGTGCTTGGGGATACTGCAGCAGGGGACAATGCATAGAGAGTGCACTGAGAACTCATTGAGTGAGCCAAGTTTCCAAGAGGTATCACAAACTGTGTTTGATTTAGCATTCCAAATGCATGCATTCATATAGGGAAAAAAGAAGTGAAACCTAAAAATTCAAAGTCTTCCTGCAAAGGAACTCTTCAACATAAGATTACGAAATTTGGGCTGCCAAGTGCAACCCATATACTCATTTTTGCTGCCAAGTATCAACAAGATCGGGTGAAAAAACATTTGCTGAGAGTCCAGTAAACTCTGAGTTCTGTGGATGCTCTACAAACACTTTCAAATGAAAGTCTATTTTTCTCTGCTCTGCTTAGGGGTACATAAACCGGTAACAAAGCATAGAGAGCAGAATGAGAATTCATTCAGTGAGTCAAGTTTCAAGCAGCTAGCACAAAGCGTGTTTGATTTAGATGTTCAAAAGCATGTATCCCTATAGGGGAAAAGGTAGTAAAACCTAAATATTCAAAGTCATCCTGCAAAGGAATGATTCAACCTAGCAGAACAAAATTTGTGCAGCCAAGCGCAACTGGTATACACATTTTTCCTACCAAGTATCAACAAGATAGGGTGACAAAATATTTGCTGAGGTTTCAGTAATCTCTGATTTTTTTGGAAGCTCGGTGAATACTTTCCAAAGAAAGTGTGTTTTCCTTGTCTTTGCTTAGGGCTACTTCAACAGGGAACAAGGCATAGAGAGTGCACTGAGAACTAGTTGAGTGAGTCAAGTTACAAGCACACAGCAAAAACCGTGTTTGATTTAGAGTTCCAAATGCATGTATCCTATAGGGGAAAATGAAGTGAAACTTAATAATTCAAAGTTTTCTTGCAAACGAACGTTTCAATCGAGAAGCACGAAATTTGAACAGCCAAGGACAACTTGTATAGTTATCTCTCCTGTCGAATATCAAGAAGATCGGGTGAAACAATATTAGCTGAGATTCCAGTAAACTCCTAGTACCACGGAAGCTCTGCAAACACTTTAAAATGAAAGTATATTTTCCTTGCCGCTGCTTAGGGCTACTTCATCAGGAAAAGAAGCATAGAGAGTTCACGGAGAACTAACTGAGTGAGTCAAGTTTCATGCAGCTAGTACAAACCGTGTTTGAGTTAGAGTTCCAAATTCATGTATCCCTATAGGGGAAAATGAAATGAAACCTAAGATTTCAAAGTCTTCTGCAAACGAACTATTCAACCTAGAAGATCTAAATTTGGGCAGCCAAATGCAACCGGTATACTTATCTTTCCTGTCGAGTTAACAACAAGTTACGGTGAAAAAATATTTGCTGTGATTCCAGGAAACTCAAAGTTCTGTGGAATCACTGCAAATGCTTTCCAATGAAAGTTTCTTGCCCTTGCCTCTGCTTAGGGTTACTTCAACAGAATTCAAAGCATAGAGATCGCACTGAGAACTAGTTGAGTGAGTTTCATTTTCAAGCAGCTGGCATAAACCGTGTTTGGTTTATAATTCCAAATGCATACGTCCCTGTAAGGAAAAGTGAAGTGAAACCTAAAAATTCAAAGTGTTCCTGCACACGAACTTTTCCACCTAGAAGAACGAAATTTGGGTATATTTTCCTTGCCGCTGCTTAGGGCTACTTCATGAGGAAACAAACCTTAGAGAGTGCACTGAGAACTTACAGAGTGAGTCAAGTTTCATGCAGCTAGTACAAACCGTGTTTGAGTTAGAGTTCCAAATGCATGTATCCCTATAGGGGAAAATGTAGGGAAACCTAAAAATTCAAAGTTTTCCTGCAAATGAACGTTTCAATCAAGAAGCACGAAATTTGAACAGCCAAGGACTACTTGTATAGTTATCTCTCCTGTCGAATATCAAGAAGATCGGGTGAAACAATATTAGCTGAGATTCCAGTAAACTCATAGTACTACGGAAGCTCTGCAAACACTTTAAAATGAAAGTATGTTTTCCTTGCTGCTGCTTAGGGCTACTTCATCAGGAAACAAAGCATAGAGAGTGCACTGAGAACTAACTGAGTGAGTCAAGTTTCATGCAGCTAGTAGAAACCGTGTTTGAGTTAGAGTTCCAAATGCATGTATCCCTATAGGGGAAAATGAAGTGAAACCTAAGATTTCAAAGTCTTCCTGCAAACGAACTATGCAACCTAGAAGATCTAAATTAGGGCAGCCAAATGCAAGTCGTATACTTATCTTTCCTTTTGAGTTAACAACAAGTTAGGGTGAAACAATATTAGCTGAGATTCCAGTAAACTCATAGTACTACGGAAGCTCTGCAAACACTTTAAAATGAAAGTATATTTTCCTTGCCGCTGCTTAGGGCTACCTCATCAGGAAACAAAGCATACAGAGTGCACTGAGAACTAACTGAGTGAGTCAAGTTTCATGCAGCTATCACAAACCGTGTTTGATTTAGATGTTCAAAAGCATGTATCCCTCTAGGGGAAAAGGTAGTAAAACCTAAATATTCAAAGTCATCCTGCAAAGGAATGATTCAACCTAGCAGAACAAAATTTGTGCAGACAAGCGCAACTGGTATACACATTTTTCCTACCAAGTATCAACAAGATAGGGTGACAAAATATTTGCTGAGGTTTCAGTAAACTCTGAGTTTTTTGGAAGCTAGGTGAATACTTTCCAAAGAAAGTTTGTTTTCCTTGCCTCTGCTTAGGGCTACTTCAACAGGGAACAAGGCATAGAGTGTGCACTGAGAACTAGTTGAGGGAGTCAAGTTAGGAGCACACAGCAAAAACCGTGTTTGATTTAGAGTTCCAAAAGCATGTATCCCTATAGGGGAAAATGAAGTGAAACCTAAAAATTCAAAGTGTTCCTGCAAACGAACGTTTCAATCAAGAAGCACGAAATTTGAACAGCCAAGGACAAGTTGTATAGTTATCTCTCCTGTGGAGTATCAAGAAGATCGGGTGAAACAATATTAGCTGAGATTCCAGTAAACTCATAGTACTACGGAAGCTCTGCAAACACTTTAAAATGAAAGTATATTTTCCTTGCCGCTGCTTAGGGCTACTTCATCAGGAAACAAAGCACAGAGAGTGTACTAAGAACTAACTGAGTGAGTCAAGTTTCATGCAACTAGCACAAACCGTGTTTGATTTAGATGTTCAAAAGCATGTATCCCTATAGGGGAAAAGGTAGTAAACCTAAATATTCAAAGTCACCCTGCAAAGGAATGATTCAACGTAGCAGAACAAAATTTGTGCAGCCAAGCGCAACTGGTATACACATTTATCCTACGAAGTATCAACAAGATAGGGTGACAAAATATTTGCTGAGGTTTCTAAAATCTCTGAGTTTTTTGGAAGCTCGGTGAATACTTTCCAAAAAAGTGTGTTTTCCTTGCCTCTGCTTAGGGCTACTTCAACAGGGAACAAGGCATAGAGAGTGCACTGAGAACTAGTTGAGTGAGTCAAGTTACAAGCACACAGCAAAAACCGTGTTTGATTTAGAGTTCCAAATGCATGTATCCCAATAGGGGAAAGTGAAGTGAAACCTAAAAATTCAAAGTTTTCTGCAAACGAACGTTTCAATTGAGAAGCACGAAATTTGAACAGCCAAGGACAACTTGTATAGTTATCTCTCCTGTCGAATATCAAGAAGATCGGGTGAAACAATATTAGCTGAGATTCCAGTAAACTCATAGTACTACGGAAGCTCTGCAAACACTTTAAAATGAAAGTATATTTTCCTTGCCGCTGCTTAGGGCTACTTCATCAGGAAACAAAGCATAGAGAGTGCACTGAGAACTAACTGAGTGAGTCAAGTTTCATGCAGCTAGTACAAACCGTGTTTGAGTTAGAGTTCCAAATGCATGTATCCCTATAGGGGAAAATGAAGTGAAACCTAAGATTTCAAAGTATTCCTGCAAACGAACTATGCAACCTAGAAGATCTAAATTTGGGCAGCCAAATGCAACTGGTATACTTATCTTTCCTTTCGAGTTAACAACAAGTTAGGGTGAAACAATATTAGCTGAGATTCCAGTAAACTCATAGTACTGCGGAAGCTCTGCAAACACTTTAAAATCAAAGTATATTTTCCTTGCCGCTGCTTAGGGCTACCTCATCAGGAAGCAAAGCATACAGAGTGCACTGAGAACTAACTGAGTGAGTCAAGTTTCATGCAGCTATCACAAACCGTGTTTGATTTAGATGTTCAAAAGCATGTATCCCTCTAGGGTAAAAGGGAGTAAAACCTAAATATTCAAAGTCATCCTGCAAAGGAATGATTCAACCTAGCAGAACAAAATTTGTGCAGCCAAGCGCAACTGGTATACAAATTTTTCCTACCAAGTATCAACAAGATAGGGTGACAAAATATTTGCTGAGGTTTCAGTAATCTCTGAGTTTTTTGGAAGCTCGGTGAACACTTTCCAAAAAAGTGTGTTTTCCTTGCCTCTGCTTAGGGCTACTTCAACAGGGAACAAGGCATAGAGAGTGCACTGAGAACTAGTTGAGTGAGTCAAGTTACAAGCACACAGCAAAAACCGTGTTTGATTTAGAGTTCCAAATGCATGTACCCCTATAGGGGAAAATGAAGTGAAAACTAAAAATTCAAAGTTTTCCTGAAAACGAACGTTTCGATCGAGAAGCACGGAATTTGAACAACCAACGACAACTTGTATAGTTATCTCTCCTGTCGAATGTCAAGAAGATCGGGTGAAACAATATTAGCTGAGATTCCAGTAAACTCATAGTACTACGGAAGCTCTGCAAACACTTTAAAATGAAAGTATATTTTCCTTGCCGCTGCTTAGGGCTACTTCATCAGGAAAAAAGCATAGAGAGTGCACTGAGAACTAACTGAGTGAGTCAAGTTTCATGCAGCTAGTACAAACCGTGTTTGAGTTAGAGTTCCAAATGCATGTATCCCTATAGGGGAAAATGAAGTGAAACCTAAGATTTCAAAGTCTTCCTGCAAACGAACTATACAACCTAGAATATCTAAATTTGTGCAGCCAAATGCAACCGGTATACTTATCTTTCCTTTCGAGTTAACAACAAGTTAGGGTGAAAAAATATTTGCTGAGATTCCAGGAAACTCAAAGTTCTGTGGAATCACTGCAAATGCTTTCCAATGAAAGTTTCTTGCCCTTGCCTCTGCTTAGGGTTACTTCAACCGAAATCAAAGCATAGAGATCTCACTGAGAACTAGTTGAGTGAGTTTCAGTTTCAAGCAGCTGGCATAAACCGTGTTTGGTTTATACTTCCAAATGCATACGCCCCTGTAAGGAAAAGTGACGTGAAACCTAAAAATTCAAAGTGTTCCTGCAAACGAACTTTTCAACCTAGAAGAACGCAATTAGGGTAGCTAAGTGCAACTGGTATACTCATCTTTCCTGACCAGGATCATCAAGATCAGTTGAGTAAATAGTTGCAGAGATTCCAGTAAACTTGGAGCTCTGTTGAAGCTCTGGAAATGCTTTCTAAGGAAAACGCATGTTCCTCGCCTCCTCTTAGGACCACTTCAACAGTGAACAAAGCACAGAGAGCACACCAGGAAGTAACTGAGTGAGTCAAGCTTCAAGCAGCTAGCACAAACAGTGTTTGATTTAGAGTTCCCAATGCATGTATTCCTATAGGTGAAAATGAAGAGAAATCCCCCAAATTCAATGTCTTCCTGAAAGCAAATGCTTCATCTTAGAAGAACGAAATTTTGGCAGGCAAATGCAACTGGTATACTCATCTTTCTTACCTAGTATCAACAAGATCAAGTGAAAAAATATTCGCTGAAATTCCAGTAAACTTGGGAGTTTTGTGGAAGCTCTGCAAACACTTACATAAGAAAGCGTATTTTCCTTGCCTCTGCTTGGGTATACTGCAGCAGGGGACAATGCATAGAGAGTGCACTGAGAACTCATTGAGTGAGCCAGGTTTCCAAGAGGTATCACAAACTTTGTTTGATTTAGCATTCCAAATGCATGTATTCATAAAGGGAAAAAAGATGTGAAACCTAAAATTCAAAGTGTTCCTGCAAAGGAACTCTTCAACATAAGATTACGAAATTTGGGCTTCCAAGTGCAACCCATATACTAATTTTTTCTGACAAGTATCAACAAGATCGGGTGAAAAAACATTTGCTGAGATTCCAGTAAACTCTGAGTTCTGTGGATGCTCTACAAACACTTTCAAATGAAAGTCTATTTTTCTTTGCTCTGCTTAGGGGTACATAAACCGGTAACAAAGCATAGAGAGCAGAATGAGAATTCATTCAGTGAGTCAAGTTTCAAGCAGCTAGCACAAACCGTGTTTGATTTAGATGTTCAAAAGCATGTATCCCTATAGGAGAAAAGGTAGTAAACCTAAAAATTCAAAGTCACCCTGCAAAGGAATAATTCAACCTAGCAGAACAAATTTGTGCAGCCAAGCGCAACTGGTATACACATTTTTCCTACCAAGTATCAACAAGATAGGGTGACAAAATATTTGCTGAGGTTTCAGTAATCTCTGAGCTTTTTGGAAGCTCGGTGAATACTTTCCAAAAAAGTGTGTTTTCCTTGCCTCTGCTTAGGGCTACTTCAACAGGGAACAAGGCATAGACAGTGGACTGAGAACTAGTTGAGTGAGTCAAGTTACAAGCACACAGCAAAAACCGTGTTTGATTTAGAGTTCCAAATGCATGTATCCCTATAGGGGAAAATGAAGTGAAACCTAAAAATTCAAAGTTTTCCTGCAAACGAACGTTTCAATCGAGAAGCACGAAATTTGAACAGCCAAGGACAACTTGTATAGTTATCTCTCCTGTCGAATATCAAGAAGATCGGGTGAAACAATATTAGCTGAGATTCCAGTAAACTCATAGTACTACGGAAGCTCTGCAAACACTTTAAAATGAAAGTATATTTTCCTTGCCGCTGCTTAGGGCTACTTCATCAGGAAACAAAGCATACAGAGTGCACTGAGAACTAACTGAGTGAGTCAAGTTTCATGCAGCTAGCACAAACCGTGTTTGATTTAGATGTTCAAAAGCATGTATCCCTATAGGGGAAAAGGTAGTAAAACCTAAATATTCAAAGTCATCCTGCAAAGGAATGATTCAACCTAGCAGAACAAAATTTGTGCAGCCAAGCGCAACTGGTATACACATTTTTCCTACCAAGTATCAACAAGATAGGGTGACAAAATATTTGCTGAGGTTTCAGTAATCTCTGAGTTTTTTGGAAGCTCGGTGAATACTTTCCAAAGAAAGTGTGTTTTCCTTGCCTCTGCTTAGGGCTACTTCAACAGGGAACAAGGCATAGAGAGTGCACTGAGAACTAGTTGAGTGAGTCAAGTTACGAGCACACAGCAAAAACCGTGTTTGATTTAGAGTTCCAAATGCATGTATCCCTATAGGGGAAAATGAAGTGAAACCTAAAAATTCAAAGTTTTCCTGCAAACGAACGTTTCAATCGAGAAGCACGAAATTTGAACAGCCAAGGACAACTTGTATAGTTATCTCTCCTGTCGAATATCAAGAAGATTGGGTGAAACAATATTAGCTGAGATTCCAGTAAACTCATAGTACTATGGAAGCTCTGCAAACACTTTAAAATGAAAGTATATTTTCCTTGCCGCTGCTTAGGGCTACTTCATCAGGAAACAAAGCATAGAGAGTGCACTGAGAACTAACTGAGTGAGTCAAGTTTCATGCAGCTAGCACAAACCGTGTTTGATTTAGATGTTCAAAAGCATGTATCCCTATAGGGGAAAAGGTAGTAAAACCTAAATATTCAAAGTCATCCTGCAAAGGAATGATTCAACGTAGCAGAACAAAATTTGTGCAGCCAAGCGCAACTGGTATACACATTTTTCCTACCAAGTATCAACAAGATAGGGTGACAAAATATTTGCTGAGGTTTCAGTAATCTCTGAGTTTTTTGGAAGCTCGGTGAATACTTTCCAAAGAAAGTGTGTTTTCCTTGCCTCTGCTTAGGGCTACTTCAACAGGGAACAAGGCATAGAGAGTGCACTGAGAACTAGTTGAGTGAGTCAAGTTACAAGCACACAGCAAAAACCGTGTTTGATTTAGAGTTCCAAATGCATGTATCCCTATAGGGGAAAATGAAGTGAAACCTAAAAATTCAAAGTTTTCCTGCAAACGAACGTTTCAATCGAGAAGCACGAAATTTGAACAGCCAAGGACAACTTGTATAGTTATCTCTCCTGTCGAATATCAAGAAGATCGGGTGAAACAATATTAGCTGAGATTCCAGTAAACTCATAGTACTACGGAAGCTCTGCAAACACTTTAAAATGAAAGTATATTTTCCTTGCCGCTGCTTAGGGCTACTTCATCAGGAAACAAAGCATAGAGAGTGCACTGAGAACTAACTGAGTGAGTCAAGTTTCATGCAGCTAGCACAAACCGTGTTTGAGTTAGAGTTCCAAATGCATGTATCCCTATAGGGGAAAATGAAGTGAAACCTAAGATTTCAAAGGTCTTCCTGCAAACGAACTGATACAACCTAGCAGAACTAAATTTGTGCAGCCAAATGCAACTGGTATACTCATCTTTCCTATCGAGTTAACAACAAGTTAGGGTGACAAAATATTTGCTGAGATTCCAGGAAATCTCAAAGTTCTGTGGAAGCTCGTGCAATGCTTTCCAATGAAAGTTTCTTCCCTTGCCTCTGCTTAGGGTTACTTCAACAGAAATCAAAGCATAGAGAGTGCACTGAGAACTAGTTGAGTGAGTTTCAGTTTCAAGCAGCTGGCATAAACCGTGTTTGGTTTATAATTCCAAATGCATACGTTCCTGTAAGGAAAAGTGAAGTGAAACCTAAAAATTCAAAGTCTTCCTGCAAACGAACTTTTCAACCTAGAAGAACGCAATTAGGGTAGCTAAGTGCAACTGGTATACTCATCTTTCCTGACCAGGATCATCAAGATCAGTTGAGTAAATAGTTGCAGAGATTCCAGTAAACTTGGAGCTCTGTTGAAGCTCTGGAAATGCTTTCTAAGGAAACGCTATGTTCCTCGCCTCCTCTTAGGACCACTTCAACAGGGAACAAAGCACAGAGAGCACACCAGGAAGTAACTGAGTGAGTCAAGCTTCAAGCAGCTAGCACAAACAGTGTTTGATTTAGAGTTCCCAATGCATGTATTCCTATAGGTGAAAATGAAGAGAAACCCCCAAATTCAATGTCTTCCTGAAAGCAAATGCTTCATCTTAGAAGAACGAAATTTTGGCAGCCAAATGCAACTGGTATACTCATCTTTCTTACCTAGTATCAACAAGATCAAGTGAAAAAATATTCGCTGAAATTCCAGTAAACTTGGGAGTTTTGTGGAAGCTCTGCAAACACTTACAAAGAAAGCGTATTTTCCTTGCCTCTGCTTGGGGATACTGCAGCAGGGAACAATGCATAGAGAGTGCACTGAGAACTAATTGAGTGAGCCAAGTTTCCAAGAGGTATCACAAACTGTGTTTGATTTAGCATTCCAAATGCATGTATTCATATAGGGAAAAAGAAGTGAAACCTAAAAATTCAAAGTCTTCCTGCAAAGGAACTCTTCAACATAAGATTACGAAATTTGGGCTGCCAAGTGCAACCCATATTCTCATTTTTGCTGCCAAGTATCAACAAGATCGGGTGAAAAAACATTTGCTGAGATTCCAGTAAACTCATAGTTCTGTGGATGCTCTACAAACACTTTCAAATGAAAGTCTATTTTTCTTGCTCTGCTTTGGGGTACATAAACCGGTAACAAAGCATAGAGAGCAGAATGAGAATTGATTCAGTGAGTCAAGTTTCAAGCAGCTAGCACAAACCGTGTTTGATTTAGATGTTCAAAAGCATGTATCCCTATAGGGGAAAAGGTAGTAAAACCTAAAAATTCAAAGTCATCCTGCAAAGGAATGATTCAACCTAGCAGAACAAAATTTGTGCAGCCAAGCGCAACTGGTATACACATTTTTCCTACCAAGTATCAACAAGATAGGGTGACAAAATATTTGCTGAGGTTTCAGTAATCTCTGAGTTTTTTGGAAGCTCGGTGAATACTTTCCAAAAAAGTGTGTTTTCCTTGCCTCTGCTTAGGGCTACTTCAACAGGGAACAAGGCATAGAGAGTGCACTGAGAACTAGTTGAGTGAGTCAAGTTACAAGCACACAGCAAAAACCGTGTTTGATTTAGAGTTCCAAATGCATGTATCCCTATAGGGGAAAATGAAGTGAAACCTAAAAATTCAAAGTTTTCCTGCAAACGAACGTTTCAATCGAGAAGCACGAAATTTGAACAGCCAAGGACAACTTGTATAGTTATCTCTCCTGTCGAATATCAAGAAGATCGGGTGAAACAATATTAGCTGAGATTCCAGTAAACTCATAGTACTACGGAAGCTCTGCAAACACTTTAAAATGAAAGTATATTTTCCTTGCCGCTGCTTAGGGCTACTTCATCAGGAAACAAAGCATACAGAGTGCACTGAGAACTAACTGAGTGAGTCAAGTTTCATGCAGCTAGCACAAACCGTGTTTGATTTAGATGTTCAAAAGCATGTATCCCTATAGGGGAAAAGGTAGTAAAACCTAAATATTCAAAGTCATCCTGCAAAGGAATGATTCAACCTAGCAGAACAAAATTTGTGCAGCCAAGCGCAACTGGTATACACATTTTTCCTACCAAGTATCAACAACATAGGGTGACAAAATATTTGCTGAGGTTTCAGTAATCTCTGAGTTTTTTGGAAGCTCGGTGAATACTTTCCAAAGAAAGTGTGTTTTCCTTGCCTCTGCTTAGGGCTACTTCAACAGGGAACAAGGCATAGAGTGTGCACTGAGAACTAGTTGAGTGAGTCAAGTTACGAGCACACAGCAAAAACAGTGTTTGATTTAGAGTTCCAAAAGCATGTATCCCTATAGGGGAAAATGAAGTGAAACCTAAAAATTCAAAGTTTTCCTGCAAACGAACGTTTCAATCGAGAAGCACGAAATTTGAACAGCCAAGGACAACTTGTATAGTTATCTCTCCTGTCGAATATCAAGAAGATCGGGTGAAACAATATTAGCTGAGATTC
Organism: Marmota monax; assembly: GCF_021218885.2. Classification (NCBI taxonomy): domain Eukaryota; kingdom Metazoa; phylum Chordata; class Mammalia; order Rodentia; family Sciuridae; genus Marmota; species Marmota monax. The sequence goes on along the minus strand of NW_026693736.1, from coordinate 282,745 downwards.
CAGTAAACTCATAGTACTACGGAAGCTCTGCAAACACTTTAAAATGAAAGTATATTTTCCTTGCCGCTGCTTAGGCTACTTCATCAGGAAACAAAGCATAGAGAGTGCACTGAGAACTAACTGAGTGAGTCAAGTTTCATGCAGCTAGCACAAACCGTGTTTGATTTAGATGTTCAAAAGCATGTATCCCTATAGGGGAAAAGGTAGTAAAACCTAAATATTCAAAGTCATCCTGCAAAGGAATGATTCAACCTAGCAGAACAAAATTTGTGCAGCCAAGCGCAACTGGTATACACATTTTTCCTACCAAGTATCAACAAGATAGGGTGACAAAATATTTGCTGAGGTTTCAGTAATCTCTGAGTTTTTTGGAAGCTCAGTGAATACTTTCGAAAGAAAGTGTGTTTTCCTTGCCTCTGCTTAGGGCTACTTCAACAGGGAACAAGGCATAGAGAGTGCACTGAGAACTAGTTGAGTGAGTCAAGTTACAAGCACACAGCAAAAACCGTGTTTGATTTAGAGTTCCAAATGCATGTACCCCTATAGGGGAAAATGAAGTGAAACCTAAAAATTCAAAGTTTTCCTGAAAACGAACGTTTCGATCGAAAAGCATGGAATTTGAACAACCAACGACAACTTGTATAGTTATCTCTCCTGTCGAATATCAAGAAGATCGGGTGAAACAATATTACCTGAGATTCCAGTAAACTCATTGTACTACGAAAGCTCTGCAAACACTTTAAAATGAAAGTATATTTTCCTTGCCGCTGCTTAGGGCTACTTCATCAGGAAAAAAGCATAGAGAGTGCACTGAGAACTAACTGAGTGAGTCAAGTTTCATGCAGCTAGTACAAACCGTGTTTGAGTTAGAGTTCCAAATGCATGTATCCCTATTGGGGAAAATGAAGTGAAACCTAAGATTTCAAAGTCTTCCTGCAAACGAACTATACAACCTAGAATATATAAATTTGTGCAGCCAAATGCAAGTGGTATACTTATCTTTCCTTTCGAGTTAACAACAAGTTAGGGTGAAAAAATATTTGCTGAGATTCCAGGAAATTCAAAGTTCTGTGGAATTACTGCATATGCTTTCCAATGAAAGTTTCTTGCCCTTGCCTCTGCTTAGGGTTACTTCAACAGAAATCAAAGCATAGAGATCTGCACTGAGAACTAGTTGAGTGAGTTTCAGTTTCAAGCAGCTGGCATAAACCGTGTTTGGTTTATACTTCCAAATGCATACGTCCCTGTAAGGAAAAGTGACGTGAAACCTAAAAATTCAAAGTGTTCCTGCAAAGGAACTTTTCAACCTAGAAGAACGCAATTTGGGTAGCTAAGTGCAACTGGTATACTCATCTTTCCTGACCAGGATCATCAAGATCAGGTGAGTAAATAGTTGCAGAGATTCCAGTAAACTTGGAGCTCTGTTGAAGCTCTGGAAATGCTTTCTAAGGAAAACGCATGTTCCTCGCCTCCTCTTAGGACCACTTCAACAGTGAACAAAGCACAGAGAGCACACCAGGAAGTAACTGAGTGAGTCAAGCTTCAAGCAGCTAGCACAAACAGTGTTTGATTTAGAGTTCCCAATGCATGTATTCCTATAGGTGAAAATGAAGAGAAATCCCCCAAATTCAATGTCTTCCTGAAAGCAAACGCTTCATCTTAGAAGAACGAAATTTTGGCAGCCAAATGCAACTGGTATACTCATCTTTCTTACCTAGTATCAACAAGATCAAGTGAAAAAATATTCGCTGAAATTCCAGTAAACTTGGGAGTTTTGTGGAAGCTCTGCAAACACTTACATAAGAAAGCGTATTTTCCTTGCCTCTGCTTGGGTATACTGCAGCAGGGGACAATGCATAGAGAGTGCACTGAGAACTAATTGAGCGAGCCAAGTTTCCAAGGGGTATCACAAACTGTGTTTGATTTAGCATTCCAAATGCATGTATTCATATAGGGAAAAAAGAAGTGAAACCTAAAAATTCAAAGTCTTCCTGCAAAGGAACACTTTAACATAAGATTACGAAATTTGGGCTGCCAAGTGGAACCCATATTCTCATTTTTGCTGCCAAGTATCAACAAGATCGGGTGAAAAAACATTTGCTGAGATTATAGTAAACTCTGAGTTCTGTGGATGCTCTACAAACACTTTCAAATGAAAGTCTATTTTTCTTTGCTCTGCTTTGGGGTACATAAACCGGTAACAAAGCATAGAGAGCAGAATGAGAATTGATTCAGTGAGTCAAGTTTCAAGCAGCTAGCACAAACCGTGTTTGATTTAGATGTTCAATAGCATGTATCCCTATAGGGGAAAAGGCAGTAAAACCTAAATATTCAAAGTCATCCTGCAAAGGAATGATTCAACCTAGCAGAACAAAATTTGTGCAGCCATGCGCAACTGGTATACATATTTTTCCTACCAAGTATCAACAACATAGGGTGACAAAATATTTGCTGAGGTTTCAGTAATCTCTGAGTTTTTTGGAAGCACGGTGAATACTTTCCAAAAAAAGTGTGTTTTCCTTGCCTCTGCTTAGGGCTACTTCAACAGGGAACAAGGCATAGAGAGTGCACTGAGAACTAGTTGAGTGAGTCAAGTTACAAGCACACAGCAAAAACCGTGTTTGATTTAGAGTTCCAAATGCATGTATCCCTATAGGGGAAAATGAAGTGAAACCTAAAAATTCAAAGTTTTCCTGCAAACGAACGTTTCAATCGAGAAGCACGAAATTTGAACAGCCAAGGAGAACTTGTATAGATATCTCTCCTGTCGAATATCAAGAAGATCGGGTGAAACAATATTAGCTGATATTCCAGTAAACTCATAGTACTACGGAAGCTCTGCAAACACTTTAAAATGAAAGAATATTTTCCTTGCCGCTGCTTAGGGCTACTTCATCAGGAAAAAAAGCATAGAGAGCACACTGAGAACTAACTGAGAGTCAAGTTCATGCAGCAAGTACAAACCGTGTTTGAGTTAGAGTTCCAAATGCATGTATCCCTATAGGGGAAAATGAAGTGAAACCTAAGATTTCAAAGTCTTCCTGCAAACGAACTATTCAACCTGGAAGATCTAAATTTGGGCAGCAAAATGCAACCGGTATACTTGCCTTTCCTGTCGAGTTAACAACAACTTAGGGTGAAAAAATATTTGCTGAGATTCCAGGAAACTCAAAGTTCTGTGGAATCACTGCAAATGCTTTACAATGAAAGTTTCTTGCCCTTGCCTCTGCTTAGGGTTATTTCAACAGAATTCAAAGCATAGAGATCGCACTGAGAACTAGTTGAGTGAGTTTCAGTTTCAAGTAGCTGGCATAAACCGTGTTTGGTTTATAATTCCAAATGCATACGTCCCTGTAAGGAAAAGTGGATTGAAACCTAAAAATTCAAAATGTTCCTGCACACGAACTTTTCAACCTAGAAGAACAACATTTTGGTAGCTAACTGCAACTGCTATACTCATCTTTCCTGACCAGGATCATGAATATCAGGTGAGTAAATAGTTGCAGAGATTCCAGTTAACTTGGAGCTCTGTTGAAGCTCTGGAAATGCTTTCTCAGGAAAGCGTATGTTCCTCGCCTGCACTTAGGACCACTTCAAGAGGGAACAAAGCACAGAGAGCACACCAGGAACTAATTGAGTGGGTCAAGCTTCAAGCAGCTCGCACAAAGAGTGTTTGATTTAGAGTTCCCAATGCATGTATTCCTATAGGTGAAAATGAAGAAAAACCCCCCAAATTCAATGTCTTCCTGAAAGCAAATGCTTCATCTTAGAACAACGAAATTTTGGCAGCCAAATGCAACTGGTATACTCATCTTTCTTACCTAGTATGAACAAGATCAAGTGAAAAAATATTCGCTGAGATTCCAGTAAACTTGGTAGTTTTGTGGAAGCTCTACAAACACTTACATAAGAAAGCGTATTTTCCTTGCCTCTGCTTGGGGATACTGCAGCAGGGGACAATGCAGAGAGAGTGCAATGAGAACTCATTGAGTGATCCAAGTTTCCAAGAGGTATCACAAACTGTGTTTGATTTAGCATTCCAAGTGCCTGTATTCATATAGGGAAAAAAGAAGTGAAACCTAAAAATTCAAAGTGTTCCTGCAAAGGAATTCTTCAACATAAGATTACGAAATTTGGGCTGCCAAGTGCAACCCATATACGCATTTTTTCCTGCCAAGTATCAACAGGATCGGGTGAAAAAATATTTGCTGAGAGTCCAGTAAACTCTGAGTTCTGTGGATGCTATACAAACACTTTCAAATGAAAGTCTATTTTTCTTTGCCCTGCTTAGGGGTACATAAACTGGTAAAAAATCATAGAGAGGAGAATGAGAATTCATTCAGTGAGTCAAGTTTCAAGCAGCTAGCACAAACCGTGTTTGATTTAGATGTTCAAAAGCATGTATCCCTATAGGGGAAAAGGCAGTAAAACCTAAATATTCAAAGTCATCCTGCAAAGGAATGATTCAACCTAGCAGAACAAAATTTGTGCAGCCAAGCGCAACTGGTATACACATTTTTCCTACCAAGTATCAACAAGATAGGGCGACAAAATATTTGCTGAGGTTTCAGTAATCTCTGAGTTTTTTGGAAGCTCGGTGAATACTTTTGATTTAGAGTTCCAAATGCATGTATCCCTATAGGGGAAAATGAACTGAAACCTAAAAATTCAAAGTTTTCCTGCAAACGAACGTTTCAATCGAGAAGCACGAAATTTGAACAGCCAAGGACAACTTGTATAGTTATCTCTCCTGTCAAATATCAAAACGATCGGGTGAAACAATATTAGCTGAGATTCCAGTAAACTCATAGTACTACGGAAGATCTTCAAACACTTTAAAAAGTAAGAATATTAAAAAAATAAAATAAAAAAATAAAGTATATTTTCCATGCCGCTGCTTGGGGCTACTTCATCAGGACACAAAGCATAGAGAGCGCACTGAGAACTAGTTATCTCTCATGTTGTATATCAAGAAGATCGGGTGAAACAATATTAGCTGAGATTCCAGTAAACTCATAGTACTACGGAAGCTCTGCAAACACTTTAAAATGAAAGTATATTTTCCTTGCCGCTGCTTAGGACTACTTCATCAGGAAACAAAGCATAGAGAGCGCACTGACAACTAACTGTGTGAGTCAAGTTTCATGCAGCTAGCACAAACCGTGATTGATGTAGATGTTCAAAAGCATGTATCCCTATAGGGGAAAAGGTAGTAAAACCTAAAAATTCAAAGTCATCCTGCAAAGGAATGATTCAACCAGCAGAACAAATTTTGTGCAGCCAATCGCAACTGGTATACACATTTTTCCTACCAAGTATCAACAAGATAGGGTGACAAAATATTTGCTGATGATTCAGTAATCTCTGAGTTTTTTGGAAGCTCGGTGAATACTTTCCAAAGAAAGTGTGTTTTCCTTGCCTCTGCTTAGGGCTACTTCAACAGGGAACAAGGCATAGAGAGTGCACAGAGAACTAGTTGAGTGATTCAAGTTACAAGCACAAAGCAAAAACCGTGTTTGATTTAGAGTTCCAAATGCATGTATCCCTGGAGGGGAAAATGAAGTGAAACCTAAAAATTCAAAGTTCTCCTGCAAACGAACGTTTCAATGGAGAAGCACGAAATTTGAACAGCCAAGGACACCTTGTATAGTTATCTCTCCTGTCGAATATCAAGAAGATCGGGTGAAACAATATTAGCTGAGATTCCAGTAAACTCATAGTACTACGGAATCTCTGCAAACACTTTAAAATGAAAGTACATTTTCTTTGATGCTGCTTAGGGCTACTTCATCAGGAAACAAAACACAGAGAGTGCACTGAGAACTAACTGAGTGAGTCAAGTTTCATGCAGCCAGCACAAACCGTGTTTGATTTAGATGTTCAAAAGCATGTATCCCTATAGGGGAAAAGGTAGTAAAACCTAAATATTCAAAGTCATCCTGCAAAGGAATGATTCAACCTAGCAGAACAAAATTTGTGCAGCCAAGCGCAACTGGTATACACATTTTTCCTACCAAGTATCAACAAGATATGGTGACGAAATATTTGCTGAGGTTTCAGTAATCTCTGAGTTTTTTGGAAGCTCGGTGAATACTTTCCAAAGAAAGTGTGTTTTCCTTGCCTCTGCTTAGGGCTACTTCAACAGGGAACAAGGCATGGAGAGTGCACTGAGAACTAGTTGAGTGAGTCAAGTTACAAGCACACAGCAAAAACCGTGTTTGATTTAGAGTTCCAAATGCATGTATCCCTATAGGGGAAAATGAAGTGAAACCTAAAAATTCAACGTTTTCCTGCAAACGAACGTTTCAATCGAGAAGCACGAAATTTGAACAGCCAAGGATAACTTGTACAGTTATCTCTCCTGTCGAATATCAAGAAGATTGGGTGAAACAATATTAGCTGAGATTCCAGTAAACTCATAGTACTACGGAAGGTTTGCAAACACTTTAAAATGAAAGTATATTTTCCTTGCCGCTGCTTAGGGCTACTTCATCAGGAAACAAAGCATAGAGAGTGCACTGAGAACTAACTGAGTGAGTCAAGTTTCATGCAGCTAGTACAAACCGTGTTTGAGTTAGAGTTCCAAATGCATGTATCCCTATAGGGGAAAATGAAGTCAAACCTAAGATTTCAAAGTCTTCCTGCAAACGAACTATTCAACCTAGAATATCTAAATTTGGGCAGCCAAATGCAACCGGTATACTTATCTTTCCTGTCGAGTTAACAACAAGTTAGGGTGAAAAAATATTGCTGAGATTCCAGGAAACTCAAAGTTCTGTGGAATCACTGCAAATGCTTTCCAATGAAAGTTTCTTGCCCTTGCCTCTCCTTCAGGTTACTTCAACAGAAATCAAAGCATAGAGATCGCACTGAGAACTAGTTGAGTGAGTTTCAGTTTCAAGCAGCTGGCATAAACCGTGTTTGGTTTATAATTCCAAATGCATACGTCCCTGTAAGGAATAGTGAAGTGAAACCTAACAATTCAAAGTGTTCCTGCACACGAACTTTTCCACCTAGACAAACGAAATTTGGGTTGTTAAGTGCAACTGGTATACTCATCTTTCCTGACCAGGATCATCAAGATCAGGTGAGTGAATAGTTGCAGAGATTCCAGTTAACATGGAGCTCTGTTGAAGCTCTGGAAATGCTTTATAAGGAAAGCGTATGTTCCTCGCCTCCACTTAGGACCACTTCAACAGGGAACAAAGCACAGAGAGCACACCAGGAACTAACTGAGTGAGTCAAGCTTCAAGCAGCTAGCACAAACAGTGTTTGATTTAGAGTTCCAAATGCATGTATTCCTATAGTTGAAAATGAAGAGAAACCCCCGAAATTCAATGTCTTCCTGAAAGCAAATGCTTCATCTTAGAACAACGAAATTTTGGCAGCCAAATGCAACTGGTATACTCATCTTTCTTACCTAGTATCAACAACATCAAGTGAAAAAATATTCGCTGAAATTCCAGTAAACTTGGGAGTTTTGTGGAAGCTCTGCAAGCACTAACATAAGAAAGCGTATTTTCTTGCCTCTGCTTGGGGATACTGCAGCAGGGGACAATGCATAGAGAGTGCACTGAGAACTCATTGAGTGAGCCAAGTTTCCAAGAGGTATCACAAACTGTGTTTGATTTAGCATTCCAAATGCATGTATTCATATAGGGAAAAAAGAAGTGAAACCTAAAAATTCAAAGTCTTCCTGCAAAGGAACTGTTCAACATAAGATTACGAAATTTGGGCTGCCAAGTGCAACCCATATACTCATTTTTGCTGCCAAGTATCAACAAGATCGGGTGAAAAAACATTTGCTGAGAGTCCAGTAAACTCTGAGTTCTGTGGATGCTCTACAAACACTTTCAAATGAAAGTCTATTTTCCTTTGCTCTGCTTAGAGGTGCATAAACCGGTAACGAAGCATAGAGAGCAGAATGAGAATTCATTCAGTGAGTCAAGTTTCAAGCAGCTAGCACAAAGCGTGTTTGATTTAGAAGTTCAAAAGCATGTATCCCTATAGGGGAAAAGGTAGTAAAACATAAATATTCAAAGTCATCCTGCAAAGGAATGATTCAACCTAGCAGAACAAAATTTGTGCAGCCAAGCACAACTGGTATACACATTTTTCCTACCAAGTATCAACAAGATATGGTGACCAAATATTTGCTGAGGTTTCAGTAATCTCTGAGTTTTTTGGAAGCTCGGTGAATACTTTCCAAAGAAAGTGTGTTTTCCTTGCCTCTGCTTAGGGCTACTTCAACAGGGAACAAGGCATAGAGAGTGCACTGAGAACTAGTTGAGTGAGTCAAGTTACAAGCACACAGCAAAAACCGTGTTTGATTTAGAGTTCCAAATGCATGTATCCCTATAGGGGAAAATGAAGTGAAACCTAAAAATTCAACGTTTTCCTGCAAACGAACGTTTCAATCGAGAAGCACGAAATTTGAACAGCCAAGGACAACTTGTACAGTTATCTCTCCTGTCGAATATCAAGAAGATAGGGTGAAACAATATTAGCTGAGATTCCAGTAAACTCATAGTACTACGGAAGCTCTGCAAACACTTTAAAAGTAGTATTAAAAATAATAAAAAAATAAAGTATATTTTCCATGCCGCTGCTTTGGGCTACTTCATCAGGCAACAAAGCATAGAGAGTGCACTGAGAAATAACTGAGTGAGTCAAGTTTTATGCAGCTAGCACAAACCGTGTTTGATTTAGATGTTCAAAAGCATGTATCCCTATAGGGGAAAAGGTAGTAAAACCTAAATATTCAAAGTCATCCTGCAAAGGAATGATTCAACATAGCAGAACAAAATTTGTGCAGCCAAGCACAACTGGTATACCCATTTTTCCTACCAAGTATCAACAAGATAGGGTGACAAAATATTTGCTGTGGTTTCAGTAATCTCTGATTTTTTTCGAAGCTCGGTGAATACTATCCAAAAAAAGTGTGTTTTCCTTGCCTCTGCTTAGGGCTACTTCAACAGGGAACAAGGCATATAGAGTGCCCTGAGAACTAGTTGAGTGAGTCAATTTACAAGCACACAGCAAAAACCGTGTTTGATTTAGAGTTCCAAATGCATGTATCCATATAGGGGAAAATGAAGTGAAACCTAAAAATTCAAAGTTTTCCTGCAAACGAACGTTTCAATCGAGAAGCACGAAATTTGAACAGCCAAGGACAACTTGTATAGTTATCTCTCCTGTCGAATATCAAGAAGATCGGGTGAAACAATATTAGCTGAGATTCCAGTAAACTCATAGTACTACGGAAGCTCTGCAAACACTTTAAAATGAAAGTATATTTTCCTTGCCGCTGCTTAGGGCTACCTCATCAGGAAACAAAGCATAGAGAGTGCACTGAGAACTAACTGAGTGAGTCAAGTTTCATGAAGCTAGCACAAACCCTGTTTGATTTAGACGTTCAAAAGCATGTATCCCTTTACGGGAAAAGGTAGTAAAACCTAAATATTCAAAGTCATCATGCAAAGGAATGATTCAACCTAGCAGAACAAAATTTGTGCAGCCAAGCGCAACTGGTATACACATTTTTCCTACCAAGTATGAATAAGATAGGGTGAGAAAATATTTGCTGAGGTTTCAGTAATCTCTGAGTTTCTTGGAAGCTCGGTGAATACTTTCCAAAGAAAGTGTGGTTTCCTTGCCTCTGCTTAGGGCTACTTCAACAGGGAACAAGGCATAGAGAGTGCACTGAGAACTAGTTGAGTGAGTCAAGTTACAAGCACACAGCAAAAACCGTGTTTGATTTAGAGTTCCAAATGCATGTATCCCTATAGGGGAAAATGAAGTGAAACCTAAAAATTCAAAGTTTTCCTGCAAACGAACGTTTCGATCGAGAAACACGAAATTTGAACAGACAAGGACAACTTGTATACTTATCTCTCCTGTCCAATATCAAGAAGATCGGGTGAAACAATATTAGCTGAGATTCCAGTAAACTCATAATACTACGGAAGCTCTGCAAACACTTTAAAAAGTAAGTATATTTAAAAAAATAAAGTATATTTTCCATGCCGCTGCTTAGGGCTACTTCATCAGGAAAAAAAGCATAGAGAGTGCACTGAGAACTAACTGAGTGAGTCAAGTTTCATGCAGCTAGCACAAACCGTGTTTGATTTAGATGTTCAAAAGCATGTATCCCTATAGGGGAAAAGGTAGTAAAACCTAAATATTCAAAGTCATCCTGCAAAGGAATGATTCAACCTAGCAGAACAAAATTTGTGCAGCCAAGCCCAACTGGTATACACATTTTTCCTACCAAGTATCAACAAGATAGTGTGACAAAATATTTGCTGAGGTTTCAGTAATCTCTGAGTTTTTTGGAAGCTCGGAGAATACTTTCCAAAGAAAGTGTGTTTTCCTTGCCTCTGCTTAGGGCTACTTCAACAGGGAACAAGCCATAGAGAGTGCACAGAGAACTAGTTGAGTGAGTCAAGTTACAAGCACAAAGCAAAAACCGTGTTTGATTTAGAGTTCCAAATGCATGTATCCCTGTAGGGGAAAATGAAGTGAAACCTAAAAATTCAAAGTTTTCCTGCAAACGAACGTTTCAATCGAGAAGCACGAAATTTGAACAGGCAAGGACAACTTGTATAGTTATCTCCCCTGTCGAATATCAAGAAGATCGGGTGAAACAATATTAGCTGAGATTCCAGTAAACTCATAGTACTACGGAAGCTCTGCAAACACTTTAAAAGGAAAGTATGTTTTCCTTGCCGCTGCTTAGGGCTACTTCATCAGGAAACAAAGCATAGAGAGTGCACTGAGAACTAACTGAGTGAGTCAAGTTTCATGCAGCCAGCACAAACCGTGTTTGATTTAGATGTTCAAAAGCATGTATCCCTTTAGGGGAAAAGGTAGTAAAACCTAAATATTCAAAGTCATCCTGCAAAGGAATGATTCAACCTAGCAGAACAAAATTTGTGCAGCCAAACGCAACTGGTATACACATTTTTCCTCCCAAGTATCAACAAGATAGGGTGACGAAATATTTGCTGAGGTTTCAATAATCTCTGAGTTTTTTGGAAGCTCGGTGAATACTTTCCAAAGAAAGTGTGTTTTCCTTGCCTCTGCTTAGGGCTACTTCAACAGGGAACAAAGCATAGAGAGTGCACTGAGAACTAGTTGAGTGAGTCAAGTTACAAGCACACAGCAAAAACCGTGTTTGATTTAGAGTTCCAAATGCATGTATCCCTATAGGGGAAAATGAAGTGAAACCTAAAAATTCAAAGTTTTCCTGCAAACGAACGTTTCAATCGAAAAGCACGAAATTTGAACAGCCAAGGACAACTTGTATAGTTATCTCTCCTGTCGAATATCAAGAAGATCGGGTGAAACAATATTAGATGAGATTCCAGTAAACTCATAGTACTACGGAAGCTCTGCAAACACTTTAAAAAGTAAGTATATTAAAAAAAATAAAAAAATTAAGTATATTTTCCATGCCGCTGCTTAGGGCTACTTCATCAGGAAACAAAGCATAGAGAGTGCACGGAGAACTAACTGAGTGAGTCAAGTTTCATGCAGCTAGCACAAACCGTGTTTGATTTAGATGTTCAAAAGCATGTATCCCTTTAGGGGAAAAGGTAGTAAAACCTAAATATTCAAAGTCATCCTGCAATGGAATGATTCAACCTAGCAGAACAAAATTTGTGCAGCCAAGGGCAACTGGTATACACATTTTTCCTACCAAGTATCAACAAGATAGGGTGACAAAATATTTGCTGAGGTTTCAGTAATCTCTGAGTTTTTTGGAAGCTCGGAGAATACTTTCCAAAGAAAGTGTGTTTTCCTTGCCTCTGCTTAGGGCTACTTCAACAGGGAAGAAGCCATAGAGAGTGCACAGAGAACTAGTTGAGTGAGTCAAGTTACAAGCACAAAGCAAAAACCGTGTTTGATTTAGAGTTCCAAATGCATGTATCCCTGTAGGGGAAAATGAAGTGAAACCTAAAAATTCAAAGTTTTCCTGCAAACGAACGTTTCAATCGAGAAGCACGAAATTTGAACAGACAAGGACAATTGTATAGTTATCTCCCCTGTCGAATATCAAGAAGATCGGGTGAAACAATATTAGCTGACATTCCAGTAAACTCATAGTACTACGGAAGCTCTGCAAAGACTTTAAAAAGTAAGTATATTAAAAAAAATAATATAAAATAAAGTATATTTTCCATGCCACTGCTTTGGGCTACTTCATCAGGAAACAAAGCATAGAGAGTGCACTGAGAACTAACTGAGTGAGTCAATTTTCATGCACCTAGCACAAACGGTGTTTGATTTAGATGTTCAAAAGCATGTATCCCTATAGGGGAAAAGGTAGTAAAACCTAAATATTCAAAGTCATCCTGCAAAGGAATGATTCAACCTAGCAGAACAAAATTTGTGCAGCCAAGCACAACTGGTATACCCATTTTTCCTACCAAGTATCAACAAGATAGGGTGACAAAATATTTGCTGTGGTTTCAGTAATCTCTGATTTTTCTCGAAGCTCGGTGAATACTATCCAAAAAAAGTGTGTTTTCCTTGCCTCTGCTTAGGGCTACTTCAACAGGGAACAAGGCATAGAGAGTGCACTGAGAACTAGTTGAGTGAGTCAAGTTACAAGCACACAGCAAAAACCGTGTTTGATTTAGAGTTCCAAATGCATGTATCCCTATAGGGGAAAATGAAGTGAAACCTAAAAATCCAAAGTTTTCCTGCAAACGAAGGTTTCAATCGAGAAGCACGAAATTTGAACAGCCAAGGACAACTTGTATAGTTATCTCTCCTGTGGAATATCAAGAAGATCGGGTGAAACACTATTAGCTGAGATTCCAGTAAACTCATAGTACTACGGAAGCTCTGCAAACACTTTAAAAGGAAAGTATATTTTCCTTGCCGCTGCTTAGGGCTACCTCATCAGGAAACAAAGCATAGAGAGTGCACTGAGAACTAACTGAGTGAGTCAAGTTTCATGAAGCTAGCACAAACCGTGTTTGATTTAGATGTTCAAAAGCATGTATCCCTTTAGGGGAAAAGGTAGTAAAACCTAAATATTCAAAGTCATCCTGCAAAGGAATGATTCAACCTAGCAGAACAAAATTTGTGCAGCCAAGCGCAACTGGTATACACATTTTTCCTACCAAGTATCAACAAGATAGGGTGACAAAATATTTGCTGAGGTTTCAGTAATCTCTGAGTTTCTTGGAAGCTCGGTGAATACTTTCCAAAGAAAGTGTGGTTTCCTTGCCTCTGCTTAGGGCTACTTCAACAGGGAACAAGGCATAGAGAGTGCACTGAGAACTAGTTGAGTGAGTCAAGTTACAAGCACACAGCAAAAACCGTGTTTGATTTAGAGTTCCAAATGCATGTATCCCTATAGGGGAAAATGAAGTGAAACCTAAAAATTCAAAGTTTTCCTGCAAACGAACGTTTCAATGGAGAAGCACGAAATTTGAACAGCCAAGGACAACTTGTATAGTTATCTCTCCTGTCGAATATCAAGAAGATCGGGTGAAACAATATTAGCTGAGATTCCAGTAAACTCATAGTACTATGGAAGCTCTGCAAACACTTTAAAAGGAAAGTATATTTTCCTTGCCGCTGCTTAGGGCTACCTCATCAGGAAACAAAGCATAGAGAGTGCACTGAGAACTAACTGAGTGAGTCAAGTTTCATGCAGCTAGCACAAACCGTGTTTGATTTAGATGTTCAAAAGCATGTATCCCTTTAGGGGAAAAGGTAGTAAAACCTAAATATTCAAAGTCATCCTGCAAAGGAATGATTCAACCTAGCAGAACAAAATTTGTGCAGCCAAGCGCAACTGGTATACACATTTTTCCTACCAAGTATCAACAAGATAGGGTGACAAAATATTTGCTGAGGTTTCAGTAATCTCTGAGTTTTTTGGAAGCTCGGTGAATACTTTCCAAAGAAAGTGTGTTTTCCTTGCCTCTGCTTAGGGCTACTTCAACAGGGAACAAGCATAGAGAGTGCACTGAGAACTAGTTGAGTGAGTCAAGTTACAAGCACACAGCAAAAACCGTGTTTGATTTAGAGTTCCAAATGCATGTATCCCTATAGGGGAAAATGAAGTGAAACCTAAAAATTCAAAGTTTTCCTGCAAACGAACGTTTCAATCGAGAAGCACGAAATTTGAACAGCCAAGGACAACTTGTATAGTTATCTCTCCTGTCGAATATCAAGAAGATCGGGTGAAACAATATTAGCTGAGATTCCAGTAAACTCATAGTACTACGGAAGCTCTGCAAACACTTTAAAAAGTAGTATATAAAAAAAATAAAAAAATAAGTATATTTTCCATGCCGCTGCTTAGGGCTACTTCATCAGGAAACAAAGCATAGAGAGAGCACTGAGAACTAACTGAGTGAGTCAAGTTTCATGCAGCTAGCACAAACCGTGTTTGATTTAGATGTTCAAAAGCATGTATCCCTATAGGGGAAAAGGTAGTAAAACCTAAATATTCAAAGTCATCCTGCAAAGGAATGATTCAACCTAGCAGAACAAAATTTGTGCAGCCAAGCACAACTGGTATACACATTTTTCCTACCAAGTATCAACAAGATAGGGTGACAAAATATTTGCTGAGGATTCAGTAATCTCTGAGTTTTTTGGAAGCTCGGTGAATACTTTCCAAAGAAAGTGTGTTTTCCTTGCCTCTGCTTAGGGCTACTTCAACAGGGAACAAGGCATAGAGAGTGCACTGAGAACTAGTTGAGTGAGTCAAGTTACAAGCACACAGCAAAAACCGTGTTTGATTTAGAGTTCCAAATGCATGCATCCCTATAGGGGAAAATGAAGTGAAACCTAAAAATTCAAAGTTTTCCTGCAAACGAACGTTTCAATCGAGAAGCATGAAATTTGAACAGCCAAGGACAACTTGTATAGTTATCTCTCCTGTCGAATATCAAGAAGATCGGGTGAAACAATATTAGCTGAGATTCCAGTAAACTCATAGTACTACGGAAGCTCTGCAAACACTTTAAAAGGAAAGTATATTTTCCTTGCCGCTGCTTAGGGCTACCTCATCAGGAAACAAAGCATAGAGAGTGCACTGAGAACTAACTGAGTGAGTCAAGTTTCATGCAGCTAGCACAAACCGTGTTTGATTTAGATGTTCAAAAGCATGTATCCCTATAGGGGAAAAGGTAGTAAAACCTAAATATTCAAAGTCATCCTGCAAAGGAATGATTCAACCTAGCAGAACAAAATTTGTGCAGCCAAGCGCAACTGGTATACACATTTTTCCTACCAAGTATCAACAAGATAGGGTGACAAAATATTTGCTGAGGTTTCAGTAATCTCTGAGTTTTTTGGAAGCTCGGTGAATACTTTCCAAAGAAAGTGTGTTTTCCTTGCCTCTGCTTAGGGCTACTTCAACAGGGAACAAGGCATAGAGAGTGCACTGAGAACTAGTTGAGTGAGTCAAGTTACAAGCACACAGCAAAAACCGTGTTTGATTTAGAGTTCCAAATGCATGTATCCCTATAGGGGAAAATGAAGTGAAACCTAAAAATTCAAAGTTTTCCTGCAAACGAACGTTTCGATCGAGAAGCACGAAATTTGAACAGCCAAGGACAACTTGTATAGTTATCTCTCCTGTCGAATATCAAGAAGATCGGGTGAAACAATATTAGCTGAGATTCCAGTAAACTCATAGTACTACGGAAGCTCTGCAAACACTTAAAATGAAAGTATATTTTCCTTGCCGCTGCTTAGGGCTACTTCATCAGGAAACAAAGCATAGAGAGTGCACTGAGAACTAACTGAGTGAGTCAAGTTTCATGCAGCTAGTACAAACCGTGTTTGATTTAGAGTTCCAAATGCATGTATCCCTATAGGGGAAAATGAAGTGAAACCTAAGATTTCAAAGTCTTCTGCAAACGAACTATTCAACCTAGAAGATCTAAATTTGGGCAGCCAAATGCAACCGGTATACTTATCTTTCCTGTCGAGTTAACAACAAGTTAGGGTGAAAAAATATTTGCTGAGATTCCAGGAAACTCAAAGTTCTGTGGAATCACTGCAAATGCTTTCCAATGAAAGTTTCTTGCCCTTGCCTCTGCTTAGGGTTACTTCAACAGAATCAAAGCATAGAGATCGCACTGAGAACTAGTTGAGTGAGTTTCAGTTTCAAGCACACAGCATAAACCGTGTTTGGTTTATAATTCCAAATGCATACGTCCCTGTAAGGAAAAGTGAAGTGAAACCTAAAAATTCAAAGTGTTCCTGCACACGAACTTTTCCACCTAGAAGAACGAAATTTGGGTAGCTAAGTGCAACTGGTATACTCATCTTTCCTGACCAGGATCATCAAGATCAGGTGAGTAAATAGTTGCAGAGATTCCAGTTAACTTGGAGCTCTGTTGAAGCTCTGGAAATGCTTTATAAGGAAAGCGTATGTTCCTCGCCTGCACTTAGGACCACTTGAACAGGGAACAAAGCACAGAGAGCACACCAGGAACTAACTGAGTGAGTCAAGCTTCAAGCAGCTAGCACAAACAGTGTTTGATTTAGAGTTCCCAATGCATGTATTCCTATAGGTGAAAATGAAGAGAAACCCCCAAATTCAACGTCTTCCTGAAAGCAAATGCTTCATCTTAGAAGAACGAAATTTTGGCAGCCAAATGCAACTGGTATACTCATCTTTCTTACCTAGTATCAACAAGATCAAGTGAAAAAATATTCGCTGAAATTCCAGTAAACTTGGGAGTTTTGTGGAAGCTCTGCAAACACTTACATAAGAAAGCATATTTTCCTTGCCTCTGCTTGGGGATACTGCAGCAGGGGACAATGCATAGAGAGTGCACTGAGAACTCATTGAGTGAGCCAAGTTTCCAAGAGGTATCACAAACTGTGTTTGATTTAGCATTCCAAATGCATGTAATCATATAGGGAAAAAAGAAGTGAAACCTAAAAATTCAAAGTGCTCCTGCAAAGGAACTCTTCAACATAAGATTACGAAATTTGGGCTGCCAAGTGCAACCCATATACTCATTTTTGCTGCCAAGTATCAACAAGATCGGGTGAAAACACATTTGATGAGAGTCCAGTAAACTCTGAGTTCTGTGGATGCTGTACAAACACTTTCAAATGAAAGTCCATTTTTCTTTGCTCTGCTTAGGGGTACATAAACCAGTAACAAAGCATAGAGAGCAGAATGAGAATTCATTCAGTGAGTCAAGTTTCAAGCAGCTAGCACAAACCGTGTTTGATTTAGATGTTCAAAAGCATGTATCCCTATAGGGGAAAAGGTAGTAAAACCTAAATATTCAAAGTCATCCTGCAAAGGAATGATTCAACCTAGCAGAACAAAATTTGTGCAGCCAAGCACAACTGGTATACCCATTTTTCCTACCAAGTATCAACAAGATAGGGTGACAAAATATTTGCTGAGGTTTCAGTAATCTCTGATTTTTCTCGAAGCTCGGTGAATACTATCCAAAGAAAGTGTGTTTTCCTTGCCTCTGCTTAGGGCTACTTCAACAGGGAACAAGGCATAGAGAGTGCACTGAGAACTAGTTGAGTGAGTCAAGTTACAAGCACACAGCAAAAACGGTGTTTGATTTAGAGTTCCAATGCATGCATCCCTATAGGGGAAAATGAAGTGAAACCTAAAAATTCAAAGTTTTCCTGCAAACGAAGGTTTTAATCGAGAAGCATGAAATTTGAACAGCCAAGGACAACTTGTATAGTTATCTCTCCTGTCGAATATCAAGAAGATCGGGTGAAACAATATTAGCTGAGATTCCAGTAAACTCATAGTACTACGGAAGCTCTGCAAACACTTTAAAAGGAAAGTATATTTTCCTTGCCGCTGCTTAGGGCTACCTCATCAGGAAACAAAGCATAGAGAGTGCACTGAGAACTAACTGAGTGAGTCAAGTTTCATGAAGCTAGCACAAACCCTGTTTGATTTAGATGTTCAAAAGCATGTATCCCTTTAGGGGAAAAGGTAGTAAAACCTAAATATTCAAAGTCATCCTGCAAAGGAATGATTCAACCTAGCAGAATAAAATTTGTGCAGCCAAGCGCAACTGGTATACACATTTTTCCTACCAAGTATGAATAAGATAGGGTGACAAAATATTTGCTGAGGTTTCAGTAATCTCTGAGTTTCTTGGAAGCTCGGTGAATACTTTCCAAAGAAAGTGTGGTTTCCTTGCCTCTGCTTAGGGCTACTTCAACAGGGAACAAGGCATAGAGAGTGCACTGAGAACTAGTTGAGTGAGTCAAGTTACAAGCACACAGCAAAAACCGTGTTTGATTTAGAGTTCCAAATGCATGTATCCCTATAGGGGAAAATGAAGTGAAACCTAAAAATTCAAAGTTTTCCTGCAAACGAACGTTTCGATCGAGAAACACGAAATTTGAACAGCCAAGGACAACTTGTATAGTTATCTATCCTGTCGAATATCAAGAAGATCGGGTGAAACAATATTAGCTGAGATTCCAGTAAACTCATAGTACTACGGAAGCTCTGCAAACACTTAAAATGAAAGTATATTTTCCTTGCCGCTGCTTAAGGCTACTTCGTACGTAAAAGAAGCATACAGAGTGCACTGAGAACTAACTGAGTGAGTCAAGTTTCATGCAGCTAGTACAAACCGTGTTTGATTTAGAGTTCGAAATGCATGTATCCCTATAGGGGAAAATGAAATGAAACCTAAGATTTCAAAGTCTTCTGCAAACGAACTATTCAACCTAGAAGATCTAAATTTGGGCAGCCAAATGCAACCGGTATACTTATCTTTCCTGTCGAGTTAACAACAAGTTAGGGTGAAAAAATATTTGCTGTGATTCCAGGAAACTCAAAGTTCTGTGGAATCACTGCAAATGCTTTCCAATGAAAGTTTCTTGCCCTTGCCTCTGCTTAGGGTTACTTCAACAGAATTCAAAGCATAGAGATCGCACTGAGAACTAGTTGAGTGAGTTTCAGTTTCAAGCACACAGCATAAACCGTGTTTGGTTTATAATTCCAAATGCATACGTCCCTGTAAGGAAAAGTGAAGTGAAACCTAAAAATTCAAAGTGTTCCTGCACACGAACTTTTCCACCTAGAAGAACGAAATTTGGGTAGCTAAGTGCAACTGGTATACTCATCTTTCCTGACCAGGATCATCAAGATCAGGTGAGTAAATAGTTGCAGAGATTCCAGTTAACTTGGAGCTCTGTTGAAGCTCTGGAAATGCTTTATAAGGAAAGCGTATGTTCCTCGCCTGCACTTAGGACCACTTGAACAGGGAACAAAGCACAGAGAGCACACCAGGAACTAACTGAGTGAGTCAAGCTTCAAACAGCTAGCACAAACAGTGTTTGATTTAGAGTTCCCAATGCATGTATTCCTATAGGTGAAAATGAAGAGAAACCCCCCAAATTCAACGTCTTCCTGAAAGCAAATGCTTCATCTTAGAAGAACGAAATTTTGGCAGCCAAATGCAACTGGTATACTCATCTTTCTTACCTAGTATCAACAAGATCAAGTGAAAAAATATTCGCTGAAATTCCAGTAAACTTGGGAGTTTTGTGGAAGCTCTGCAAACACTTACATAAGAAAGCATATTTTCCTTGCCTCTGGTTGGGGATACTGCAGCAGGGGACAATGCATAGAGAGTGCACTGAGAACTCATTGCGTGAGCCAAGTTTCCAAGAGGTATCACAAACTGTGTTTGATTTAGCATTCCAAATGCATGTAATCATATAGGGAAAAAAGAAGTGAAACCTAAAAATTCAAAGTGCTCCTGCAAAGGAACTCTTCAACATAAGATTACGAAATTTGGGCTGCCAAGTGCAACCCATATACTCATTTTTGCTGCCAAGTATCAACAAGATCGGGTGAAAACACATTTGATGAGAGTCCAGTAAACTCTGAGTTCTGTGGATGCTCTACAAACACTTTCAAATGAAAGTCCATTTTTCTTTGCTCTGCTTAGGGGTACATAAACCAGTAACAAAGCATAGAGAGCAGAATGAGAATTCATTCAGTGAGTCAAGTTTCAAGCAGCTAGCACAAACCGTGTTTGATTTAGATGTTCAAAAGCATGTATCCCTATAGGGGAAAAGGTAGTAAAACCTAAATATTCAAAGTCATCCTGCAAAGGAATGATTCAACCTAGCAGAACAAAATTTGTGCAGCCAAGCGCAACTGGTATACACATTTTTCCTACCAAGTATCAACAAGATAGGGTGACAAAATATTTGCTGAGGTTTCAGTAATCTCTGAGTTTTTTGGAAGCTCGGTGAATACTTTCCAAAGAAAGTGTGTTTTCCTTGCCTCTGCTTAGGGCTACTTCAACAGGGAACAAGGCATAGAGAGTGCACTGAGAACTAGTTGAGTGAGTCAAGTTACAAGCACACAGCAAAAACCGTGTTTGATTTAGAGTTCCAAATGCATGTATCCCTGTAGGGGAAAATGAAGTGAAACCTAAAAATTCAAAGTTTTCCTGCAAACGAACGTTTCAATCGAGAAGCACGAAATTTGAACAGCCAAGGACAACTTGTATAGTTATCTCTCCTGTCGAATATCAAGAAGATCGGGTGAAACAATATTAGCTGAGATTCCAGTAAACTCCTAGTACTACGGAAGCTCTGCAAACACTTTAAAATGAAAGTATATTTTCCTTGCCGCTGCTTAGGGATACTTCATCAGGAAACAAAGCATAGAGAGTGCACTGAGAACTAACTGAGTGAGTCATGTTTCATGCAGCTACCACAAACCGTGTTTGATTTAAATGTTCAAAACCATGTATCCCTCTAGGGGAAACGGTAGTAAAACCTAAATATTCAAAGTCATCCTGCAAAGGAATGATTCAACGTAGCAGAACAAAATTTGTGCAGCCATGCGCAACTGGTATACACATTTTTCCTACCAAGTATGAACAAGATAGGGTGACAACATATTTGCTGAAGTTTCAGTAATCTCTGAGTTTTTTGGATGCTCGGTGAATACTTTCCAAAGAAAGTGTGTTTTCCTTGCCTCTGCTTAGGGCTACTTCAACAGGGAACAAGGCATAGAGAGTGCACTGAGAACTAGATGAGTGAGTCACGTTACAAGCACACAGCAAAAACCGTGTTTGATTTAGAGTTCCAAATGCATGTATCCTTATAGGGGAAAATGAAGTGAAATCTCAGATTTCAAAGTCGTCCTCCAAAGGAACTATTCAACCTAGAAGATCTAAATTTGGGCAGCCAAATTCAACCAGTGTACTTATCTTTCCTGTCCAGTTAACAACAAGTTAGGGTGAAAAATATTTGCTGAAATTCCAGGAAACTCAAAGTTTTGTGGAATCACTGCAAATGCTTTCCAATGAAAGATTCTTGCCCTTGCCTCTGCTTAGGGTTACTTCAACAGAAATCAAAGCATAGAGATTGCACTGAGAACTAGTTGAGTGAGTTTCAGTTTCAAGCAGATGGCATAAACCGTGTTTGGTTTATAATTCCAAATGCATACGTCCCTGTAAGGAAAAGTGACGTGAAACCTAAAAATTCAAAGTGTTCCTGCACACGAACATTTCAACCTAGAAAAACGAAATTTGGGTAGATAAGTGCAACTGGTATACTCATCTTTCCTGACCAGGATCATCAAGATCAGGTGACTAAATAGTTGCAGAGATTCCAGTTAACTTTGAGCTCTGTTGAAGCTCAGGAAATGCTTTCTAAGGAAAGCGTATATTCCTCGCCTCCACTTAGGACCACTTCAACAGGGAACAGAGCACACAGAGCACACCAGAAATTAACTGAGTGAGTCAAGCTTCAAGCAGCTAGCACAAACAGTGTTTGATTTAGAGTTCCCAATGCATGTATTCCTATAGGTGAAAATGAAGAGAAACTCCCCAAATTCAATGTCTTCCTGAAAGCAAATGCTTCATCTTAGAACAACGAAATTTTGGCAGCCAAATGCAACTGGTATACTCATCTTTCTTACCTAGTATCAACAAGATCAAGTGAAAAAATATTCGCTGAAATTCCAGTAAACTTGGGAGATTTGTGGAAGCCCTGGAAACACTTACATAAGAAAGCGTATTTTCCTTGCCTCTGCTTAGGGATACTGCAGCAGGGAACAATGCATAGAGAGTGCACTGAGAACTAATTGAGTGAGCCAAGTTTCCAAGAGATATCCAAAACTGTGTTTGATTTAGCATTCCAAATGCATGTATTCTTATAGGGAAAAAAGAAGTGAAACCTAAAATTTCAAAGTCTTCCTGCAAAGGAACTCTTCAACATAAGATTACGAAATTTGGGCTGCCAAGTGCAACCCATATACTGATTTTTGCTGCCAAGTACCAACAAGATCGGGTGAAAAAACATTTGCTGAGAGTCCAGTAAACTCTGAGTTCTGTGGATGCTCTACAAACACTTTCAAATGAAAGTCTATTTGTCTTTGCTCTGCTTATGGGTACATAAACTGGTAACAAAGCATAGAGAGCAGAATGAGAATTCATTCAGTGAGCCAAGTTTCAAGCAGCTAGCACAAACCGTGTTTGATTTAGATGTTCAAAAGCATGTATCCCATATAGGGGAAAAGGTAGTAAAACATAAACATTCAAAGTCATCCTGCAAAGGAATGATTCAACCTAGCAGAACAAAATTTGTGCAGCCAAGCGCAACTGGTATACACATTTTTCCTACCAAGTATCAACAAGATAGGGTGACAAAATATTTGCTGAGGTTTCAATAATCTCTGAGTTTTTTGGAAGCTCGGTGAATACTTTCCAAAGAAAGTGAGATTTCCTTGCCTCTGCTTAGGGCTACTTCAACAGGGAACAAGGCATAGAGAGTGCACTGAGAACTAGTTGAGTGAGTCAAGTTACAAGCACACAGCAAAAACCGTGTTTGATTTAGAGTTCCAAATGCATGTATCCCTATAGGGGAAAATGAAGTGAAACCTAAAAATTCAAAGTTTTCCTGCAAACGAACGTTTCAATCGAGAAGCACGAAATTTGAACAGCCAAGGACAACTTGTATAGTTATCTCTCCTGTCGAATATCAAGAAGATCGGGTGAAAGAATATTAGCTGAGATTCCTGTAAACGCATAGTACTACGGAAGCTCTGCAAACACTTTAAAAAGTAAGTATATTAAAAAAATAATAAAAAAATAAAGTATATTTTCCATGCCGCTGCTTTGGGCTACTTCATCAGGAAACAAAGCATAGAGAGTGCACTGAGAACTAACTGAGTGAGTCAATTTTCATGCACCTAGCACAAACCGTGTTTGATTTAGATGTTCAAAAGCATGTATCCCTCTAGGGGAAAAGGTAGTAAAACCTAAATATTCAAAGTCATCCTGCAAAGGAATGATTCAACCTAGCAGAACAAAATTTGTGCAGCCAAGCACAAGTGGTATACCCATTTTTCCTACCAAGTATCAACAAGATAGGGTGACAAAATATTTGCTGAGGTTTCAGTAATCTATGAGTTTTTTGGAAGCTCGGTGAATACTTTCCAAAGAAAGTGTGTTTTCCTTGCCTCTGCTTAGGGCTACTTCAACAGGGAACAAGGCATAGAGAGTGCACTGAGAACTAGTTGAGTGAGTCAAGTTACAAGCACACAGCAAAAACCGTGTTTGATTTAGAGTTCCAAATGCATGTATCCCTATAGGGGAAAATGAAGTGAAACCTAAAAATTCAAAGTTTTCCTGCAAACGAAGGTTTCAATCGAGAAGCACGAAATTTGAACAGCCAAGGACAACTTGTATTGTTATCTCTCCTGTCGAATATCAAGAAGATCGGTGAAACAATATTAGCTGAGATTCCAGTAAACTCATAGTACTACGGAAGCTCTGCAAACACTTTAAAAGGAAAGTATATTTTCCTTGCCGCTGCTTAGGGCTACCTCATCAGGAAACAAAGCATAGAGAGTGCACTGAGAACTAACTGAGTGAGTCAAGTTTCATGAAGCTAGCACAAACCCTGTTTGATTTAGATGTTCAAAAGCATGTATCCCTTTAGGGGAAAAGGTAGTAAAACCTAAATATTCAAAGTCATCCTGCAAAGGAATGATTCAACCTAGCAGAACAAAATTTGTGCAGCCAAGCGCAACTGGTATACACATTTTTCCTACCAAGTATCAACAACATAGGGTGACAAAATATTTGCTGAGGTTTCAGTAATCTATGAGTTTTTTGGAAGCTCGGTGAATACTTTCCAAAGAAAGTGTGTTTTCCTTGCCTCTGCTTAGGGCTACTTCAACAGGGAACAAGGCATAGAGAGTGCACTGAGAACTAGTTGAGTGAGTCAAGTTACAAGCACACAGCAAAAACCGTGTTTGATTTAGAGTTCCAAATGCATGTATCCCTATAGGGGAAAATGAAATGAAACCTAAGATTTCAAAGTCTTCTGCAAACGAACTATTCAACCTAGAAGATCTAAATTTGGGCAGCCAAATGCAACCGGTATACTTATCTTTCCTGTCGAGTTAACAACAAGTTAGGGTGAAAAAATATTTGCTGTGATTCCAGGAAACTCAAAGTTCTGTGGAATCACTGCAAATGCTTTCCAATGAAAGTTTCTTGCCCTTGCCTCTGCTTAGGGTTACTTCAACAGAAATCAAAGCATAGAGATCCCACTGAGAACTTGTTGAGTGAGTTTCAGTTTCAAGCACAGAGCATAAACCGTGTTTGGTTTATACTTCCAAATGCATACGTCCCTGTAAGGAAAAGTGAAGTGAGACCTAAAAATTCAAAGTGTTCCTGCACACGAACTTTTCCACCTAGAAGAACGAAATTTGGGAAGCTAAGTGCAACTGGTATACTCATCTTTCCTGACCAGGATCATCAATATCAGGTGAGTAAATAGTTGCAGAGATTCCAGTTAACTTGGACCTCTGTTGAAGCTCTGGAAATGCTTTCTAAGGAAAGCATATGTTCCTCGCCTCCACTTAGGACCACTTCAACAGGGAACAAAGCACAGAGAGCACACCAGGAACTAACTGAGTGATTCAAGCTTCAATCAGCTAGCACAAACAGTGTTTGATTTAGAGTTCCCAATGCATGTATTCCTATAGGTGAAAATGAAGAGAAACCCCCCAAATTCAAAGTCTTCTTGATAGCAAATGCTTCATCTTAGAAGAACGAAATTTTGGCAGCCAAATGCAACTGGTATACTCATCTTTCTTACCTAGTATCAACAAGATCAAGTGAAAAAATATTCGCTGAAATTCCAGTAAACTTGGGAGTTTTGTGGAAGCTCTGCAAACACTTACAAAAAAAAGCGTATTTTCCTTGCCTCTGCTTGGGGATACTGCAGCAGGGGACAATGCATAGAGAGTGCACTGAGAACTCATTGAGTGAGCCAAGTTTCCAATTGGTATCACAAACTGTGTTTGATTTAGCATTCCAAATGCATGTATTCATATAGGGAAAAAAGAAGTGAAACCTAAAAATTCAAAGTTTTCCTGCAAACGAACGTTTCAATTGAGAAGCACGAAATTTGAACAGCCAAGGACAACTTGTATAGTTATCTCTCCTGTCAAATATCAAGAAGATCGGGTGAAACAATATTAGCTGAGATTCCAGTAAACTCATAGTACTACGGAAGCTCTGCAAACACTTTAAAATGAAAGTATATTTTCCTTGCCGCTGCTTAGGGCTACTTCATCAGGAAACAAAGCATAGAGAGCGCACTGAGAACTAACTGTGTGAGTCAAGTTTCATGCAGCTAGCACAAACCGTGATTGATTTAGATGTTCAAAAGCATGTATCCCTGTAGGGGAAAAGGTAGTAAAACCTAAATATTCAAAGTCATCCTGCAAAGGAATGATTCAACGTAGCAGAACAAAATTTGTGCAGCCAAGTGCAACAGGTATACACATTTTTCCTACCAAGTATCAACCAAATAGGGTGACAACATATTTGCTGAGGTTTCAGTAATCTCTGAGTTTTTTGGAAGTTCTGTGAATACTTTCGAAATTAAGTGTGTTTTCCTTGCCTCTGCTTAGGGCTACTTCAACAGGGAACAAGGCATAGAGAGTGCACTGAGAACTAGTTGAGTGAGTCAAGTTATAAGCACACAGCAAAAAAAGTGTTTGATTTAGAGTTCCAAATGCATGTATCCCTAAAGGGGAAAAAGAAGTGAAACCTAAAAATTCAAAGTTTTCCTGCAAACGAACGTTTCAATCGAGAAGCACGAAATTTGAACAGCCAAGGACAACTTGTATAGTTATCTCTCCTGTCGAATATCAAGAAGATCGGGTGAAAGAATATTAGCTGAGATTCCTGTAAACGCATAGTACTACGGAAGCTCTGCAAACACTTTAAAAAGTAAGTATATTAAAAAAAATAATAAAAAAATAAAGTATATTTTCCATGCCGCTGCTTTGGGCTACTTCATCAGGAAACAAAGCATAGAGAGTGCACTGAGAACTAACTGAGTGAGTCAATTTTCATGCACCTAGCACAAACCGTGTTTGATTTAGATGTTCAAAAGCATGTATCCCTCTAGGGGAAAAGGTAGTAAAACCTAAATATTCAAAGTCATCCTGCAAAGGAATGATTCAACCTAGCAGAACAAAATTTGTGCAGCCAAGCACAAGTGGTATACCCATTTTTCCTACCAAGTATCAACAAGATAGGGTGACAAAATATTTGCTGAGGTTTCAGTAATCTATGAGTTTTTTGGAAGCTCGGTGAATACTTTCCAAAGAAAGTGTGTTTTCCTTGCCTCTGCTTATGGCTACTTCAACAGGGAACAAGGCATAGAGAGTGCACTGAGAACTAGTTGAGTGAGTCAAGTTACAAGCACACAGCAAAAACCGTGTTTGATTTAGAGTTCCAAATGCATGTTTCCCTATAGGGGAAAATGAAGTGAAACCTAAAAATTCAAAGTTTTCCTGCAAACGAAGGTTTCAATCGAGAAGCACGAAATTTGAACAGCCAAGGACAACTTGTATTGTTATCTCTCCTGTCGAATATCAAGAAGATCGCGTGAAACAATATTAGCTGAGATTCCAGTAAACTCATAGTACTACGGAAGCTCTGCAAACACTTTAAAAGGAAAGTATATTTTCCTTGCCGCTGCTTAGGGCTACCTCATCAGGAAACAAAGCATATAGAGTGCACTGAGAACTAACTGAGTGAATCAAGTTTCATGAAGCTAGCACAAACCCTGTTTGATTTAGATGTTCAAAAGCATGTATCCCTTTAGGGGAAAAGGTAGTAAAACCTAAATATTCAAAGTCATCCTGCAAAGGAATGATTCAACCTAGCAGAACAAAATTTGTGCAGCCAAGTGCAACTGGTATACACATTTTTCCTACCAAGTATCAACAAGATAGGGTGACAAAATATTTGCTGAGGTTTCAGTAATCTATGAGTTTTTTGGAAGCTCGGTGAATACTTTCCAAAGAAAGTGTGTTTTCCTTGCCTCTGCTTAGGGCTACTTCAACAGGGAACAAGGCATAGAGAGTGCACTGAGAACTAGTTGAGTGAGTCAAGTTGCAAGCACACAGCAAAAACCGTGTTTGATTTAGAGTTCCAAATGCATGTATCCCTATAGGGGAAAATGAAATGAAACCTAAGATTTCAAAGTCTTCTGCAAACGAACTATTCAACCTAGAAGATCTAAATTTGGGCAGCCAAATGCAACCGGTATACTTATCTTTCCTGTCGAGTTAACAACAAGTTAGGGTGAAAAAATATTTGCTGTGATTCCAGGAAACTCAAAGTTCTGTGGAATCACTGCAAATGCTTTCCAATGAAAGTTTTTTGCCCTTGCCTCTGCTTAGGGTTACTTCAACAGAAATCAAAGCATAGAGATCCCACTGAGAACTAGTTGAGTGAGTTTCAGTTTCAAGCACAGAGCATAAACCGTGTTTGGTTTATACTTCCAAATGCATACGTCCCTGTAAGGAAAAGTGAAGTGAAACCTAAAAATTCAAAGTGTTCCTGCACACGAACTTTTCCACCTAGAAGAACGAAATTTGGGAAGCTAAGTGCAACTGGTATACTCATCTTTCCTGACCAGGATCATCAATATCAGGTGAGTAAATAGTTGCAGAGATTCCAGTTAACTTGGACCTCTGTTGAAGCTCTGGAAATGCTTTCTAAGGAAAGCATATGTTCCTCGCCTCCACTTAGGACCACTTCAACAGGGAACAAAGCACAGAGAGCACACCAGGAACTAACTGAGTGATTCAAGCTTCAAGCAGCTAGCACAAACAGTGTTTGATTTAGAGTTCCCAATGCATGTATTCCTATAGGTGAAAATGAAGAGAAACCCCCCAAATTCAAAGTCTTCTTGATAGCAAATGCTTCATCTTAGAAGAACGAAATTTTGGCAGCCAAATGCAACTGGTATACTCATCTTTCTTACCTAGTATCAACAAGATCAAGTGAAAAAATATTCGCTGAAATTCCAGTAAACTTGGGAGTTTTGTGGAAGCTCTGCAAACACTTACATAAAAAAGCGTATTTTCCTTGCCTGTGCTTGGGGATACTGCAGCAGGGGACAATGCATAGAGAGTGCACTGAGAACTCATTGAGTGAGCCAAGTTTCCAAGAGGTATCACAAACTGTGTTTGATTTAGCATTCCAAATGCATGTATTCATATAGGGAAAAAGAAGTGAAACCTAAAAATTCAAAGTCTTCCTGCAAAGGAACTCTTCAACATAAGATTACGAAATTTGGGCTGCCAAGTGCAACCATATACTCATTTTTGCTGCCAAGTATCAACAAGATCGGGTGAAAAAACATTTGCTGAGAGTCCAGTAAACTCTGAGTTCTGTGGATGCTCTACAAACACTTTCAAATGAAAGTCTATTTTCCTTGCTGCTGCTTAGGGCTACATCAACCAGGAAACAAAGCATAGAGAGCAGCACTGAGAATTCATTCAGTGAGTCAAGTTTCAAGCAGCTAGCACAAACCGTGTTTGATTTAGATGTTCAAAAGCATGTATCCCTATAGGGGAAAAGGTAGTAAAACCTAAATATTCAAAGTCATCCTGCAAAGGAATGATTCAACCTAGCAGAACAAAATTTGTGCAGCCAAGCGCAACTGGTATACACATTTTTTTCTACCAAGTATCAACAACATAGTGTGACAAAATATTTGCTGAGGTTTCAGTAAACTCTGAGTTTTTTGGAAGCTCGGTGAATACTTTCCAAAGAAAGTGTGTTTTCCTTGCCTCTGCTTAGGGCTACTTCAACAGGGAACAAGGCATAGAGAGTGCACTGAGAACTAGTTGAGTGAGTCAAGTTACAAGCACACAGCAAAAACCGTGTTTGATTTAGAGTTCCAAATGCATGTATCCCTACAGGGGAAAATGAAGTGAAACCTAAAAATTCAAAGTTTTCCTGCAAACGAAGGTTTCAATCGAGAAGCACGAAATTTGAACAGCCAAGGACAACTTGTATAGTTATCTCTCCTGTCAAATATCAAGAAGATCGGGTGAAACAATATTAGCTGAGATTCCAGTAAACTCATAGTACTACGGAAGCTCTGCAAACACTTTAAAATGAAAGTATATTTTCCTTGCCACTGCTTAGGGCTACTTCATCAGGACACAAAGCATAGAGAGTGCACTGAGAACTAACTGAGTGAGTCAAGTTTCACGCATCTAGTACAAACCGTGTTTGAGATAGAGTTCCAAATGCATGTATCCCTATAGGGGAAAATGAAGTGAAACCCCCCAAATTCAAAGTCTTCCTGCAAACGAACTATTCAACCTAGAAGAACGAAATTTTGGCAGCCAAATGCAACTGGTATACTCATCTTTCTTACCTAGTATCAACAAGATCAGGTGAAAAAATATTTGCTGAGATTCCAGTAAACTCTGGATTTTTGTGGAAGCTCTGCAAACACTTACGAAAGAAAGCGTATTTTCCTTGCCTCTGCTTAGGGATACTGCAGCAGGGAACAATGCATAGAGAGTGCACTGAGAACTAGTTGAGTGAGTCAAGTTTCCAAGCGGTATCACAAACTGTGTTTGATTTAGCATTCCAAATGCATTTATTCATATAAGGAAAAAAGAAGTGAAACCTAAAAATTCAAAGTTTTCCTGCAAAGGAACTCTTCAACATAAGATTACGAAATTTGGGCTGCCAAGTGCAACCCATATACTCATTTTTGCTGCCAAATATCAACAAGATCGGGTGAAAAAACATTTGCTGAGAGTCCAGTAAACTCTGAGTTCTGTGGATGCTCTACAAACACTTTCAAATGAAAGTCTGTTTTTCTTTGCACTGCTTAGGGGTACATAAACTGGTAACAAAGCATAGAGAGCAGAATGAGAACTAACTGAGTGAGTCAAGTTTCAAGCAGCTAGCACAAACCGTGTTTGATTTAGATGTTCAAAAGCATGTATCCCTCTAGGGGAAAAGGTAGTAAAACCTAAATATTCAAAGTCATCCTGCAAAGGAATGATTCAACCTAGCAGAACAAAATTTGTGCAGCCAAGCGCAACTGGTATACACATTTTTCCTACCAAGTATCAACAAGATAGGGTGACAAAATATTTGCTGAGGTTTCAGTAATCTCTGAGTTTTTTGGAAGCTCGGTGAATACATTCCAAAGAAAGTGTGTTTTCCTTGCCTCTGCTTAGGGCTACTTCAACAGGGAACAAGGCATAGAGAGTGCACTGAGAACCAGTTGAGTGAGTCAAGTTACAAGCACACAGCAAAAACCGTGTTTGATTTAGAGTTCCAAATGCATGTATCCCTATAGGGGAAAATGAAGTGAAACCTAAAAATTCAAAGTTTTCCTGCAAAGGAACGTTTCAATCGAGAAGCACGAAATTTGAACAGCCAAGGACACTTGTATAGTTATCTCTCCTGTCAAATATCAAGAAGATCGGGTGAAACAATATTAGCTGAGATTCCAGTAAACTCATAGTACTACGGAAGCTCTGCAAACACTTTAAAATGAAAGTATATTTTCCTTGCCGCTGCTTAGGGCTACTTCATCAGGAAACAAAGCATAGAGAGTGCACTGAGAACTAACTGTGTGAGTCAAGTTTCATGCAGCTAGTACAAACCGTGTTTGAGTTAGAGTTCCAAATGCATGTATCCCTATAGGGGAAAATGAAGTGAAAACTAAGACTTCAAAGTCTTCCTGCAAACGAACTATGCAACCTAGGAGATCTAAATTTGGGCAGCAAAATGCAACCAGTATACTTATCTTTCCTGTCGAGTTAACAACAAGTTAGGGTGAAAAAATATTTGCTGAGATTCCAGGAAACTCAAAGTTCTGTGGAATCACTGCAAATGCTTTCCAATGAAAGTTTCTTGCCCTTGCCTCTGCTTAGGGTTACTTCAACAGAAATCAAAGCATAGAGATCGCACTGAGAACTAGTTGAGTGAGTTTCAGTTTCAAGCAGCTGGCATAAACCGTGTTTGGTTTATAATTCCAAATGCATACGTCCCTGTAAGGAAAAGTGAAGTGAAACCTAAAAATTCAAAGTGTTCCTGCACACGAACTTTTCCACCTATAATGACGAAATTTGGGTAGCTAAGTGCAACTGGTATACTCATCTTTCCTGACCAGGGTCATCAAGTTCAGGTGAGTAAATAGTTGCAGGGATTCCAGTTAACTTGGAGCTCTGTTGAAGCTCTGGAAATGCTTTCTAAGGAAAGCGTATGTTCCACGCCTCCACTTAGGACCACTTCAACAGGGAACAAAGCACAGAGAGCACACCAGGAACTAACTGAGTGAGTCAAGCTTCAAGCAGCTAGCACAAACAGTGTTTGATTTAGAGTTCCCAATGCATGTATTCCTATAGGTGAAAATGAAGAGAAACTCCCCAAATTCAATGTCTTCCTGAAAGCAAATGCTTCATCTTAGAACAACGAAATTTTGGCAGCCAAATGCAACTGGTATACTCATCTTTCTTACCTAGTATCTGCAATATCAAGTGAAAAAATATTCGCTGAAATTCCAGTAAACTTGGGATTTTTGTGGAAGCTCTGCACACACTTACATAAGAAAGCGTATTTTCCTTGCCTCTGCTTGGGGATACTGCAGCAGGGGACAATGCATAGAGAGTGCACTGAGAACTCATTGAGTGAGTCAAGTTTCCAAGAGATATCACAAACTGTGTTTGATTTAGCATTCCAAATGCATGTATTCATATAGGGAAAAAGGAAGTGAAACCTAAAAATTCAAAGTCTTCCTGCAAAGGAACTCTTCAACATAAGATTACGAAATTTGGGCTGCCAAGTGCAACCCATATACTCATTTTTGCTGCCAACTATCAACAAGATCGAGTGAAAAAACATTTGCTGATAGTCCAGTAAACTCTGAGTTCTGTGGATGCTCTACAAACACTTTCAAATGAAAGTCTATTTTTCTTTGCTCTGCTTAGGGGTACATAAACCGGTAACAAAGCATAGAGAGCAGAATGAGAATTCATTCAGTGAGTCAAGTTTCAAGCAGCCAGCACAAACCGTGTTTGATTTAGATGTTCAAAAGCATGTATCCCTCTAGGGGAAAAGGTAGTAAAACCTAAATATTCAAAGTCATCCTGCAAAGGAATGATTCAACCTAGCAGAACAAAATTTGTGCAGCCAAGCGCAACTGGTATACACATTTTTCCTACCAAGTATCAACAAGATAGGGTGACAAAATATTTGCTGAGGTTTCAGTAATCTCTGAGTTTTTTGGAAGCTCGGTGAATACTTTCCAAAGAAAGTGTGTTTTCTTGCCTCTGCTTAGGGCTACTTCAACAGGGAACAAGGCATAGAGAGTGCACTGAGAACTAGTTGAGTGAGTCAAGTTACAAGCACACAGCAAAAACCGTGTTTGATTTAGAGTTCCAAATGCATGTATCCCTATAGGGGAAAATGAAGTGAAACCTAAAAATTCAAAGTTTTCCTGCAAACGAACGTTTCAATCGAGAAGCACGAAATTTGAACAGCCAAGGACAACTTGTATAGTTATCTCTCCTGTCAAATATCAAGAAGATCGGGTGAAACAATATTAGCTGAGATTCCAGTAAACTCATAGTACTATGGAAGCTCTGCAAACACTTTAAAATGAAAGTATATTTTCCTTGCCACTGCTTAGGGCTACTTCATCAGGAAACAAAGCATAGAGAGTGCACTGAGAACTAACTGAGTGAGTCAAGTTTCATGCAGCTAGTACAAACCGTGTTTGAGTTAGAGTTCCAAATGCATGTATCCCTATAGGGGAAAATGAAGTCAAACCTAAGATTTCAAAGTCTTCCTGCAAACGAACTATTCAACCTAGAAGATCTAAATTTGGGCAGCCAAATGCAACCGGTATACTTATCTTTCCTGTCGAGTTAACAACAAGTTAGGGTGAAAAAATATTTGCTGAGATTCCAGGAAACTCAAAGTTCTGTGGAATCACTGCAAATGCTTTCCAATGAAAGTTTCTTGCCCTTGCCTCTGCTTAGGGTTACTTCAACAGAAATCAAAGCATAGAGATCACACTGAGAACTAGTTGAGTGAGTTTCAGTTTCAAGCAGCTGGCATAAACCGTGTTTGGTTTATAATTCCAAATGCATACGTCCCTGTAAGGAAAAGTGACGTGAAAAATAAAATTCAAAGTGTTCCTGCACACGAACTTTTCAAGCAAGAAGAACGAAATTTGGGTAGCTAAGTGCAACTGGTATACTCACCTTTCCTGACCAGGATCATCAAGATCAGGTGAGTAAATAGTTGCAGAGATTCCAGTTAACTTGGAGCTCTGTTGAAGCTCTGGAAATGCTTTCTAAGGAAAGCGTATGTTCCTCGCCTCCACTTAGGACCACTTCAACAGGGAACAAAGCACAGAGAGCACACCAGGAACTAACTGAGTGAGTCAAGCTTCAAGCAGCTAGCACAAACAGTGTTTGATTTAGAGTTCCCAATGCATGCATTCCTATAGGTGAAAATGAAGGGAAACCCCCCAAATTCAATGTCTTCCTGAAAGCAAATACTTCATCTTAGAAGAACGAAATTTTGGCAGCCAAATGCAAATGGTATACTCATCTTTCTTACCTGGTATCAACAAGATCAAGTGAAAAAATATTCGCTGAAATTCCAGTAAACTTGGGAGTTTTGTGGAAGTTCTGAAAACACTTACATAACAAAGTGTATTTTCCTTGCCTCTGCTTGGGGATACTGCAGCAGGGTACAATGCATAGAGAGTGCACTGAGAACTCATTGAGTGAGCCAAGTTTCCAAGAGGTATCACAAACTGTGTTTGATTTAGCATTCCAAATGCATGCATTCATATAGGGAAAAAAGAAGTCAAACCTAAAAATTCAAAGTCTTCCTGCAAAGGAACTCTTCAACATAAGATTATGAAATTTGGGCTGCCAAGTGCAACCCATATACTCATTTTTGCTGCCAAGTATCAACAAGATCGGGTGAAAAAACATTTGCTGATAGTCCAGTAAACTCTGAGTTCTGTGGATGCCCTACAAACACTTTCAAATGAAAGTCTATTTTTCTTTGCTCTGCTTAGGGGTACATAAGCCGGTAACAAAGCATAGAGAGCAGAATGAGAATTCATTCAATGAGTCAAGTTTCAAGCAGCTAGCACAAACCGTGTTTGCTTTAGATGTTCAAAAGCATGTATCCCTATAGGGAATAGGTAGTAAAACCTAAATATACAAAGTCATCCTGCAAAGGAATGATTCAACCTAGCAGAACAAAATTTGTGCAGCCAAGCGCAACTGGTATACACATTTTTCCTACCAAGTATCAACAAGATAGGGTGACAAAATATTTGCTGAGGTTTCAGTAATCTCTGAGTTTTTTGGAAGCTCGCTGAATACTTTCCAAAGAAAGGGTGTTTTCCTTGCCTCTGCTTAGGGCTACTTCAACAGGGAACAAGGCATAGAGAGTGCACTGAGAACGAGTTGAGTGAGTCAAGTTACAAGCACACAGCAAAAACCGTGTTTGATTTAGAGTTCCAAATGCATGTATCCCTATAGGGGAAAATGAAGTGAAACCTAAAAATTCAAAGTTTTCCTGCAAACGAACGTTTCAATCGAGAAGCACGAAATTTGAACAGCCAAGAACAACTTGTATAGTTATCTCTCCTGTCGAATATCAAGAAGATCCGGTGAAACAATATTAGCTGAGATTCCAGTAAACTCATAGAACTACGGAAGCTCTTCAAACACTTTAAAATGAAAGTATATTTTCCTTGCCGCTGCTTATGGCTACTTCATCAGGAAAAGAAGCATAGAGAGTTCACTGAGAACTAACTGAGTGAGTCAAGTTTCATGCAGCTAGTACAAACCGTGTTTGAGTTAGAGTTCCAAATGCATGTATCCATATAGGGGAAAATGAAGTGAAACCTAAGATTTCAAAGTCTTCCTGCAAACGAACTATTCAACCTAGAAGATCTAAATTTGGGCAGCCAAATGCAACCGGTATACTTATCTTTCCTGTCAAGTTAACAACAAGTTAGGGTGAAAAAATATTTGCTGAGATTCCAGGAAACTCAAAGTTCTGTGGAATCACTGCAAATGCTTTCCAATGAAAGTTTCTTGCCCTTGCCTGTGCTTAGGGTTACTTCAACAGAAATCAAAGCATAGAGATCGAACTGAGAACTAGTTGAGTGAGTTTCAGTTTCAAGCAGCTGGCATAAACCGTGTTTGGTTTATACTTCCAAATGCATATATCCCTGTAAGGAAAAGTGACGTGAAACCTAAAAATTCAAAGTGTTCCTGCACACGAAATTTTCAACCTAGAATGACGAAATTTGGGTAGCTAAGTGCAACTGGTATACTCATCTTTCCTGACCAGGATCATCAAGATCAAGTGAGTAAATAGTTGCAGAGATTCCAGTTAACTTGGAGCTCTGTTGAAGCTCTGGAAATGCTTTCTAAGGAAAGCATATGTTCCTCGCCTCCACATAGGACCACTTCAACAGGGAACAAAGCACAGAGAGCACACAAGAAACTAACTGAGTGAGTCAAGCTTCAAGCACCTAGCACAAACAGTGTTTGATTTAGAGTTCCCAATGCATGTATTCGTATAGGTGAAAATGAAGAGAAACCCCCCAAATTCAATGTCTTCCTGAAAGCAAATGCTTCATCTTAGAAGAACGAAATTTAGGCAGCCAAATGCAACTGGTATACTCATCTCTCTTACCTAGTATCAACAAGATCAAGTGAAAAAATATTCGCTGAAATTCCAGTAAACTTGGGAGTTTTGTGGAAGCTCTGCAAACATTTACATAAGAAAGCGTATTTTCCTTGCCTCTGCTTGGGGATACTGCAGCAGGGGACAATGCATAGAGAGTGCACTGAGAACTAATTGAGTGAGCCATGTTTCCAAGAGGTATTACAAACTGTGTTTGATTTAGCATTCCAAATGCATGTATTCATATAGGGAAAAAAGAAGTGAAACCTAAAAATTCAAAGTGTTCCTGCAAAGGAACTCTTCAACAAAAGATTACGAAATATGGGCTGCCAAGTGCAACCCATATACTCATTTGTGCTGCCAAGTATCAACAAGATCGGGTGAAAAAACATTTGCTGAGAGTCGAGTAAACTCTGAGTTCTGTGGATGCTCTACAAACACTTTCAAATGAAAGTCTATTTTTCTTTGCTCTGCTTAGGGGTACATAAACCGGTAACAAAGCAAAGAGAGCAGAATGAGAATTCATTCGGTGAGTCAAGTTTCAAGCAGCTAGCACAAACCGTGTTTCATTTAGATGTTCAAAAGCATGTATCCCTATAGGGGAAAAGGTAGTAAATCCTAAATATTCAAAGTCATCCTGCAAAGGAATGATTCAACCTAGCAGAACAAAATTTGTGCAGCCAAGCGCAACTGGTATACACATTTTTCCTACCAAGTATCAACAAGATAGGGTGACAAAATATTTGCTGAGGTTTCAGTAATCTCTGACTTTTTTCGAAGCTCGGTGAATACTTTCAAAAAAGTGTGTTTTCCTTGCCTCTGCTTAGGGCTACTTCAACAGGGAACAAGGCATAGAGAGTGCACTGAGAACTAGTTGAGTGAGTCAAGTTACAAGCACACAGCAAAAACCGTGTTTGATTTAGAGTTCCAAATGCATGTATCCCTATAGGGGAAAATGAAGTGAAACCTAAAAATTCAAAGTTTTCCTGCAAACGAACGTTTCAATCGAGAAGCACGAAATTTGAACAGCCAAGGACAACTTGTATAGTTATCTCTCCTGTCGAATATCAAGAAGATCAGTTGAAACAATATTAGCTGAGATTCCAGTAAACTCATGGTACTACGGAAGCTCTTCAAACACTTTAAAATTAAAGTATGTTTTCCTTGCCGCTGCTTAGGGCTACTTCATCAGGAAACAAAGCATAGAGAGCACATTGAGAACTAACTGAGTGAGTCAAGTTTCATGCAGGTAGCACAAACCGTGTTTGCTTTAGATGTTCAAAAGCATGTATCCCTCTTGTGGAAAAGGTAGTAAAACCTAAATATTGAAAGTCATCCTGCAAAGGAATGATTCAACCTAGCAGAACAAAATTTGTGCAGCCAAGCGCAACTGGTATACACATTTTTCCTACCAAGTATCAACAAGATAGGGTGACAAAATATTTGCTGAGGTTTCAGTAATCTCTGAGTTTTTTGGAAGCTCGGTGAATACTTTCCAAAGAAAGTGTGTTTTCCTTGCCTCTGCTTAGGGCTACTTCAACAGGGAACAAGGCATAGAGAGTGCACTGGGAACTAGTTGAGTGAGTCAAGTTACAAGCACACAGCAAAAACCGTGTTTGATTTAGAGTTCCAAATGCATGTATCCCTATAGGGGAAAATGAAGTGAAACCTAAAAATTCAAAGTTTTCCTGCAAACGAACATTTCAATTGAGAGGCACGATATTTGATCAGCCAAGGACAACTTGTATAGTTATCTCTCCTGTCGAATATCAAGAAGATCGGGTGAAACAATATTAGCTGAGATTCCATTAAACTCATAGTACTAC
This sequence comes from Marmota monax, assembly GCF_021218885.2. Lineage (NCBI taxonomy): Eukaryota > Metazoa > Chordata > Mammalia > Rodentia > Sciuridae > Marmota > Marmota monax. Next base: position 244,878 of record NW_026693736.1, on the reverse strand, counting down.
TGAAGCTCTGCAAACACTTTACAATGAAAGTATATTTTCCTTGCCGCTGCTTAGGGCTACTTCATCAGGACACAAAGCATAGAGAGTGCACTGAGAACTAACTGAGTGAGTCAAGTTTCATGCAGCTAGTACAAACCGTGTTTGAGTTAGAGTTCCAAATGCATGTATCCCTTTAGGGGAAAATGATGTGAAACCTAAGATTTCAAGTCTTCCTGCAAACGAACTATTCAACCTAGAAGATCTAAATTTGGGCAGCCAAATGCAACCGGTATACTTATCTTTCCTGTCAAGATAACAAAAATTTAGGGTGAAAAAACATTGCTGAGATTCCTGGAAACTCAAAGCTCTGTGGAATCACTGCAAATGCTTTCCTGTGAAAGATTCTTGCCCTTGCCTCTGGTTAGGGTTACTTCAACAGATATCAAAGCCTAGAGATCGCACTGAGAACTAGTTGAGTGAGTTTCAGTTTCAAGCAGCTGGCATAAACCGTGTTTGGTTTATAATTCGAAATGCATACGTCCCTGTAAGGAAAAGTGAAGTGAAACCTAAAAATTCAAAGTGTTCCTGCACACGAACTTTTCCACCTAGAAGAACGAAATTTGGGTAGCTAAGTGCAACTGGTATACTCATCTTTCCTGACCAGGATCATCAAGATCAGGTGAGTAAATAGTTGCAGAGATTCCAGTTAACTTGGAGCTCTGTTGAAGCTCTGGAAATGCTTTCTAAGGAAAGCGTATGTTCCTCGCCTCCACTTAGGACCACTTCAACAGGGAACAAAGCACAGAGAGCACACCAGGAACTAATTGAGTGAGTCAAGCTTCAAGCAGCTGGCACAAACAGTGTTTGATTTAGAGTTCCAAATGCATGTATTCTTATAGGTGAAAATGAAGAGAAACCCCCAAATTCAATGTCTTCCTGAAAGCAAATGCTTCATCTTAGAAGAACGAAATTTTGGCAGACAAATGCAACTGGTATACTCATCTTTCTTACCTACTATCAACAAGATCAAGTGAAAAAATATTCGCTGAAATTCCAGTAAACTTGGGAGTTTTGTGGAAGCTCTGCAAACACTTACATAAGAAAGCGTATTTTCCTTGCCTCTGCTTGGGGATACTGCAGCAGGGGACAATGCATAGAGAGTGCACTGAGAACTCATTGAGTGAGCCAAGTTTCCAAGAGGTATCACAAACTGTGTTTGATTTAGCATTCCAAATGCATGTATTCATATAGGGAAAAAAGAAGTGAAACCTAAAATTTCAAAGTCTTCCTGCAAAGGAACTCTTCAACATAAGATTACGATATTTGGGCTGCCAAGTGCAACCCATATACTCATTTTTGCTGCCAAGTATCAACAAGATCGGGTGAAAAAACATTTGCTGAGAGTCCAGTAAACTCTGAGTTCTGTGGATGCTCTACAAACACTTTCAAATGAAAGTCTATTTTTCTTTGCTCTGCTTAGGGGTACATAAACTGGGAACAAAGCATAGAAAGCAGAATGAGAATTCATTCAGTGAGTCAAGTTTCAAGCTGCTAGCACAAATCGTGTTTGATTTAGATGTTCAAAAGCATGGATCCCTAGAGAGGAAAAGTTAGTAAAACCTAAATATTCAAAGTCATCCTGCAAAGGAATGATTCAACCTAGCAGAACAAAATTTATGCAGCCAAGCGCAACTGGTATGCACATTTTTCCGACCAAGTATCAACAAGATAGGGTGACAAAATATTTGCTGAGGTTTCAGTAATCTCTGAGTTTTTTGGAAGCTCGGTGAATACTTTCCAAAGAAGGTGTGATTTCCTTGCCTGTGCTTAGGGCTACTTCAACAGGGAACAAGGCATAGAGAGTGCACTGAGACCTAGTTGAGTGAGTCAAGTTACAAGCACACAGCAAAAACCGTGTTTGATTTAGAGTTGCAAATGCATGTATCACTGTTGGGAAAAAAGAAGTGAAACCTAAAAATTCAAAGTCTTCCTGCAAAGGAACTCTTCAACATAAGATTACGAAATTTGGGCTGCCAAGTGCAACCCATATACTCATTTTTGCTGCCAAGTATCAACAAGATTGGGTGAAAAAACATTTGCTGAGAGTCCAGTAAACTCTGAGTTCTGTGGATGCTGTACAAACACTTTCAAATGAAAGTCCATTTTCCTTTGCTCTGCTTAGGGGTACATAAACCGGTAACAAAGCATAGAGAGCAGAATGAGAATTCATTCAGTGAGTCAAGTGTCAAGCAGCTAGCACAAACCGTGATTGATTTAGATGTTCAAATCATGTATCCCTATAGGGGAAAAGGTAGTAAAACCTAAATATTCAAAGTCATCCTGAAAAGGAATGATTCAACTTAGCAGAACAAAATTTATGCAGCCAAGTGCAACTGGTATACACATTTTTCCTACCAAGTATCAACAAGATAGGGTGACAAAATATTTGCTGAGGTTTCAGTAATCTCTGACTTTTTTCGAAGCTCGGTGAATACTTTCAAAAAAGTGTGTTTTCCTTGCCTCTGCTTAGGGCTACTTCAACAGGGAACAAGGCATAGAGAGTGCACTGAGAACTAGTTGAGTGAGTCAAGTTACAAGCACACAGCAAAAACCGTGTTTGATTTAGAGTTCCAAATGCATGTATCCCTATGGAGGAAAATGAAGTGAAACCTAAAAATTCAACGTCTTCCTCCAAAGGAACTCTTCAACATAAGATTACGAAATTTGGGCTGCCAAGTGCAACCCATATACTCATTTTTGCTGCCAAGTATCAACAAGATCGGGTGAAAAAACATTTCCTGAGAGTCCAGTAAACCTTGAGTTCTGTGGATGCTCTACAAACACTTTCAAATGAAAGTCTATTTTTCCTTGCTCTGCTTAGGGGTACAAAAACCAGAAAAAAAGCATAGAGAGGAGAATGAGAATTCATTCAGTGAGGCAAGTTTCAAGCAGGTAGCACAAACCGTGTTTGATTTAGATGTTCAAAAGCATGTATCCCTATAGGGGAAAATGAAGTGAAACCTAAAAATTCAAAGTTTTCCTGCAAACGAACGTTTCGATCGAGAAGCACAAAATTTGAACAGCCAAGGACAACTTGTATAGTTATCTCTCCTGTCGAATATCAAGAAGATCGGGTGAAACAATATTAGCTGATATTCCAGTATACTCATAGTACTACGGAAGCACTGCAAACACTTTAAAATGAAAGAATATTTTCCTTGCCACTGCTTAGGGCTACTTCATCAAGAAACAAAGCTTAGAGAGCGCACTGAGAACTAACTGAGTGAGTCAAGTTTCATGCAGCTAGCACAAACCGTGTTTGATTTAGATGTTCAAAAGCATGTATCCCTCTAGGGGAAAAGGTAAGAAACCTAAATATTCAAAGTCATCCTGCAAAGGAATTATTCAACCTAGCAGAACAAAATTTGTGCAGCCAAGCGCAACTGGTACACACTTTTTTCCGACCAAGTATCAACAAGATAGGGTGACAAAATATTTGCTGAGGTTTCAGTAATCTCTGAGTTTTTTGGAAGCTCCCTGAATACTTTCCAAAGAAAGTGTGTTTTCCTTGCGTCTGCTTAGGGCTACTTCAACACGGAACAAGGCATATAGAGTGCACTGAGAAATAACTGAGTGAGTCAAGTTTCATGCAGCTAGTACAAACCATGTTTGAGTTAGAGTTCCAAATGCATGTATCCCTATAGTGGAAAATGAATGAAACCTAAAATTTCAAAGTCTTCCTGCAAAGGAACCTTTCAACCCAGAAGATCTGAATTTGGGCAGCTAAATGCAACCGGTATACTTATCTTTCCTGTCGAGTTAACAAGTTATGGTGAAAAAATATTTGCTGAGATTCCAGGAAACTCAAAATTCTGTGGAATCACTGCAAATGCTTTCCAATGAAAGTTTCTTGCCCTTGCCTCTGCTTAGGGTTACTTCAACAGAAATCAAAGCATAGAGATCGCACTGAGAACTGGTTGAGTGAGTTTCAGTTTCAAGCAGCTGGCATAAACTGTGTTTGGTTTATAATTCCAAATGCATACGTCCCTGTAAGGAAAAGTGGATTGAAACCTAAAAATTCAAAATGTTCCTGCACACGAACTTTTCATCCTAGAAGAACAACATTTGGGTAGCTAACTGCAACTGCTATACTCATTTTTCCTGACCAGGATCATCAATATCAGGTGAGTAAATAGTTGCAGAGATTCCAGTTAACTTGGAGCTCTGTTGAAGCTCTGGAGATGCTTTCTCAGGAAAGCGTATGTTCCTCGCCTGCACTTAGGACCACTTCAAGAGGGAACAAAGCACAGAGAGCACACCAGGAACTAATTGAGTAAGTCAAGCTTCAAGCAGCTCGCACAAACAGTGTTTGATTTAGAGTTCAAAATGCATGTATCCCTATAGGGGAAAATGAAGTGAAACCTAAAAATTCAAAGTTTTCCTGCAAACGAACGTTTCAATCGAGAAGCACGAAATTTGAACAGCCAAGGACAACTTGTATAGTTATCTCTCCTGTCGAATATCAAGAAGATCGGGTGAAACAATATTAGCTGAGATTCCAGTAAACTCATAGTACTACGGAAGATCTGCAAACACATTAAAATGAAAGTATATTTTCCTTGCCGCTTCTTAGGGCTACTTCATCAGGAAAGAAAGCATAGAGAGCGCACTGAGAACTATCTGAGTGAGTCAAGTTTCATGCAGTTAGCACAAACCGTGTTTGATTTAGATGTTAAAATGCATGTTTCCGTATCGGGGAAAAGGTAGTAAAACCTAAATATTCAAAGTCATCCTGCAAAGGAATGATTCAACCTAGCAGAACAAAATTTTTGCAGCGAAGCGCAACTGGTATACACATTTTTCCTACCAAGTATCAACAAGATAGGGTGACAAAATATTTGCTGAGGTTTCAGTAATCTCTGAGTTTTTTGGAAGCTCGGTGAATACTTTCCAAAGAAAGTGTGTTTTCCTTGCCTCTGCTTAGGGCTACTTCAACAGGGAACAAGGCATAGAGAGTGCACGGAGAACTAGTTGAGTGAGTCAAGTTACAAGCACACAGCAAAAACCGTGTTTGATTTAGAGTTCCAAATGCATGTATCCCTATTGGGGAAAATGAGGTGAAACCTAAAAACCCAAAGTTTTCCTGCAAACGAACATTTCAATCGAGAAGCACAAAATTTGAACACCAAGGACAACTTGTATAGTTATCTCCCCTGTCGAATATCAAGAAGATTGGGTGAAACAATATTAGCTGAGATTCCAGTAAACTCCTAGTACCACGGAAGCTCTGCAAACACTTTAAAATGAAAGTATATTTTCCTTGCCGGTGCTGAGGGCTACTTCATCAGGAAACAAAGCATAGAGAGTGCACTGAGAACTAACTGAGTGAGTCAAGTTTCATGCAGCTAGTACAAACCTTGTTTGAGTTAGAGTTAAAATGCATGTATCCCTATAGGGGAAAGTGAAGTGAAACCTAAGATTTCAAAGTCTTCCGGCAAACGAACTATTCAACCTAGAAGATCTAAATTTGGGCAGCCAAATGCAACCGGTATACTTATCTTTCCTGTCAAGTTAACAACAAGTTAGGGTGAAAAAATATTTGCTGAGATTCCAGGAAACTCAAAGTTCTGTGGAATCACTGCAAATGCTTTCCAATGAAAGTTTCTTGCCCTTGCCTCTGCTTAGGGTTACTTCAACAGAAATCAAAGCATACAGATTGCACTGAGAACTAGTTGAGTGAGTTTCAGTTTCAAGCAGCTGGCATAAACCGTGTTTGGGTTATAATTCCAAATGCATACGTCCCTGTAAGGAAAAGTGAAGTGAAACCTAAAAATTCAAAGTGTTCCTGCACACGAACTTTTCCACCTAGAAGAACGAAATTTGGGTAGCTAAGTGCAACTGGTATACTCATCTTTCCTGACCAGGATCATCAAGATCAGGTGAGTAAATAGTTGCAGAGATTCCACTTAACTTGGAGCTCTGTTGAAGCTCTGGAAATGCTTTCTAAGGAAAGCGTATGTTCCTCGCCTCCACTTAGGGCCACTTCAACAGGGAACAAAGCACAGAGAGCACACCAGGAACTAACTGAGTGATTCAAGCTTCAAGCAGCTAGCACAAACAGTGTTTGATTTAGAGTTCCCAATGCATGTATTCCTATAGGTGAAAATGAAGAGAAACCCCCCAAATTCAAAGTCTTCCTGAAAGCAAATGCTTCATCTTAGAACAACGAAATTTTGGCAGCCAAATGCAACTGGTATACTCATCTTTCTTACCTACTATCAACAAGATCAAGTGAAAAAATATTCGCTGAAATTCCAGTAAACTTGGGAGTTTTGTGGAAGCTCTGCAAACACTTACATAAGAAAGCGTATTTTCCTTGTATCTGCTTGGGGATACTGCAGCAGGGGACAATGCATAGAGAGTGCACTGAGAACTCATTGAGTGAGCCAAGTTTCCAAGTTGTATCACAAACTGTGTTTGATTTAGCATTCCAAATGCATGTATTCATATAGGGAAAAAAGAAGTGAAACCTAAAAATTCAAAGTCTTCCTGCAAAGGAACTCTTCAACATAAGATTACGAAATTTGGGCTGCCACGTGCAACCCATATACACATTTTTGCTGTCAAGTATCAACAAGATCGGGTGAAAAAACATTTGCTGAGAGTCCAGTAATCTCTGAGTTCTGTGGATGCTCTACAAACACTTTCAAATGAAAGTGTATTTTTCTTTGCTCTGCTTAGGGGTACATAAACTGGTAACAAAGCATAGAGAGCAGAATGGGAATTCATTCAGTGAGTCAAGTTTCAAGCAGCTAGCACAAACCGTGATTGATTTAGATGTTCAAAAGCATGTATCCCTATAGGGGAAAAGTTAGTAAAACCTAAATATTCAAAGTCATCCTGCAAAGGAATGATTCAACGTAGCAGAACAAAATTTGTGCAGCCAAGTGCAACTGGTATACACATTTTTCCTACCAAGTATCAACAAGATAGGGTGACAAAATATTTGCTGAGGTTTCAGTAATCTCTGAGTTTCTTGGAAGCTCGGGGTATACTTTCCAAAGACAGTGTGTTTTCCTTGCCTCTGCTTAGGGCTACTTCAACAGGGAACAAGGCATAGAGAGTGCACTGAGAACTAGTTGAGTGAGTCAAGTTACAAGCACACAGCAAAAACCGTGTTTGATTTAGAGTTCCAAATGCATGTATCCCTATAGGGGAAAATGAAGTGAAACCTAAAAATTCAAAGTTTTCCTGCAAACGAACGTTTCAATCGAGAAGCACGAAATTTGAACAGCCTAGGACAACTTGTACAGTTATCTCTCCTGTCGAATATCAAGAAGATCGGGTGAAACATTATTAGCTGAGATTCCAGTAAACTCATAGTACTACGGAAGCTCTGCAAACACTTTAAAACGAAAGTATATTTTCCTTGCCGCTGCTTAGGGCTACCTCATCAGGAAACAAAGCACAGAGAGTGCACTGAGAACTAACTGAGTGAGTCAAGTTTCATGCAGCTAGTACAAAACGTGTTGAGTTAGAGTTCCAAATGCATGTATCCCTATAGGGGAAAATGAAGTGAAACCTAAGATTTCAAAGTCTTCCTGCAAACGAACTATTCAACCGAGAAGATCTAAATTTGGGCAGCCAAATGCAACCGGTATACTTATCTTTCCGGTAGAGTTAACAACAAGTTATGGTGAAAAAATATTTGCTGAGATTCCAGGAAACTCAAAGTTCTGTGGAATCACTGCAAATGCTTTCCAATGAAAGTTTCTTGCCCTTGCCTCTGCTTAGGGTTACTTCAACAGAAATCAAAGCATAGAGATCGCACTGAGAACTAGTTGAGTGAGTTTCAGTTTTAAGCAGCTGGCATAAACCGTGTTTGGTTTATACTTCCAAATGCATGCGTCCCTGTTAGGAAAAGTGATGTGAAACCTATTAATTCAAAGTGTTCCTGCACACGAACTTTTCCACCTAGAAGAACAAAATTTGGGTAGCTAAGTGCAACTGGTATACTCATCTTTCCTGAGCAGGATCATCAAGATCAGGTGAGTAAATAGTTGCAGAGATTCCAGTTAACTTGGTGCTCTGTTGAAGCTCTGGAAATGCTTTCTAAGGAAAGAATATGTTCCTCGCCTCCACTTAGGACCACTTCAATGGGGAACAAAGCACAGAGAGCACACCAGGAACTAACTGAGTGAGTCAACTTCAAGCAGCTAGCACAAACAGTGTTTGATTTAGAGTTCCCAATACATGTATTCCTATAGGTGAAAATGAAGAGAAACCCCCCAAATTCAACGTCTTCCTGAAAGCAAATGCTTCATCTTAGAAGAACGAAATTTTGGCAGCCAAATGCAACTGGTATACTCATCTTTCTTACCTAGTATCAACAAGATCAAGTGAAAAAATATTCGCTGAAATTCCAGTAAACTTGGGATTTTTGTGGAAGCTCTGCAAACACTTACATAAGAAAGCGTATTTTCCTTGTATCTGCTTGGGGATACTGCAGCAGGGGACAATGCATAGAGAGTGCACTGAGAACTAATTGAGTGAGCCAAGTTTCCAAGTTGTATCACAAACTGTGTTTGATTTAGCATTCCAAATGCATGTATTCATATAGGAAAAAAGAAGTGAAACATAAAAATTCAAAGTCTTCCTGCAAAGGAACTCTTCAACATAAGATTACGAAATTTGGGCTGCCAAGTGCAACCCATATACTCATTTTTGCTGTCAAGTATCAACAAGATCGGGTGAAAAAACATTTGCTGAGAGTCCAGTAATCTCTGAGTTCTGTGGATGCTCTACAAACACTTTCAAATGAAAGTGTATTTTTCTTTGCTCTGCTTAGGGGTACATAAACTGGTATCAAAGCATAGAGAGCAGAATGGGAATTCATTCAGTGAGTCAAGTTTCAATCAGCTAGCACAAACCGTGATTGACTTAGATGTTCAAAGGCATGTATCCCTATAGGGGAAAAGTTAGTAAAACCTAAATATTCAAAGTCATCCTGCAAAGGAATGATTCAACGTAGCAGAACAAAATTTGTGCAGCCAAGTGCAACTGGTATACACATTTTTCCTACCAAGTATCAACAAGATAGGGTGACAAAATATTTGCTGAGGTTTCAGTAATCTCTGAGCTTTTTGGAAGCTCGGTGAATACTTTCCAAAGAAAGTGTGTTTTCCTTGCCTCTGCTTAGGGCTACTTCAACAGGGAACAAGGCATTTAGAGTGCACTGGGAACTAGTTGAGTGAGTCAAGTTACAAGCACACAGCAAAAACCGTGTTTGATTTAGAGTTCCAAATGCATGTATCCCTATAGGGGAAAATGAAGTGAAACCTAAAAATTCAAAGTTTTCCTGCAAACGAACGTTTCAATCGAGAAGCACGAAATTTGAACAGCCAAGGACAACTTGTACAGTTATCTCTCCTGTCGAATATCAAGAAGATCGGGTGAAACATTATTAGCTGAGATTCCAGTAAACTCATAGTACTACGGAAGCTCTGCAAACACTTTAAAACGAAAGTATATTTTCCTTGCCGCTGCTTAGGGCTACTTCATCAGGAAACAACGCATAGAGAGTGCACTGAAAACAAACTGAGTGAGTCAAGTTTCATGCAGCTAGTACAAACCGTGTTTGAGTTAGAGTTCCAAATGCATGTATCCCTAAAGGGGAAAATGAAGTGAAACTTAATAATTCAAAGTTTTCTTGCAAACGAACGTTTCAATCGAGAAGCACGAAATTTGAACAGCCAAGGACAACTTGTATAGTTATCTCTCCTGTCGAATATCAAGAAGATCGGGTGAAACAATATTAGCTGAGATTCCAGTAAACTCATATTACTACGGAAGATCTTCAAACACTTTAAAAAGTAAGAATATTAAAAAAAAAATAAAAAAATAAAGTATATTTTCCATGCCGCTGCTTAGGGCTACTTATTCAGGACACAAAGCATAGAGAGCGCACTGAGAACTAACTGAGTGAGTCAAGTTTCATGCAACTAGCACAAACCATGTTTGCTTTAGATGTTCAAAAGCATGTATCCCTATAGGGGAAAAGGTAGTAAAACCTAAATATTCAAAGTCACCCTGCAAAGGAATGATTCAACCTAGCAGAACAAAATTTGTGCAGCCAAGCGCAACTGGTATACACATTTTTCCTACCAAGTATCAACAACATAGGGTGACAAAATATTTGCTGAGGTTTCAGTAATCTCTGAGTTTTTTGGAAACTCGGTGAATACTTTCCAAAGAAAGTGTGTTTTCCTTGCCTCTTCTTAGGGCTACTTCAACAGGGAACAAGGCAAAGAGAGTGCACTGAGAACTAGTTGAGTGAGTCAAGTTACAAGCACACAGCAAAAACCGTGTTTGATTTAGAGTTCCAAATGCATGTATCCCTATAGGGGAAAATGAAGTGAAACCTAAAAATTCAAAGTTTTCCTGCAAACGAACGTTTCAATCGAGAAGCACGAAATTTGAACAGCCAAGGACAACTTGTATAGTTATCTCTCCTGTCGAATATCAAGAAGATTGGGTGAAACAATATTAGCTGAGATTCCAGTAAACTCATAGTACTACGGAAGCTCTGCAAACACTTTAAAATGAAAGTATATTTTCCTTGCCGCTGCTTAGGGCTACTTCATCAGGAAACAAAACATAGAGAGTGCACTGAGAACTAACTGAGTGAATCAAGTTTCATGCAGCTAGCACAAACCGTGTTTTATTTAGATGTTCAAAAGCATGTATCCCTAAAAGGAAAAGGTAGAAAAACCTAAATATTCAAAGTCGTCCTGCAAAGGAATGATTCAACCTAGCAGAACAAAATTTGTGCAGCCAAGTGCAACTGGTATACACATTTTTCCTACCAAGTATCAACAAGAGAGGGTGACACAATATTTGCTGAGGTTTCAGTAATCTCTGATCTTTTTGGAAGCTCGGTGAATACTTTCCAAAAAAAGTGTGTTTTCCTTGCCTCTGCTTAGGGCTACTTCAACAGGGAACAAGGCATAGAGAGTGCACTGACAACTAGTTGAGTGAGTCAAGTTACAAGCACACAGCAAAAACCGTGTTTGATTTAGAGTTCCAAATGCCTGTATCCCTATAGGGGAAAATGAAGTGAAACCTAAAAATTCAAAGTTTTCCTGCAAACGAACGTTTCAATCGAGAAGCACGAAATTTGAACAGCCTAGGACAACTTGTACAGTTATCTCTCCTGTCAAATATCAAGAATATCGGGTGAAACATTATTAGCTGAGATTCCAGTAAACTCATAGTACTACGGAAGCTCTGCAAACACTTTAAAACGAAAGTATATTTTCCTTGCCGCTGCTTAGGGCTACTTCATCAGGAAACAACGCATAGAGAGTGCACTGAAAACTAACTGAGGGAGTCAAGTTTCATGCAGCTAGTACAAACCGTGTTTGAGTTAGAGTTCCAAATGCATGTATCCCTATAGGGGAAAATGAAGTGAAACCTAAGATTTCAAAGTCTTCTGCAAACGAACTATTCAACCTAGAAGATCTAAATTTGGGCAGCCAAATGCAACCGGTATACTTATCTTTCCTGTCGAGTTAACAACAAGTTAGGGTGAAAAAATATTTGCTGAGATTCCAGGAAACTCAAAGTTCTGTGGAATCACTGCAAATGCTTTCCAATGAAAGTTTCTTGCCCTTGCCTCTGCTTAGGGTTACTTCAACAGAAATCAAAGCATAGAGATCGCACTGAGAACTAGTTGAGTGAGTTTCAGTTTCAAGCAGCTGGCATAAACCGTGTTTGGTTTATAAATCCAAATGCATACGTCCCTGTAAGGAAAAGTGAAGTGAAACCTAAAAATTCAAAGTGTTCCTGCACACGAACTTTTCCACCTAAAAGAACGAAATTTGGGTAGCTAAGTGCAACTGGTATACTCATCTTTCCTGACCAGGATCATCAAGATCAGGTGAGTAAATAGTTGCAGAGATTCCAGTTAACTTGGAGCTCTGTTGAAACTCTGGAAATGCTTTCTAAGGAAAGCATATGTTCCTCGCCTGCACTTAGGACCACTTCAACAGGGAACAAAGCACCGAGAGCACACCAGGAACTAATTGAGTAAGTCAAGCTTCAAGCTGCTAGCACAAACAGTGTTTGATTTAGAGTTCCCAATGCATGTATTCCTATAGGTGAAAATGAAGAGAAACCCCCCAAATTCAATGTCTTCCTGAAAGCAAATGCTTCATCTTAGAAGAACGAAATTTTGGCAGCCAAATGCAACTGGTATACTCATCTTTCTTACCTAGTATCAACAAGATCAAGTGAAAAAATATTCGCTGAAATTCCAGTAAACTTGGGAGTTTTGTGGAAGCTCTGCAAACACTTACATAAGAAAGCGTATTTTCCTTGCCTCTGCTTGGGGATACTGCAGCAGGGGACAATGCATAGAGAGTGCACTGAGAACTCATTGAGTGAGCCAAGTTTCCAAGAGGTATCACAAACTGTGTTTGATTTAGCATTCCAAATGCATGTATTCATATAGGGAAAAAAGAAGTGAAACCTAAAAATTCAAAGTGTTCCTGCAAAGGAACTCTTCAACATAAGATTACGAAATTTGGGCTGCCAAGTGCAACCCATATACTCATTTTTGCTGCCAAGTATCAACAAGATCGGGTGAAAAAACATTTGCTGAGAGTCCAGTAAACTCTGAGTTCTGTGGATGCACTACAAACACTTTCAAATGAAAGTCTATTTTTCTTTGCTCTGCTTAGGGGTACATAAACCGGTAACAAAGCATAGAGAGCAGAATGAGAATTCATTCAGTGAGTCAAGTTTCAAGCAGCTAGCACAAACCGTGTTTGATTTAGATGTTCAAAAGCATGTATCCCTATAGGGGAAAAGGTAGTAAAACCTAAATATTCAAAGTCATCCTGCAAAGGAATGATTCAACCTAGCAGAACAAAATTTGTGCAGCCAAGCGCAACTGGTATACACATTTTTCCTACCAAGTATCAACAAGATAGGGTGACAAAATATTTGCTGAGGTTTCAGTAATCTCTGAGTTTTTTGGAAGCTCGGTGAATACTTTCCAAAGAAAGTGTGTTTTCCTTGCCTCTGCTTAGGGCTACTTCAACAGGGAACAAGGCATAGAGAGTGCACTGAGAACTAGTTGAGTGAGTCAAGTTACAAGCACACAGCAAAAACCGTGTTTGATTTAGAGTTCCAAATGCATGTATCCCTATAGGGGAAAATGAAGTGAAACCTAAAAATTCAAAGTTTTCCTGCAAACGAACGTTTCAATCGAGAAGCACGAAATTTGAACAGCCAAGGACAACTTGTATAGTTATCTCTCCTGTCGAATATCAAGAAGATCGGGTGAAACAATATTAGCTGAGATTCCAGTAAACTCATAGTACTACGGAAGCTCTGCAAACACTTTAAAATGAAAGTATATTTTCCTTGCCGCTGCTTAGGGCTACTTCATCAGGAAACAAAGCATAGAGAGTGCACTGAGAACTAACTGAGTGAGTCAAGTTTCATGCAGCTAGTACAAACCGTGTTTGAGTTAGAGTTCCAAATGCATGTATCCCTATAGGGGAAAATGAAGTGAAACCTAAGATTTCAAAGTCTTCCTGCAAACGAACTATTCAACCTAGAAGATCTAAATTTGGGCAGCCAAATGCAACCGGTATACTTATCTTTCCTGTCGAGTTAACAACAAGTTAGGGTGAAAAAATATTTGCTGAGATTCCAGGAAACTCAAAGTTCTGTGGAATCACTGCAAATGCTTTCCAATGAAAGTTTCTTGCCCTTGCCTCTGCTTAGGGTTACTTCAACAGAAATCAAAGCATAGAGATCGCACTGAGAACTAGTTGAGTGAGTTTCATTTTCAAGCAGCTGGCATAAACCGTGTTTGGTTTATAATTCCAAATGCATACGTCCCTGTAAGGAAAAGTGAAGTGAAACCTAAAAATTCAAAGTGTTCCTGCACACGAACTTTTCCACCTAGAAGAACGAAATTTGGGTAGCTAAGTGCAACTGGTATACTCATCTTTCCTGACCAGGATCATCAAGATCAGGTGAGTAAATAGTTGCAGAGATTCCAGTTAACTTGGAGCTCTGTTGAAGCTCTGGAAATGCTTTCTAAGGAAAGCGTATGTTCCTCGCCTCCACTTAGGACCACTTGAACAGGGAACAAAGCACAGAGAGCACACCAGGAACTAACTGAGTGAGTCAAGCTTCAAGCAGCTAGCACAAACAGTGTTTGATTTAGAGTTCCCAATGCATGTATTCCTATAGGTGAAAATGAAGAGAAACCCCCCAAATTCAACGTCTTCCTGAAAGCAAATGCTTCATCTTAGAAGAACGAAATTTTGGCAGCCAAATGCAACTGGTATACTCATCTTTCTTACCTGGTATCAACAAGATCAAGTGAAAAAATATTCGCTGAAATTCCAGTAAACTTGGGAGTTTTGTGGAAGCTCTGCAAACACTTACATAAGAAAGCGTATTTTCCTTGTATCTGCTTGGGGATACTGCAGCAGGGGACAATGCATAGAGAGTGCACTGAGAACTCATTGAGTGAGCCAAGTTTCCAAGTTGTATCACAAACTGTGTTTGATTTAGCATTCCAAATGCATGAATTCATATAGGGAAAAAAGAAGTGAAACCTAAAAATTCAAAGTGTTCCTGCAAAGGAACTCTTCAACATAAGATTACGAAATTTGGGCTGCCAAGTGCAACCCATATACTCATTTTTGCTGCCAAGTATCAACAAGATCGGGTGAAAAAACATTTGCTGAGAGTCCATTAAACTCTGAGTTCTGTGGATGCTCTACAAACACTTTCAAATGAAAGTCTATTTTTCTTTGCTCTGCTTAGGGGTACATAAACCGGTAACAAAGCATAGAGAGCAGAATGAGAATTCATTCAGTGAGTCAAGTTTCAAGCAGCTAGCACAAACCGTGTTTGATTTAGATGTTCCAAAGCATGTATCCCTATAGGGGAAAAGGTAGTAAAACCTAAATATTCAAAGTCATCCTGCAAAGGAATGATTCAACGTAGCAGAACAAAATTTGTGCAGCCAAGTGCAACTGGTATACACATTTTTCCTACCAAGTATCAACAAGATAGGGTGACAAAATATTTGCTGAGGTTTCAGTAATCTCTGAGTTTTTGGAAGCTCGGTGAATACTTTCCAAAGAAAGTGTGTTTTCCTTGCCTCTGCTTAGGGCTACTTCAACAGGGAACAAGGCATAGAGAGTGCACTGAGAACTAGTTGAGTGAGTCAAGTTACAAGCACACAGCAAAAACCGTGTTTGATTTAGAGTTCCAAATGCATGTATCCCTATAGGGGAAAATGAAGTGAAACCTAAAAATTCAAAGTTTTCCTGCAAACGAACGTTTCAATCGAGAAGCACGAAATTTGAACAGCCAAGGACAACTTGTATAGTTATCTCTCCTGTCGAATATCAAGAAGATCGGGTGAAACAATATTAGCTGAGATTCCAGTAAACTCATAGTACTACGGAAGCTCTGCAAACACTTTAAAATGAAAGTATATTTTCCTTGCCGCTGCTTAGGGCAACTGCATCAGGAAACAAAGCATAGAGAGTGCACTGAGAAATAACTGAGTGAGTCAAGCTTCATGCAGCTAATACAATCCGTGTTTGAGTTAGAGTTCCAAATGCATGTATCCCTGGAGGGGAAAATGAAGTGAAACCTATGATTTCAAAGTCTTCCTGAAAACGAACTATTCAACCTAGAAGATCTAAATTTGGGCAGCCAAATGCAACCGGTATACTTATCTTTCCTGTCGAGTTAACAACAAGTTAGGGTGAAAAAATATTTGCTGAGATTCCAGGAAACTCAAAGTTCTGTGGAATCACTGCATATGCTTTCCAATGAAAGTTTCTTGCCCTTGCCTCTGCTTAGGGTTACTTCAACAGAAATCAAAGCATAGAGATCGCACTGAGAACTAGTTGAGTGAGTTTCAGTTTCAAGCAGCTGGCATAAACCGTGTTTGGTTTATAATTCCAAATGCATACGTCCCTGTAAGGAAAAGTGAAGTGAAACCTAAAAATTCAAAGTGTTCCTGCACACGAACTTTTCCACCTAGAAAAACGAAATTTGGTTAGCTAAGTGCAACTGGTATACTCATCTTTCCTGACCAGGATCATCAAGATAAGGTGAGTAAATAGTTGCAGAGATTCCAGTTAACTTGGAGCTCTGTTGAAGCTCTGGAAATGCTTTCTAAGGAAAGCATATGTTCCTCGCCTCCACTTAGGACCACTTCAACAGGGAACAAAGCACAGAGAGCACACCAGGAACTAACTGAGTGAGTCAAGCTTCAAGCAGCTAGCACAAACAGTGTTTGATTTAGAGTTCCCAATGCATGTATTCCTATAGGTGAAAATGAAGAGAAACCCCCCAAATTCAATGTCTTCCTGAAAGCAAATGCTTCATCTTAGAAGAACGAAATTTTGGCAGCCAAATGCAACTGGTATACTCATCTTTCTTACCTAGTATCAACAAGATCAAGTGAAAAAATATTCGCTGAAATTCCAGTAAACTTGGGAGTTTTGTGGAAGCTCTGCAAACACTTACATAAGAAAGCGTATTTTCCTTGCCTCTGCTTGGGGATACTGCAGCAGGGGACAATGCATAGAGAGTGCACTGAGAACTCATTGAGTGAGCCAAGTTTCCAAGAGGTATCACAAACTGTGTTTGATTTAGCATTCCAAATACATGTATTCATATAGGGAAAAAAGAAGTGAAACCTAAAAATTCAAAGTCTTCCTGCAAAGGAACTCTTCAACATAAGATTACGAAATTTGGGCTGCGAAGTGCAACCCATATACTCATTTTTGCTGCCAAGTATCAACAAGATCGGGTGAAAAAACATTTGCTGAGAGTCCAGTAAACTCTGAGTTCTGTGGATGCACTACAAACACTTTCAAATGAAAGTCTATTTTTCTTTGCTCTGCTTAGGGGTACATAAACCGGTAACAAAGCATAGAGAGCAGAATGAGAATTCATTCAGTGAGTCAAGTTTCAAGCAGCTAGCACAAACCGTGTTTGATTTAGATGTTCAAAAGCATGTATCCCTATAGGGGAAAAGGTAGTAAAACCTAAATATTCAAAGTCATCCTGCAAAGGAATGATTCAACCTAGCAGAACAAAATTTGTGCAGCCAAGGACAACTGGTATACACATTATTCCTACCAAGTATTAACAAGATAGGGTGACAAAATATTTGCTGAGGTTTCAGTAATCTCTGATTTTTTTGGAAGCTCGGTGAATACTTTCCAAAGAAAGTGTGTTTTCCTTGCCTCTGCTTAGGGCTACTTCAACAGGGAACAAGGCATTTAGAGTGCACTGAGAACTAGTTGAGTGAGTCAAGTTACAAGCACACAGCAAAAACCGTGTTTGATTTAGAGTTCCAAATGCATGTATCCCTATAGGGGAAAATGAACTGAAACCTAAAAATTCAAAGTTTTCCTGCAAACGAACGTTTCAATCGAGAAGCACGAAATTTGAACAGCCAAGGACCACTTGTATAGTTATCTGTCCTGTCGAATATCAAGAAGATCGGGTGAAACAATATTAGCTGAGATTCCAGTAAACTCATAGTACTACGGAAGTTCTGCAAACACTTTAAAATGAAAGTATATTTTCCTTGCCGCTGCTTAGGGCTACTTCATCAGGAAACAAAGCATAGAGAGTGCACTGAGAACTAACTGAGTGAGTCAAGTTTCATGCAGCTGGTACAAACCGTGTTTGAGTTAGAGTTCCAAATGCATGTATCCCTGTAGGGGAAAATGAAGTCAAACCAAAGATTTCAAAGTCTTCCTGCAAACGAACTATTCAACCTAGAAAATCTAAATTTGGGCAGCCAAATGCAACCGGCATACTTACCTTTCCTGTCGAGTTAACAACAAGTTAGGGTGAAAAAATATTTGCTGAGATTCCAGGAAACTCAAATTCTGTGGAATCACTGCAAATGCTTTCCAATGAAAGTTTCCTGCCCTTGCCTCTGCTTAGGGTTACTTCAACAGAAATCAAACAAAGAGATCGCACTGAGAACTAGTTGAGTGAGTTTCAGTTTCAAGCAACTTGCATAAACCGTGTTTGGTTTATAATTCCAAATGCATACGTCCCTGTAAGGAAAAGTGAAGTGAAACCTAAAAATTCAAAGTGTTCCTGCACACGAACTTTTCAACCTAGAAGAACGAAATTTGGGTAGCTAAGTGCAACTGGTATACTCATCTTTCCTGACCAGGATCATCAAGATCAGGTGAGTAAATAGTTGCAGAGATTCCAGTTAACTTGGAGCTCTGTTGAAGCTCTGGAAATGCTTTCTAAGGAAAGCGTATGTTCCTCGCCTCCACTTAGGACCACTTGAACAGGGAACAAAGCACCGAGAGCACACCAGAAACTAACTGAGTGAGTCAAGCTTCAAGCAGCTAGCACAAACAGTGTTTGATTTAGAGTTCCCAATGCATGTATTCCTATAGGTGAAAATGAAGAGAAACCCCCCAAATTCAACGTCTTCCTGAAAGCAAATGCTTCATCTTAGAAGAACGAAATTTTGGCAGCCAAATGCAACTGGTATACTCATCTTTCTTACCTGGTATCAACAAGATCAAGTGAAAAAATATTCGCTGAAATTCCAGTAAACTTGGGAGTTTTGTGGAAGCTCTGCAAACACTTACATAAGAAAGCATATTTTCCTTGCCTGTGCTTGGGGATACTGCAGCAGGGGACAATGCATAGAGAGTGCACTGAGAACTCATTGAGTGAGCCAAGTTTCCAAGTTGTATCACAAACTGTGTTTGATTTAGCATTCCAAATGCATGAATTCATATAGGGAAAAAAGAAGTGAAACCTAAAAATTCAAAGTGTTCCTGCAAAGGAACTCTTCAACATAAGATTACGAAATTTGGGCTGCCAAGTGCAACCCATATACTCATTTTTGCTGCCAAGTATCAACAAGATCGGGTGAAAAAACATTTGCTGAGAGTCCAGTAAACTCTGAGTTCTGTGGATGCTCTACAAACACTTTCAAATGAAAGTCTATTTTTCTTTGCTCTGCTTAGGGGTACATAAACCGGTAACAAAGCATAGAGAGCAGAATGAGAATTCATTCAGTGAGTCAAGTTTCAAGCAGCTAGCACAAACCGTGTTTGATTTAGATGTTCAAAAGCATGTATCCCTATAGGGGAAAAGGTAGTAAAACCTAAATATTCAAAGTCATCCTGCAAAGGAATGATTCAACCTAGCAGAACAAAATTTGTGCAGCCAAGCGCAACTGGTATACACATTTTTCCTACCAAGTATCAACAAGATAGGGTGACAAAATATTTGCTGAGGTTTCAGTAATCTCTGAGTTTCTTGGAAGCTCGGGGTATACTTTCCAAAGACAGTGTGTTTTCCTTGCCTCTGCTTAGGGCTACTTCAACAGGGAACAAGGCATAGACAGTGCACTGAGAACTAGTTGAGTGAGTCAAGTTAAAAGCACACAGCAAAAACCGTGTTTGATTTAGAGTTCCAAATGCATGTATCCCTATAGGCGAAAATGAAGTGAAACCTAAAAATTCAAAGTTTTCCTGCAAACGAACGTTTCAATCGAGAAGCACGAAATTTGAACAGCCAAGGACAACTTGTATAGTTATCTCTCCTGTCGAATATCAAGAAGATCGGGTGAAACAATATTAGCTGAGATTCCAGTAAATTCATAGTACTACGGAAGCTCTGCAAACACTTTAAAATGAAAGTATATTTTCCTTGCCGCTGCTTAGGGCTACTTCATCAGGAAACAAAGCATAGAGAGTGCACTGAGAACTAACTGAGTGAGTCAAGTTTCATGCAGCTAGTACAAACCGTGTTTGAGTTAGAGTTCCAAATGCATGTATCCCTATAGGGGAAAATGAAGTGAAACCTAAGATTTCAAAGTCTTCCTGCAAACGAACTATTCAACCTAGAAGATCTAAATTTGGGCAGCCAAATGCAACCGGTATACTTATCTTTCCTGTCGAGTTAACAACAAGTTAGGGTGAAAAAATATTTGCTGAGATTCCAGGAAACTCAAAGTTCTGTGGAATCACTGCAAATGCTTTCCAATGAAAGTTTCTTGCCCTTGCCTCTGCTTAGGGTTACTTCAACAGAAATCAAAGCATAGAGATCGCACTGAGAACTAGTTGAGTGAGTTTCAGTTTCAAGCAGCTGGCATAAACCGTGTTTGGTTTATAATTCCAAATGCATACGTCCCTGTAAGGAAAAGTGAAGTGAAACCTAAAAATTCAAAGTGTTCCTGCACACGAACTTTTCCACCTAGAAGAACGAAATTTGGGTAGCTAAGTGCAACTGGTATACTCATCTTTCCTGACCAGGATCATCAAGTTCAGGTGAGTAAATAGTTGCAGAGATTCCAGTTAACTTGGAGCTCTGTTGAAGCTCTGGAAATGCTTTCTAAGGAAAGCATATGTTCCTCGCCTCCTCTTAGGACCACTTCAACAGGGAACAAAGCAAACACAGGAACTAACTGAGTGAGTCAAGCTTCAAGCAGCTAGCACAAACAGTGTTTGATTTAGAGTTCCCAATGCATGTATTCCTATAGGTGAAAATGAAGAGAAACCCCCCAAATTCAATGTCTTCCTGAAAGCAAATGCTTCATCTTAGAAGAACGAAATTTTGGCAGCCAAATGCAACTGGTATACTCATCTTTCTTACCTAGTATCAACAAGATCAAGTGAAAAAATATTCGCTGAAATTCCAGTAAACTTGGGAGTTTTGTGGAAGCTCTGCAAACACTTACATAAGAAAGCGTATTTTCCTTGCCTCTGCTTGGGGATACTGCAACAGGGGACAATGCATAGAGAGTGCACTGAGAACTCATTGAGTGAGCCAAGTTTCCAAGAGGTATCACAAACTGTGTTTGATTTAGCATTCCAAATGCATGTATTCATATAGGGAAAAAAGAAGTGAAACCTAAAAATTCAAAGTCTTCCTGCAAAGGAACTCTTCAACATAAGATTACGAAATTTGGGCTGCCAAGTGCAAAACATATACTCATTTTTGCTGCCAAGTATCAACAAGTTCGGGTGAAAAAACATTTGCTGAGAGTCCAGTAAACTCTGAGTTCTGTGGAAGCTCTACAAACACTTTCAAATGAAAGTCTATTTTTCTTTGCTCTGCTTAGGGGTACATAAACCGGTAACAAAGCATAGAGAGCAGAATGAGAATTCATTCAGTGAGTCAAGTTTCAAGCAGCTAGCACAAACCGTGTTTGATTTAGATGTTCCAAAGCATGTATCCCTATAGGGGAAAAGGTAGTAAAACCTAAATATTCAAAGTCATCCTGCAAAGGAATGATTCAACCTAGCAGAACAAAATTTGTGCAGCCAAGCGCAACTGGTATACACATTTTTCCTACCAAGTATCAACAAGATAGGGTGACAAAATATTTGCTGAGGTTTCAGTAATCTCTGAGTTTTTTGGAAGCTCGGTGAATACTTTCCAAAGAAAGTGTGTTTTCCTTGCCTCTGCTTAGGGCTACTTCAACAGGGAACAAGGCATAGAGAGTGCACTGAGAACTAGTTGAGTGAGTCAAGTTACAAGCACACAGCAAAAAACGTGTTTGATTTAGAGTTCCAAATGCATGTATCCCTATAGGGGAAAATGAAGTGAAACCTAAAAATTCAAAGTTTTCCTGCAAACGAACGTTTCAATCGAGAAGCACGAAATTTGAACAGCCAAGGACAACTTGTATAGTTATCTCTCCTGTCGAATATCAAGAAGATCGGGTGAAACAATATTAGCTGAGATTCCAGTAAACTCATAGTAGTACGGAAGCTCTGCAAACACTTTAAAATGAAAGTATATTTTTCCTTGCCGCTGCTTAGGGCTACTTAATCAGGAAACAAAGCATAGAGAGCGAACTGAGAACTAACTGAGTGAGTCAAGTTTCATGCAGCTAGCACAAACCGTGTTTGATTTAGATGTTCCAAAGCATGTATCCCTATAGGGGAAAAGGTAGTAAAACCTAAATATTCAAAGTCATCCTGCAAAGGAATGATTCAACCTAGCAGAACAAAATTTGTGCAGCCAAGCGCAACTGGTATACACATTTTTCCTACCAAGTATCAACAAGATAGGGTGACAAAATATTTGCTGAGGTTTCAGTAATCTCTGAGTTTTTTGGAAGCTCGGTGAATACTTTCCAAAGAAAGTGTGTTTTCCTTGCCTCTGCTTAGGGCTACTTCAACAGGGAACAAGGCATAGAGAGTGCACTGAGAACTAGTTGAGTGAGTCAAGTTACAAGCACACAGCAAAAACCGTGTTTGATTTAGAGTTCCAAATGCATGTATCCCTATAGGGGAAAATGAAGTGAAACCTAAAAATTCAAAGTTTTCCTGCAAACGAACGTTTCAATCGAGAAGCACGAAATTTGAACAGCCAAGGACAACTTGTATAGTTATCTCTCCTGTCGAATATCAAGAAGATCGGGTGAAACAATATTAGCTGAGATTCCAGTAAACTCATAGTACTACGGAAGCTCTGCAAACACTTTAAAATGAAAGTATATTTTCCTTGCCGCTGCTTAGGGCTACTTCATCAGGAAACAAAGCATAGAGAGCTCACTGAGAACTAACTGAGTGAGTCAAGTTTCATGCAGCTAGCACAAACCGTGTTTGATTTAGATGTTCAAAAGCATGTATCCCTATAGGGAAAAGGTAGTAAAACCTTAATATTCAAAGTCATCCTGCAAAGGAATGATTCAACCTAGCAGAACAAAATTTGTGCAGCCAAGCGCAACTGGTATAAACATTTTTCCTACCAAGTATCACCAAGATAGGGTGACAAAATATTTGCTGAGGTTTCAGTAATCTATGAGTTTTTTGGAAGCTCGGTGAATACTTTCCAAAGAAAGTGTGTTTTCCTTGCCTCTGCTTAGGGCTACTTCAACAGGGAACAAGGCATAGAGAGTGCACTGAGAACTAGTTGAGTGAGTCAAGTTACGAGCACACAGCAAAAACCGTGTTTGATTTAGAGTTCCAAATGCATGTATCCCTATAGGGGAAAATGAAGTGAAACCTAAAAATTCAAAGTTTTCCTGCAAACGAACGTTTCAATCGAGAAGCACGAAATTTGAACAGCCAAGGACAACTTGTATAGTTATCTCTTCTGTCGAATATCAAGAAGATCGGGTGAAACAATATTAGCTGAGATTCCAGTAAACTCATAGTACTACGGAAGCTCTGCAAACACATTAAAAGGAAAGTATATTTTCCTTGCCGCTGCTTAGGGCTACTTCATCAGGAAACAAATCATAGAGAGTGCACTGAGAACTAACTGAGTGAGTCAAGTTTCATGCAGCTAGTACAAACCGTGTTTGAGTTAGAGTTCCAAATGCATGTATCCCTATAGGGGAAAATGAAGTGAAACCTAGGATTTCAAAGTCTTCCTCCAAACGAACTATTCAACCTAGGAGATCTAAATTTGGGCAGCCAAATGCAACCGGTATACTTATCTTTCCTGTCGAGTTAACAACAAGTTAGGGTGAAAAAATATTTGCTGAGATTCCAGGAAACTCAAAGTTCTGTGGAATCACTGCAAATGCTTTCCAATGAAAGTTTCTTGCCCTTGCCTCTGCTTAGGGTTACTTCAACAGAAATCAAAGCATAGAGATCGCACTGAGAACTAGTTGAGTGAGTTTCAGTTTCAAGCAGCTGGCATAAACCGTGTTTGGTTTATAATTCCAAATGCATACGTCCCTTTAAGGAAAAGTGAAGTGAAACCTAAAAATTCAAAGTGTTCCTGCACACGAACTTTTCCACCTAGAAGAACGAAATTGGGTAGCTAAGTGCAACTGGTATACTCATCTTTCCTGACCAGGATCATCAAGATCAGGTGAGTAAATAGTTGCAGAGATTCCAGTTAACTTGGAGCTCTGTTGAAGCTCTGGAAATGCTTTCTAAGGAAAGCTTATGTTCTTCGCCTCCACTTAGGACCACTTCAACAGGGAAAAAAGCACAGAAAGCACACCAAGAACTAACTGAGTGAGTTAAGCTTCAAGCAGCTAGCACAAACAGTGTTTGATTTAGAGTTCAAAATGCATGTATTCCTATAGGTGAAAATGAAGAGAAACCCCCCAAATTCAATGTCTTCCTGAAAGCAAATGCTTCATCTTAGAAGAACGAAATTTTGGAAGCCAAATGCAACTGGTATACTCATCTTTCTTACCTAGTATCAACAAGATCAAGTGAAAAAATATTCGCTGAAATTCCAGTAAACTTGGGAGTTTTGTGGAAGCTCTGCAAACACTTACATAAGAAAGCGTATTTTCCTTGCCTCTGCTTGGGGATACTGCAGCAGGGGACAATGCATAGAGAGTGCACTGAGAACTCATTGAGTGAGCCAAGTTTCCAAGAGGTATCACAAACTGTGTTTGATTTAGCATTCCAAATGCATGTATTCATATAGGGAAAAAAGAAGTGAAACCCAAAAATTCAAAGTCTTCCTGCAAAGGAACTCTTCAACATAACATTACGAAATTTGGGCTGCCAAGTGCAACCCATATACTCACTTTTGGTGCCAAGTATCAACAAGATCGGGTGAAAAAACATTTGCTGAGAGTCCAGTAAACTCTGAGTTCTGTGGATGCTCTACAAACACTTTCAAATGAAAGTCTATTTTTCTTTGCTCTGCTTAGGGGTACATAAACCGGTAACAAAGCATAGAGAGCAGAATGAGAATACATTCAGTGAGTCAACTTTCAAGCAGCTAGCACAAACCGTGTTTGATTTAGATGTTCAAAAGTATGTATCCCTCTAGGGGAAAAGGTAGTAAAACCTAAATATTCAAAGTCATCCTGCAAAGGAATGATTCAACCTAGCAGAACAAAATTTGTGCAGCCAAGCGCAACTGGTATACACATTTTTCCTACCAAGTATCAACAAGATAGGGTGACAAAATATTTGCTGAGGTTTCAGTAATCTCTGAGTTTTTTGGAAGCTCGGTGAATACTTTCCAAAGAAAGTGTGTTTTCCTTGCCTCTGCTTAGGGCTACTTCAACAGGGAACAAGGCATAGAGAGTGCACTGAGAACTAGTTGAGTGAGTCAAGTTACAAGCACACAGCAAAAACCGTGTTTGATTTAGAGTTCCAAAAGCATGTATCCCTATAGGGGAAAATGAAGTGAAACCTGAAAATTCAAAGTTTTCCTGCAAACGAACGTTTCAATCGAGAAGCACGAAATTTGAACAGCCAAGGACAACTTGTATAGTTATCTCTCCTGTCGAATATCAAGAAGATCGGGTGAAACAATATTAGCTGAGATTCCAGTAAACTCATAGTACTACGGAAGCTCTGCAAACACTTTAAAATGAAAGTATATTTCCTTGCCGCTGCTTAGGGCTACTTCATCAGGAAACAAAGCATAGAGAGCGCACTGAGAACTAACTGAGTGAGTCAAGTTTCATGCAGCTAGCACAAACCGTGTTTGATTTAGATGTTCAAAAGCATGTATCCCTCTAGGGGAAAAGGTAGTAAAACCTAAATATTCAAAGTCATCCTGCAAAGGAATGATTCAACCTAGCAGAACAAAATTTGTGCAGCCAAGCGCAACTGGTATACACATTTTTCCTACCAAGTATCAACAAGATAGGGTGACAAAATATTTGCTGAGGTTTCAGTAATCTCTGAGTTTTTTGGAAGCTCGGTGAATACTTTCCAAAGAAAGTGTGTTTTCCTTGCCTCTGCTTAGGGCTACTTCAACAGGGAACAAGGCATAGAGAGTGCACTGAAAACTAGTTGAGTGAGTCAAGTTACAAGCACACAGCAAAAACCGTGTTTGATTTAGAGTTCCAAATGCATGTATCCCTATAGGGGAAAATGAAGTGAAACCTAAAAATTCAAAGTTTTCCTGCAAACGAACGTTTCAATCGAGAAGCACGAAATTTGAACAGCCAAGGACAACTTGTATAGTTATCTCTCCTGTCGAATATCAAGAAGATCGGGTGAAACAATATTAGCTGAGATTCCAGTAAACTCATAGTACTACGGAAGCTCTGCAAACACTTTAAAATGAAAGTATATTTTCCTTGCCGCTGCTTAGGGCTACTTCATCAGGAAACAAAGCATAGAGAGTGCACTGAGAACTAACTGAGTGAGTCAAGTTTCATGCAGCTAGCACAAACCGTGTTTGATTTAGATGTTCAAAAGCATGTATCCCTATAGGGGAAAAGGTAGTAAAACCTAAATATTCAAAGTCATCCTGCAAAGGAATGATTCAACCTAGCAGAACAAAATTTGTGCAGCCAAGCGCAACTGGTATACACATTTTTCCTACCAAGTATCAACAAGATAGGGTGACAAAATATTTGCTGATGTTTCAGTAATCTCTGAGTTTTTTGGAAGCTCGGTGAATACTTTCCAAAGAAAGTGTGTTTTCCTTGCCTCTGCTTAGGGCTACTTCAACAGGGAACAAGGCATAGAGAGTGCACTGAAAACTAGTTGAGTGAGTCAAGTTACAAGCACACAGCAAAAACCGTGTTTGATTTAGAGTTCCAAATGCATGTATCCCTATAGGGGAAAATGAAGTGAAACCTAAAAATTCAAAGTTTTCCTGCAAACGAACGTTTCAATCGAGAAGCACGAAATTTGAACAGCCAAGGACAACTTGTATAGTTATCTCTCCTGTCGAATATCAAGAAGATCGGGTGAAACAATATTAGCTGAGATTCCAGTAAACTCATAGTACTACGGAAGCTCTGCAAACACTTTAAAATGAAAGTATATTTTCCTTGCCGCTGCTTAGGGCTACTTCATCAGGAAACAAAGCATAGAGAGTGCACTGAGAACTAACTGAGTGAGTCAAGTTTCATGCAGCTAGTACAAACCGTGTTTGAGTTAGAGTTCCAAATGCATGTATCCCTATAGGGGAAAATGAAGTGAAACCTAAGATTTCAAAGTCTTCCTCCAAACGAACTATTCAACCTAGGAGATCTAAAATTGGGCAGCCAAATGCAACCGGTATACTTATCTTTCCTGTCAAGTTAACAACAAGTTAGGGTGAAAAAATATTTGCTGAGATTCCAGGAAACTCAATGTACTGTGGAATCACTGCAAATGCTTTCCAATGAAAGTTTCTTGCCCTTGCCTCTGCTTAGGGTTACTTCAACAGAAATCAAAGCATAGAGATCGCAATGAGAACTAGTTGAGTGAGTTTCAGTTTCAAGCAGCTGGCATAAACCGTGTTTGGTTTATAATTCCAAATGCATACGTCCCTGTAAGGAAAAGTGAAGTGAAACCTAAAAATTCAAAGTGTTCCTGCACACGAACTTTTCCACCTAGAAGAACGAAATTTGGGTAGCTAAGTGCAACTGGTATACTCATCTTTCCTGACCAGGATCATCAAGATCAGGTGAGTAAATAGTTGCAGAGATTCCAGTTAACTTGGAGCTCTGTTGAAGCTCTGGAAATGCTTTCTAAGGAAAGCTTATGTTCTTCGCCTCCACTTAGGACCACTTCAACAGGGAAAAAAGCACAGAAAGCACACCAAGAACTAACTGAGTGAGTTAAGCTTCAAGCAGCTAGCACAAACAGTGTTTGATTTAGAGTTCAAAATGCATGTATTCCTATAGGTGAAAATGAAGAGAAACCCCCCAAATTCAATGTCTTCCTGAAAGCAAATGCTTCATCGTAGAAGAACGAAATTTTGGCAGCCAAATGCAACTGGTATACTCATCTTTCTTACCTAGTATCAACAAGATCAAGTGAAAAAATATTCGCTGAAATTCCAGTAAACTTGGGAGTTTTGTGGAAGCTCTGCAAACACTTACATAAGAAAGCGTATTTTCCTTGCCTCTGCTTGGGGATACTGCAGCAGGGGACAATGCATAGAGAGTGCACTGAGAACTCATTGAGTGAGCCAAGTTTCCAAGAGGTATCACAAACTGTGTTTGATTTAGCATTCCAAATGCATGTATTCATATAGGGAAAAAAGAAGTGAAACCTAAAAATTCAAAGTCTTCCTGCAAAGGAACTCTTCAACATAACATTACGAAATTTGGGCTGCCAAGTGCAACCCATATACTCACTTTTGGTGCCAAGTATCAACAAGATCGGGTGAAAAAACATTTGCTGAGAGTCCAGTAAACTCTGAGTTCTGTGGATGCTCTACAAACACTTTCAAATGAAAGTCTATTTTTCTTTGCTCTGCTTAGGGGTACATAAACCGGTAACAAAGCATAGAGAGCAGAATGAGAATACATTCAGTGAGTCACCTTTCAAGCAGCTAGCACAAACCGTGTTTGATTTAGATGTTCAAAAGCATGTATCCCTCTAGGGGAAAAGGTAGTAAAACCTAAATATTCAAAGTCATCGTGCAAAGGAATGATTCAACCTAGCAGAACAAAATTTGTGCAGCCAAGCGCAACTGGTATATACATTTTTCCTACCAAGTATCAACAAGATAGGGTGACAAAATATTTGCTGAGGTTTCAGTAATCTCTGAGTTTTTTGGAAGCTCGGTGAATACTTTCCAAAGAAAGTGTGTTTTCCTTGCCTCTGCTTAGGGCTACTTCAACAGGGAACAAGGCATAGAGAGTGCACTGAGAACTAGTTGAGTGAGTCAAGTTACAAGCACACAGCAAAAACCGTGTTTGATTTAGAGTTCCAAATGCATGTATCCCTATAGGGGAAAATGAAGTGAAACCTGAAAATTCAAAGTTTTCCTGCAAACGAACGTTTCAATCGAGAAGCACGAAATTTGAACAGCCAAGGACAACTTGTATAGTTATCTCTCCTGTCGAATATCAAGAAGATCGGGTGAAACAATATTAGCTGAGATTCCAGTAAACTCATAGTACTACGGAAGCTCTGCAAACACTTTAAAATGAAAGTATATTTCCTTGCCGCTGCTTAGGGCTACTTCATCAGGAAACAAAGCATAGAGAGCGCACTGAGAACTAACTGAGTGAGTGAAGTTTCATGCAGCTAGCACAAACCGTGTTTGATTTAGATGTTCAAAAGCATGTATCCCTCTAGGGGAAAAGGTAGTAAAACCTAAATATTCAAAGTCATCCTGCAAAGGAATGATTCAACCTAGCAGAACAAAATTTGTGCAGCCAAGCGCAACTGGTATACACATTTTTCCTACCAGTATCAACAAGATAGGGTGACAAAATATTTGCTGAGGTTTCAGTAATCTCTGAGTTTTTTGGAAGCTCGGTGAATACTTTCCAAAGAAAGTGTGTTTTCCTTGCCTCTGCTTAGGGCTACTTCAACAGGGAATAAGGCATAGAGAGTGCACTGAAAACTAGTTGAGTGAGTCCAGTTACAAGCACACAGCAAAAACCGTGTTTGATTTAGAGTTCCAAATGCATGTATCCCTATAGGGGAAAATGAAGTGAAACCTAAAAATTCAAAGTTTTCCTGCAAACGAACGTTTCAATCGAGAAGCACGAAATTTGAACAGCCAAGGACAACTTGTATAGTTATCTCTCCTGTCGAATATCAAGAAGATCGGGTGAAACAATATTAGCTGAGATTTCAGTAAACTCATAGTACTACGGAAGCTCTGCAAACACTTTAAAATGAAAGTATATTTTCCTTGCCGCTGCTTAGGGCTACTTCATCAGGAAACAAAGCATAGAGAGCGCACTGAGAACTAACTGAGTGAGTCAAGATTCATGCAGCTAGCACAAACCGTGTTTGATTTAGATGTTCAAAAGCATGTATCCCTATAGGGGAAAAGGTAGTAAAACCTAAATATTCAAAGTCATCCTGCAAAGGAATGATTCAACCTAGCAGAACAAAATTTGTGCAGCCAAGCGCAACTGGTATACACATTTTTCCTACCAAGTATCAACAAGATAGGGTGACAAAATATTTGCTGAGGTTTCAGTAATCTCTGAGTTTTTTGGAAGCTCGGTGAATACTTTCCAAAGAAAGTGTGTTTTCCTTGCCTCTGCTTAGGGCTACTTCAACAGGGAACAAGGCATAGAGAGTGCACTGAAAACTAGTTGAGTGAGTCCAGTTACAAGCACACAGCAAAAACCGTGTTTGATTTAGAGTTCCAAATGCATGTATCCCTATAGGGGAAAATGAAGTGAAACCTAAAAATTCAAAGTTTTCCTGCAAACGAACATTTCAATCGAGAAGCACGAAATTTGAACAGCCAAGGACAACTTGTATAGTTATCTCTCCTGTCGAATAACAAGAAGATCGGGTGAAACAATATTAGCTGAGATTTCAGTAAACTCATAGTACTACGGAAGCTCTGCAAACACTTTAAAATGAAAGTATATTTTCCTTGCCGCTGCTTAGGGCTACTTCATCAGGAAACAAAGCATAGAGAGTGCACTGAGAACTAACTGAGTGAGTCAAGTTTCATGCAGCTAGTACAAACCGTGTTTGAGTTAGAGTTCCAAATGCATGTATCCCTATAGGGGAAAATGAAGTGAAACCTAAGATTTCAAAGTCTTCCTCCAAACGAACTATTCAACCTAGGAGATCTAAATTTGGGCAGCCAAATGCAACCGGTATACTTATCTTTCCTGTCGAGTTAACAACAAGTTAGGGTGAAAAAATATTTGCTGAGATTCCAGGAAACTCAATGTTCTGTGGAATCACTGCAAATGCTTTCCAATGAAAGTTTCTTGCCCTTGCCTCTGCTTAGGGTTACTTCAACAGAAATCAAAGCATAGAGATCGCACTGAGAACTAGTTGAGTGAGTTTCAGTTTCAAGCAGCTGGCATAAACCGTGTTTGGTTTATAATTCCAAATGCATACGTCCCTGTAAGGAAAAGTGAAGTGAAACCTAAAAATTCAAAGTGTTCCTGCACACGAACTTTTCCACCTAGAAGAACGAAATTTGGGTAGCTAAGTGCAACTGGTATACTCATCTTTCCTGACCAGGATCATCAAGATCAGGTGAGTAAATAGTTGCAGAGATTCCAGTTAACTTGGAGCTCTGTTGAAGCTCTGGAAATGCTTTCTAAGGAAAGCTTATGTTCTTCGCCTCCACTTAGGACCACTTCAACAGGGAAAAAAGCACAGAAAGCACACCAAGAACTAACTGAGTGAGTTAAGCTTCAAGCAGCTAGCACAAACAGTGTTTGATTTAGAGTTCAAAATGCATGTATTCCTATAGGTGAAAATGAAGAGAAACCCCCCAAATTCAATGTCTTCCTGAAAGCAAATGCTTCATCATAGAAGAACGAAATTTTGGCAGCCAAATGCAACTGGTATACTCATCTTTCTTACCGAGTATCAACAAGATCAAGTGAAAAAATATTCGCTGAAATTCCAGTAAACTTGGGAGTTTTGTGGAAGCTCTGCAAACACTTACATAAGAAAGCGTATTTTCCTTGCCTCTGCTTGGGGATACTGCAGCAGGGGACAATGCATAGAGAGTGCACTGAGAACTCATTGAGTGAGCCAAGTTTCCAAGAGGTATCACAAACTGTGTTTGATTTAGCATTCCAAATGCATGTATTCATATAGGGAAAAAAGAAGTGAAACCCAAAAATTCAAAGTCTTCCTGCAAAGGAACTCTTCAACATAACATTACGAAATTTGGGCTGCCAAGTGCAACCCATATACTCACTTTTGGTGCCAAGTATCAACAAGATCGGGTGAAAAAACATTTGCTGAGAGTCCAGTAAACTCTGAGTTCTGTGGATGCTCTACAAACACTTTCAAATGAAAGTCTATTTTTCTTTGCTCTGCTTAGGGGTACATAAACCGGTAACAAAGCATAGAGAGCAGAATGAGAATACATTCAGTGAGTCACCTTTCAAGCAGCTAGCACAAACCGTGTTTGATTTAGATGTTCAAATGTATGTATCCCTCTAGGGGAAAAGGTAGTAAAACCTAAATATTCAAAGTCATCGTGCAAAGGAATGATTCAACCTAGCAGAACAAAATTTGTGCAGCCAAGCGCAACTGGTATATACATTTTTCCTACCAAGTATCAACAAGATAGGGTGACAAAATATTTGCTGAGGTTTCAGTAATCTCTGAGTTTTTTGGAAGCTCGGTGAATACTTTCCAAAGAAAGTGTGTTTTCCTTGCCTCTGCTTAGGGCTACTTCAACAGGGAACAAGGCATAGAGAGTGCACTGAGAACTAGTTGAGTGAGTCAAGTTACAAGCACACAGCAAAAACCGTGTTTGATTTAGAGTTCCAAATGCATGTATCCCTATAGGGGAAAATGAAGTGAAACCTAAAAATTCAAAGTTTTCCTGCAAACGAACGTTTCAATCGAGAAGCACGAAATTTGAACAGCCAAGGACAACTTGTATAGTTATCTCTCCTGTCGAATATCAAGAAGATCGGGTGAAACAATATTAGCTGAGATTCCAGTAAACTCATAGTACTACGGAAGCTCTGCAAACACTTTAAAATGAAAGTATATTTTCCTTGCCGCTGCTTAGGGCTACTTCATCAGGAAACAAAGCATAGAGAGTGCACTGAGAACTAACTGAGTGAGTCAAGTTTCATGCAGCTAGTACAAACCGTGTTTGAGTTAGAGTTCCAAATGCATGTATCCCTATAGGGGAAAATGAAGTGAAACCTAAGATTTCAAAGTCTTCCTCCAAACGAACTATTCAACCTAGGAGATCTAAATTTGGGCAGCCAAATGCAACCGGTATACTTATCTTTCCTGTCGAGTTAACAACAAGTTAGGGTGAAAAAATATTTGCTGAGATTCCAGGAAACTCAATGTTCTGTGGAATCACTGCAAATGCTTTCCAATGAAAGTTTCTTGCCCTTGCCTCTGCTTAGGGTTACTTCAACAGAAATCAAAGCATAGAGATCGCACTGAGAACTAGTTGAGTGAGTTTCAGTTTCAAGCAGCTGGCATAAACCGTGTTTGGTTTATAATTCCAAATGCATACGTCCCTGTAAGGAAAAGTGAAGTGAAACCTAAAAATTCAAAGTGTTCCTGCACACGAACTTTTCCACCTAGAAGAACGAAATTTGGGTAGCTAAGTGCAACTGGTATACTCATCTTTCCTGACCAGGATCATCAAGATCAGGTGAGTAAATAGTTGCAGAGATTCCAGTTAACTTGGAGCTCTGTTGAAGCTCTGGAAATGCTTTCTAAGGAAAGCTTATGTTCTTCGCCTCCACTTAGGACCACTTCAACAGGGAAAAAAGCACAGAAAGCACACCAAGAACTAACTGAGTGAGTTAAGCTTCAAGCAGCTAGCACAAACAGTGTTTGATTTAGAGTTCAAAATGCATGTATTCCTATAGGTGAAAATGAAGAGAAACCCCCCAAATTCAATGTCTTCCTGAAAGCAAATGCTTCATCATAGAAGAACAAAATTTTGGCAGCCAAATGCAACTGGTATACTCATCTTTCTTACCGAGTATCAACAAGATCAAGTGAAAAAATATTCGCTGAAATTCCAGTAAACTTGGGAGTTTTGTGGAAGCTCTGCAAACACTTACATAAGAAAGCGTATTTTCCTTGCCTCTGCTTGGGGATACTGCAGCAGGGGACAATGCATAGAGAGTGCACTGAGAACTCATTGAGTGAGCCAAGTTTCCAAGAGGTATCACAAACTGTGTTTGATTTAGCATTCCAAATGCATGTATTCATATAGGGAAAAAAGAAGTGAAACCCCAAAATTCAAAGTCTTCCTGCAAAGGAACTCTTCAACATAACATTACGAAATTTGGGCTGCCAAGTGCAACCCATATACTCACTTTTGGTGCCAAGTATCAACAAGATCGGGTGAAAAAACATTTGCTGATAGTCCAATAAACTCTGAGTTCTGTGGATGCTCTACAAACACTTTCAAATGAAAGTCTATTTTTCTTTGCTCTGCTTAGGGGTACATAAACCGGTAACAAAGCATAGAGAGCAGAATGAGAATACATTCAGTGAGTCAACTTTCAAGCAGCTAGCACAAACCGTGTTTGATTTAGATGTTCAAATGCATGTATCCCTATAGGGGAAAAGGTAGTAAAACCTAAATATTCAAAGTCATCGTGCAAAGGAATGATTCAACCTAGCAGAACAAAATTTGTGCAGCCAAGCGCAACTGGTATACACATTTTTCCTACCAAGTATCAACAAGATAGGGTGACAAAATATTTGCTGAGGTTTCAGTAATCTCTGAGTTTTTTGGAAGCTCGGTGAATACTTTCCAAAGAAAGTGTGTTTTCCTTGCCTCTGCTTAGGGCTACTTCAACAGGGAACAAGGCATAGAGATTGCACTGAGAACTAGTTGAGTGAGTCAAGTTACAAGCACACAGCAAAAACCGTGTTTGATTTAGAGTTCCAAATGCATGTATCCCTATAGGGGAAAATGAAGTGAAACCTAAAAATTCAAAGTTTTCCTGCAAACGAACGTTTCAATCGAGAAGCACGAAATTTGAACAGCCAAGGACAACTTGTATAGTTATCTCTCCTGTCGAATATCAAGAAGATCGGGTGAAACAATATTAGCTGAGATTCCAGTAAACTCATAGTACTACGGAAGCTCTGCAAACACTTTAAAATGAAAGTATATTTTCCTTGCCGCTGCTTAGGGCTACTTCATCAGGAAACAAAGCATAGAGAGCGCACTGAGAACTAACTGAGTGAGTCAAGATTCATGCAGCTAGCACAAACCGTGTTTGATTTAGATGTTCAAAAGCATGTATCCCTCTAGGGGAAAAGGTAGTAAAACCTAAATATTCAAAGTCATCCTGCAAAGGAATGATTCAACCTAGCAGAACAAAATTTGTGCAGCCAAGCGCAACTGGTATACACATTTTTCCTACCAAGTATCAACAAGATAGGGTGACAAAATATTTGCTGAGGTTTCAGTAATCTCTGAGTTTTTTGGAAGCTCGGTGAATACTTTCCAAAGAAAGTGTGTTTTCCTTGCCTCTGCTTAGGGCTACTTCAACAGGGAACAAGGCATAGAGAGTGCACTGAGAACTAGTTGAGTGAGTCCAGTTACAAGCACACAGCAAAAACCGTGTTTGATTTAGAGTTCCAAATGCATGTATCCCTATAGGGGAAAATGAAGTGAAACCTAAAAATTCAAAGTTTTCCTGCAAACGAACGTTTCAATCGAGAAGCACGAAATTTGAACAGCCAAGGACAACTTGTATAGTTATCTCTCCTGTCGAATATCAAGAAGATCGGGTGAAACAATATTAGCTGAGATTCCAGTAAACTCATAGTACTACGGAAGCTCTGCAAACACTTTAAAATGAAAGTATATTTTCCTTGCCGCTGCTTAGGGCTACTTCATCAGGAAACAAAGCATAGAGAGCGCACTGAGAACTGAGTGAGTCAAGTTTCATGCAGCTAGCACAAACCGTGTTTGATTTAGATGTTCAAAAGCATGTATCCCTATAGGGGAAAAGGTAGTAAAACCTAAATATTCAAAGTCATCCTGCAAAGGAATGATTCAACCTAGCAGAACAAAATATGTGCAGCCAAGCGCAACTGGTATACACATTTTTCCTACCAAGTATCAACAAGATAGGGTGACAAAATATTTGCTGAGGTTTCAGTAATCTCTGAGTTTTTTGGAAGCTCGGTGAATACTTTCCAAAGAAAGTGTGTTTTCCTTGCCTCTGCTTAGGGCTACTTCAACAGGGAACAAGGCATAGAGAGTGCACTGAAAACTAGTTGAGTGAGTCCAGTTACAAGCACACAGCAAAAACCGTGTTTGATTTAGAGTTCCAAATGCATGTATCCCTATAGGGGAAAATGAAGTGAAACCTAAAAATTCAGAGTTTTCCTGCAAACGAACATTTCAATCGAGAAGCACGAATTTGAACAGCCAAGGACAACTTGTATAGTTATCTCTCCTGTCGAATAACAAGAAGATCGGGTGAAACAATATTAGCTGAGATTTCAGTAAACTCATAGTACTACGGAAGCTCTGCAAACACTTTAAAATGAAAGTATATTTTCCTTGCCGCTGCTTAGGGCTACTTCATCAGGAAACAAAGCATAGAGAGTGCACTGAGAACTAACTGAGTGAGTCAAGTTTCATGCAGCTAGTACAAACCGTGTTTGAGTTAGAGTTCCAAATGCATGTATCCCTATAGGGGAAAATGAAGTGAAACCTAAGATTTCAAAGTCTTCCTCCAAACGAACTATTCAACCTAGGAGATCTAAATTTGGGCAGCCAAATGCAACCGGTATACTTATCTTTCCTGTCGAGTTAACAACAAGTTAGGGTGAAAAAATATTTGCTGAGATTCCAGGAAACTCAATGTTCTGTGGAATCACTGCAAATGCTTTCCAATGAAAGTTTCTTGCCCTTGCCTCTGCTTAGGGTTACTTCAACAGAAATCAAAGCATAGAGATCGCACTGAGAACTAGTTGAGTGAGTTTCAGTTTCAAGCAGCTGGCATAAACCGTGTTTGGTTTATAATTCCAAATGCATACGTCCCTGTAAGGAAAAGTGAAGTGAAACCTAAAAATTCAAAGTGTTCCTGCACACGAACTTTTCAACCTAGAAGAACGAAATTTGGGTAGCTAAGTGCAACTGGTATACTCATCTTTCCTGACCAGGATCATCAAGATCAGGTGAGTAAATAGTTGCAGAGATTCCAGTTAACTTGGAGCTCTGTTGAAGCTCTGGAAATGCTTTCTAAGGAAAGCTTATGTTCTTCGCCTCCACTTAGGACCACTTCAACAGGGAAAAAAGCACAGAAAGCACACCAAGAACTAACTGAGTGAGTTAAGCTTCAAGAAGCTAGCACAAACAGTGTTTGATTTAGAGTTCAAAATGCATGTATTCCTATAGGTGAAAATGAAGAGAAACCCCCCAAATTCAATGTCTTCCTGAAAGCAAATGCTTCATCTTAGAAGAACGAAATTTTGGCAGCCAAATGCAACTGGTATACTCATCTTTCTTACCTAGTATCAACAACATCAAGTGAAAAAATATTCGCTGAAATTCCAGTAAACTTGGGAGTTTTGTGGAAGCTCTGCAAACACTTACATAAGAAAGCGTATTTTCCTTGCCTCTGCTTGGGATACTGCAGCAGGGGACAATGCATAGAGAGTGCACTGAGAACTCATTGAGTGAGCCAAGTTTCCAAGAGGTATCACAAACTGTGTTTGATTTAGCATTCCAAATGCATGTATTCATATAGGGAAAAAAGAAGTGAAACCCAAAAATTCAAAGTCTTCCTGCAAAGGAACTCTTCAACATAACATTACGAAATTTGGGCTGCCAAGTGCAACCCATATACTCACTTTTGGTGCCAAGTATCAACAAGATCGGGTGAAAAAACATTTGCTGAGAGTCCAGTAAACTCTGAGTTCTGTGGATGCTCTACAAACACTTTCAAATGAAAGTCTATTTTTCTTTGCTCTGCTTAGGGGTACATAAACCGGTAACAAAGCATAGAGAGCAGAATGAGAATACATTCAGTGAGTCACCTTTCAAGCAGCTAGCACAAACCGTGTTTGATTTAGATGTTCAAAAGTATGTATCCCTCTAGGGGAAAAGGTAGTAAAACCTAAATATTCAAAGTCATCGTGCAAAGGAATGATTCAACCTAGCAGAACAAAATTTGTGCAGCCAAGCGCAACTGGTATATACATTTTTCCTACCAAGTATCAACAAGATAGGGTGACAAAATATTTGCTGAGGTTTCAGTAATCTCTGAGTTTTTTGGAAGCTCGGTGAATACTTTCCAAAGAAAGTGTGTTTTCCTTGCCTCTGCTTAGGGCTACTTCAACAGGGAACAAGGCATAGAGATTGCACTGAGAACTAGTTGAGTGAGTCAAGTTACAAGCACACAGCAAAAACCGTGTTTGATTTAGAGTTCCAAATGCATGTATCCCTATAGGGGAAAATGAAGTGAAACCTGAAAATTCAAAGTTTTCCTGCAAACGAACATTTCAATCGAGAAGCACGAAATTTGAACAGCCAAGGACAACTTGTATAGTTATCTCTCCTGTCGAATATCAAGAAGATCGGGTGAAACAATATTAGCTGAGATTCCAGTAAACTCCTAGTACTACGGAAGCTCTGCAAACACTTTAAAATGAAAGTATATTTTCCTTGCCGCTGCTTAGGGCTACTTCATCAGGAAACAAAGCATAGAGAGCGCACTGAGAACTAACTGAGTGAGTCAAGTTTCATGCAGCTAGCACAAACCGTGTTTGATTTAGATGTTCAAAAGCATGTATCCCTATAGGGGAAAAGGTAGTAAAACCTAAATATTCAAAGTCATCCTGCAAAGGAATGATTCAACCTAGCAGAACAAAATTTGTGCAGCCAAGCACAACTGGTATACACATTTTTCCTACCAAGTATCAACAAGATAGGGTGACAAAATATTTGCTGAGGTTTCAGTAATCTCTGAGTTTTTTGGAAGCTCGGTGAATACTTTCCAAAGAAAGTGTGTTTTCCTTGCCTCTGCTTAGGGCTACTTCAACAGGGAACAAGGCATAGAGAGTGCACTGAAAACTAGTTGAGTGAGTCCAGTTACAAGCACACAGCAAAAACCGTGTTTGATTTAGAGTTCCAAATGCATGTATCCCTATAGGGGAAAATGAAGTGAAACCTAAAAATTCAAAGTTTTCCTGCAAACGAACATTTCAATCGAGAAGCACGAATTTGAACAGCCAAGGACAACTTGTATAGTTATCTCTCCTGTCGAATAACAAGAAGATCGGGTGAAACAATATTAGCTGAGATTTCAGTAAACTCATAGTACTACGGAAGCTCTGCAAACACTTTAAAATGAAAGTATATTTTCCTTGCCGCTGCTTAGGGCTACTTCATCAGGAAACAAAGCATAGAGAGTGCACTGAGAACTAACTGAGTGAGTCAAGTTTCATGCAGCTAGTACAAACCGTGTTTGAGTTAGAGTTCCAAATGCATGTATCCCTATAGGGGAAAATGAAGTGAAACCTAAGATTTCAAAGTCTTCCTCCAAACGAACTATTCAACCTAGGAGATCTAAATTTGGGCAGCCAAATGCAACCGGTATACTTATCTTTCCTGTCGAGTTAACAACAAGTTAGGGTGAAAAAATATTTGCTGAGATTCCAGGAAACTCAATGTTCTGTGGAATCACTGCAAATGCTTTCCAATGAAAGTTTCTTGCCCTTGCCTCTGCTTAGGGTTACTTCAACAGAAATCAAAGCATAGAGATCGCACTGAGAACTAGTTGAGTGAGTTTCAGTTTCAAGCAGCTGGCATAAACCGTGTTTGGTTTATAATTCCAAATGCATACGTCCCTGTAAGGAAAAGTGAAGTGAAACCTAAAAATTCAAAGTGTTCCTGCACACGAACTTTTCAACCTAGAAGAACGAAATTTGGGTAGCTAAGTGCAACTGGTATACTCATCTTTCCTGACCAGGATCATCAAGATCAGGTGAGTAAATAGTTGCAGAGATTCCAGTTAACTTGGAGCTCTGTTGAAGCTCTGGAAATGCTTTCTAAGGAAAGCTTATGTTCTTCGCCTCCACTTAGGACCACTTCAACAGGGAAAAAAGCACAGAAAGCACACCAAGAACTAACTGAGTGAGTTAAGCTTCAAGCAGCTAGCACAAACAGTGTTTGATTTAGAGTTCAAAATGCATGTATTCCTATAGGTGAAAATGAAGAGAAACCCCCCAAATTCAATGTCTTCCTGAAAGCAAATGCTTCATCGTAGAAGAACGAAATTTTGGCAGCCAAATGCAACTGGTATACTCATCTTTCTTACCTAGTATCAACAAGATCAAGTGAAAAAATATTCGCTGAAATTCCAGTAAACTTGGGAGTTTTGTGGAAGCTCTGCAAACACTTACATAAGAAAGCGTATTTTCCTTGCCTCTGCTTGGGGATACTGCAGCAGGGGACAATGCATAGAGAGTGCACTGAGAACTCATTGAGTGAGCCAAGTTTCCAAGAGGTATCACAAACTGTGTTTGATTTAGCATTCCAAATGCATGTATTCATATAGGGAAAAAAGAAGTGAAACCCAAAAATTCAAAGTCTTCCTGCAAAGGAACTCTTCAACATAACATTACGAAATTTGGGCTGCCAAGTGCAACCCATATACTCACTTTTGGTGCCAAGTATCAACAAGATCGGGTGAAAAAACATTTGCTGAGAGTCCAGTAAACTCTGAGTTCTGTGGATGCTCTACAAACACTTTCAAATGAAAGTCTATTTTTCTTTGCTCTGCTTAGGGGTACATAAACCGGTAACAAAGCATAGAGAGCAGAATGAGAATACATTCAGTGAGTCACCTTTCAAGCAGCTAGCACAAACCGTGTTTGATTTAGATGTTCAAAAGTATGTATCCCTCTAGGGGAAAAGGTAGTAAAACCTAAATATTCAAAGTCATCCTGCAAAGGAATGATTCAACCTAGCAGAACAAAATTTGTGCAGCCAAGCGCAACTGGTATATACATTTTTCCTACCAAGTATCAACAAGTTAGGGTGACAAAATATTTGCTGAGGTTTCAGTAATCTCTGAGTTTTTTGGAAGCTCGGTGAATACTTTCCAAAGAAAGTGTGTTTTCCTTGCCTCTGCTTAGGGCTACTTCAACAGGGAACAAGGCATAGAGATTGCACTGAGAACTAGTTGAGTGAGTCAAGTTACAAGCACACAGCAAAAACCGTGTTTGATTTAGAGTTCCAAATGCATGTATCCCTATAGGGGAAAATGAAGTGAAACCTGAAAATTCAAAGTTTTCCTGCAAACGAACGTTTCAATCGAGAAGCACGAAATTTGAACAGCCAAGGACAACTTGTATAGTTATCTCTCCTGTCGAATATCAAGAAGATCGGGTGAAACAATATTAGCTGAGATTCCAGTAAACTCCTAGTACTACGGAAGCTCTGCAAACACTTTAAAATGAAAGTATATTTTCCTTGCCGCTGCTTAGGGCTACTTCATCAGGAAACAAAGCATAGAGAGCGCACTGAGAACTGAGTGAGTCAAGTTTCATGCAGCTAGCACAAACCGTGTTTGATTTAGATGTTCAAAAGCATGTATCCCTATAGGGGAAAAGGTAGTAAAACCTAAATATTCAAAGTCATCCTGCAAAGGAATGATTCAACCTAGCAGAACAAAATATGTGCAGCCAAGCACAACTGGTATACACATTTTTCCTACCAAGTATCAACAAGATAGGGTGACAAAATATTTGCTGATGTTTCAGTAATCTCTGAGTTTTTTGGAAGCTCGGTGAATACTTTCCAAAGAAAGTGTGTTTTCCTTGCCTCTGCTTAGGGCTACTTCAACAGGGACCAAGGCATAGAGAGTGCACTGAAAACTAGTTGAGTGAGTCCAGTTACAAGCACACAGCAAAAACCGTGTTTGATTTAGAGTTCCAAATGCATGTATCCCTATAGGGGAAAATGAAGTGAAACCTAAAAATTCAAAGTTTTCCTGCAAACGAACATTTCAATCGAGAAGCACGAATTTGAACAGCCAAGGACAACTTGTATAGTTATCTCTCCTGTCGAATAACAAGAAGATCGGGTGAAACAATATTAGCTGAGATTTCAGTAATCTCATAGTACTATGGAAGCTCTGCAAACACTTTAAAGGAAAGTATATTTTCCTTGCCGCTGCTTAGGGCTACTTCATCAGGAAACAAAGCATAGAGAGTGCACTGAGAACTAACTGAGTGAGTCAAGTTTCATGCAGCTAGTACAAACCGTGTTTGAGTTAGAGTTCCAAATGCATGTATCCCTATAGGGGAAAATGAAGTGAAACCTAAGATTTCAAAGTCTTCCTCCAAACGAACTATTCAACCTAGGAGATCTAAATTTGGGCAGCCAAATGCAACCGGTATACTTATCTTTCCTGTCGAGTTAACAACAAGTTAGGGTGAAAAAATATTTGCTGAGATTCCAGGAAACTCAATGTTCTGTGGAATCACTGCAAATGCTTTCCAATGAAAGTTTCTTGCCCTTGCCTCTGCTTAGGGTTACTTCAACAGAAATCAAAGCATAGAGATCGCACTGAGAACTAGTTGAGTGAGTTTCAGTTTCAAGCAGCTGGCATAAACCGTGTTTGGTTTATAATTCCAAATGCATACGTCCCTGTAAGGAAAAGTGAAGTGAAACCTAAAAATTCAAAGTGTTCCTGCACACGAACTTTTCCACCTAGAAGAACGAAATTTGGGTAGCTAAGTGCAACTGGTATACTCATCTTTCCTGACCAGGATCATCAAGATCAGGTGAGTAAATAGTTGCAGAGATTCCAGTTAACTTGGAGCTCTGTTGAAGCTCTGGAAATGCTTTCTAAGGAAAGCTTATGTTCTTCGCCTCCACTTAGGACCACTTCAACAGGGAAAAAAGCACAGAAAGCACACCAAGAACTAACTGAGTGAGTTAAGCTTCAAGCAGCTAGCACAAACAGTGTTTGATTTAGAGTTCAAAATGCATGTATTCCTATAGGTGAAAATGAAGAGAAACCCCCCAAATTCAATGTCTTCCTGAAAGCAAATGCTTCATCTTAGAAGAACGAAATTTTGGCAGCCAAATGCAACTGGTATACTCATCTTTCTTACCTAGTATCAACAAGATCAAGTGAAAAAATATTCGCTGAAATTCCAGTAAACTTGGGAGTTTTGTGGAAGCTCTGCAAACACTTACATAAGAAAGCGTATTTTCCTTGCCTCTGCTTGGGGATACTGCAGCAGGGGACAATGCATAGAGAGTGCACAGAGAACTAAT
Source organism: Marmota monax (assembly GCF_021218885.2). Classification (NCBI taxonomy): domain Eukaryota; kingdom Metazoa; phylum Chordata; class Mammalia; order Rodentia; family Sciuridae; genus Marmota; species Marmota monax. Next base: position 202,260 of record NW_026693736.1, on the reverse strand, counting down.
TGAGTGAGCCAAGTTTCCAAGAGATATCACAAACTGTGTTTGATTTAGCATTCCAAATGCATGTATTCATATAGGGAAAAAAGAAGTGAAACCTAAAAATTCAAAGTGTTCCTGCAAAGGAACTCTTCAACATAAGATTACGAAATTTGGGCTTCCAAGTGCAACCCACATACTCATTTTTGCTGCCAAGTATCAACAAGATCGGGTGAAAAAACATTTGCTGAGAGTCCAGTAAACTCTGAGTTCTGTGGATGCTCTACAAACACTTTCAAATGAAAGTCTATTTTTCTTTGCTCTGCTTAGGGGTACATAAACCGGTAACAAAGCATAGAGAGCAGAATGAGAATTCATTCAGTGAGTCAAGTTTCAAGCACCTAGCACAAACCGTGTTTGATTTAGATGTTCAAAAGCATGTATCCCTATAGGGGAAAAGGTAGTAAAACCTAAATATTCAAAGTCATGCTGCAAAGGAATGATTCAACCTAGCAGAACAAAATTTGTGCTGCCAAGCGCAACTGGTATACACATTTTTCCTACCAAAATTCAACAAGATAGGGTGACAAAATATTTGCTGAAGTTTCAGTAATCTCTGAGTTTTTTGGAAGCTCGGTGAATACTTTCCAAAAAAGTGTGTTTTCCTTGCCTCTGCTTAGGGCTACTTCAACAGGGAACAAGGCATATAGAGTGCACTGAGAACTAGTTCAGTGAGTCAAGTTACAAGCACACAGCAAAAACCGTGTTTGATTTAGAGTTCCATATGCATGTATCCCTATAGGGGAAAATGAAGTGAAACCTAAAAATTCAAAGTTTTCCTGAAAACGAACGTTTCAATCGAGAAGCACGAAATTTGAACAGCGAAGGACAACTTGTATAGTTATCTCTCCTGTCGAATATCAAGAAGATCGGGTGAAACAATATTACCTGAGATTCCAGTAAAATCATAGTACTATGGAAGCTCTGCAAACACTTTAAAAGGAAAGTATATTTTCCTTGCCGCTGCTTAGGGCTACTTCATCAGGAAACAAACCATAGAGAGTGCACTGAGAACTGAGTGAGTCAAGTTTCATGCAGTTAGTACAAACCGTGTTTGGGTTAGAGTTCCAAATGCATGTATCACTATATTGGAAAATGAAGTGAAACCTAAAAATTCAAAGTCTTCCTGCAAAGGAACCTTTCAACCTAGAAATCTAAATTTGGGCAGCCAAATGCAACCGGTATACTTATGTTTCCGGTCGAGTTAACAAGTTAGGGTGAAAAAATATTTGCTGAGATTAAAGGAAACTCAAAGTTCTGTGGAATCACTGCAAATGCTTTCCAATGAAAGTTTCTTGCCCTTGCCTCTGCTTAGGGTTACTTCAACAGAAATCAAAGCATAGAGATCACACTGAGAACTAGTTGAGTGAGTTTCAGTTTCAAGCAGCTGGCATAAACCGTGTTTGGTTTATAATTCCAAATGCATACGTCCCTGTAAGGAAAAGTGAAGTGAAACCTAAAAATTCAAAGTGTTCCTGCACACAAACTTTTCAACCTAGAAGAACGAGGTTTGGGTAGCTAAGTGCAACTGGTATACTCATCTTTCCTGACCAGGATCATCAAGATCAGGTGAGTAAATAGTTGCAGAGATTCCAGTTAACTTGGAGCTCTGTTGAAGCTCTGGAAATGCTTTCTAAGGAAAGCGTATGTTCCTCGCCTCCACTTAGGACCACTTGAACAGGGAACAAAGCACAGAGAGCGCACCAGGAACTAACTGAGTGAGTCAAGCTTCAAGCAGCTAGCACAAACAGTGTTTGATTTAGAGTTCCCAATGCATGTATTCCTATAGGTGAAAATGAAGAGAAACCCCCCAAATTCAATGTTTCCTGAAAGCAAATGCTTCATCTTAGAAGAACGAAATTTTGGCAGCCAAATGCAACTGGTATACTCATCTTTCTTACCTACTATCAACAAGATCAAGTGAAAAAATATTCGCTGAAATTCCAGTAAACTTGGGAGTTTTGTGGAAGCTCTGCAAACACTTACATAAGAAAGTATATTTTCCTTGCCTCTGCTTGGGGATACTGCAGCACAGGACAATGCATAGAGAGTGCACTGAGAACTCACTGAGTGAGCCAAGTTTCCAAGTGGTATCACAAACTGTGTTTGATTTAGCATTCCAAATGCATGTATTCATATAGGGAAAAAAGAAGTGAAACCTAAAAATTCAAAGTCTTCCTGCAAAGGAACTCTTCAACATAAGATTATGAAATTTGGGCTGCCAAGTGCAACCCATATACTCATTTTTGCTGCCAAGTATCAACAAGATCGGGTGAAAAAACATTTGCTGAGAGTCCAGTAAACACTGAGTTCTGTGGATGCTCTACAAACACTTTCAAATGAAAGTGTATTTTTCTTTGCTCTGCTTAGGGGTACATAAACCGGTAACAAAGCATAGAGACCAGAATGAGAATTCATTCAGAGAGTCAAGTTTCAAGCAGCTAGCACAAACCGTGTTTGATTTGGATGTTCAAAATCATGTATCCCTATTGGGGAAAAGGTAGTAAAACCTAAATATTCAAAGTCATCCTGCAAAGGAATGATTCAACCTAGCAGAACAAAATTTGTGCAGCCAAGCGCAACTGGTATACACATTTTTCCTACCAAGTATCAACAAGATAGGGTGACAAAATATTTGCTGAGGTTTCAGTAATCTCTGAGTTTTTTGGAAGCTCGGTGAATACTTTCCAAAAAAGTGTGTTTTCCTTGCCAATGCTTAGGGCTACTTCAACAGGGAACAAGGCATAGAGAGTGCACTGAGAAGTAACTGAGTGAGTCAAGTTTCATGCAGTTAGTACAAACCGAGTTTGAGTTAGAGTTCCATATGCATGTATCCCTTTAGGGGAGAATGAAGTGAAACCTAAGATTTCAAAGTCTTCCTGCAAATGAACTATTCAACCTAGAAGATCTAAATTTGGGCAGCCAAATGCAACCGGTATACTTATCATTCCTGTTGAGCTAACAACAAGTTACGGTGAAAAAATATTTGCTGACATTCCAGGAAACTCAAAGGCCTGTGGAATCACTGCAAATGCTTTATAATGAATGTTTCTTGCCCTTTCCTCTGCTTAGGGTTACTTCAACAGAAATCAAAGCATAGAGATCGCACTGAGAACTAGTTGAGTGAGTTTCAGTTTCAAGCAGCTGGCATAAACCGTGTTTGGTTTATAATTCCAAATGCATACGTCCCTGTAAGGAAAAGTGAAGTGAAACCTAAAAATTCAAAGTGTTCCTGCACACGAACTTTCCACTATAGAAAAACGAAATTTGGGAAGCTAAGTGCAACTGGTATACTCTCTTTCCTGACCAGTATCATCAAGATCAGGTGAGTAAATAGTTGCAGAAATTCCAGTTAACTTGGAGCTCTGTTGAAGCTCTGGAAATGCTTTCTAAGGAAAGCATATATTCCTCGCCTCCACTTAGGACCACTTCAACAGGGAACAAAGCCCAGAGTGCACACCAGGAACTAACTGAGTGAGTCAAGCTTCAAGCAGCTAGCACAAACAGTGTTTGATTTAGAGTTCACAATGCTTGTATTCCTATAGGTGAAAATGAAGAGAAACCCCGCAAATTCAATGTTTCCTGAAAGCAAATGCTTCATCTTAGAAGAACGAAATTTTGGCAGCCAAATGCAACTGGCATACTCATCTTTCTTACCTAGTATCAACAAGATCAAGTGAAAAAATATTCGCTGAAATTCCAGTAAACTTGGGAGTTTTGTGGAAGCTCTGCAAGCACTTACATAAGAAAGCGTATTTTCTTGCCTCTGCTTGGGGATACTGCAGCAGGGGACAATGCATAGAGAGTGCACTGAGAACTCATTGAGTGAGCCAAGTTTCCAAGAGGTATCACAAACTGTGTTTGATTTAGCATTCCAAATGCATGTATTCATATAGGGAAAAAAGAAGTGAAACCTAAAAATTCAAAGTCTTCCTGCATAGGAACTCTTCAACATAAGATTACGAAATTTGGCCTGCCAAGTGCAACCCATATACTCATTTTTGCTGCCAAGTATCAACAAGATCGGGTGAAAAAACATTTGCTGAGAGTCCAGTAAACTCTGAGTTCTGTGGATGCTCTACAAACACTTTCAAATGAAAGTCTATTTTCCTTTGCTCTGCTTAGGGGTGCATAAACTGGTAACGAAGCATAGAGAGCAGAATGAGAATTCATTCAGTGAGTCAAGTTTCAAGCAGCTATCACAAAGCGTGTTTGATTTAGAAGCTCAAAAGCATGTATCCCTATAGGGGAAAAGGCAGTAAAACATAAATATTCAAAGTCATCCTGCAAAGGAATGATTCAACCTAGCAGAACAAAATTTGTGCAGCCATGCACAACTGGTATACACATTTTTCCTCCCAAGTATCAACAAGATATGGTGACGAAATATTTGCTGAGGTTTCAGTAATCTCTGAGTTTTTTGGAAGCTCGGTGAATACTTTCCAAAAAAGTGTGTTTTCCTTGCCTCTGCTTAGGGCAACTTCAACAGGGGACAAGGCATAGAGAGTGCACTGAGAACTAGTTGAGTGAGTCAAGTTACAAGCACACAGCAAAAACCGTGTTTGATTTAGAGTTCCAAATGCATGTATCCCTATAGGGGAAAATGAAGTGAAACCTAAAAATTCAAAGTTTTCCTGCAAACGAACGTTTCAATCGAGAAGCACGAAATTTGAACAGCCAAGGATAACTTGTACAGTTATCTCTCCTGTCGAATATCAAGAAGATAGGGTGAAACAATATTAGCTGAGATTCCAGTAAACTCATAGTACTACGGAAGCTCTGCAAACACTTTAAAAAGTAAGTATATTAAAAAAAAATAATAAAAAAATAAAGAATATTTTCCATGCCACTGCTTTGGGCTACTTCATCAGGAAACAAAGCAAAGAGAGTGCACTGAGAACTAACTGAGTGAGTCAATTTTCATGCACCTAGCACAAACCGTGTTTGATTAGATGTTCAAAAGCATGTATCCCTATAGGGGAAAAGGTAGTAAAACCTAATATTCAAAGTCATCCTGCAAAGGAATGATTCAACCTAGCAGAACAAAATTTGTGCAGCCAAGCACAACTGGTATACCCATTTTTCCTACCAAGTATCAACAAGATAGGGTGACAAAATATTTGCTGTGGTTTCAGTAATCTCTGATTTTTTTCGAAGCTCGGTGAATACTATCCAAAGAAAGTGTGTTTTCCTTGCCTCTGCTTAGGGCTACTTCAACAGGGAACAAGGCATAGAGATTGCACTGAGAACTAGTTGAGTGAGTCAAGTTACAAGCACACAGCAAAAACCGTGTTTGATTTAGAGTTCCAAATGCATGTATCCCTATAGGGGAAAATGAAGTGAAACCTGAAAATTCAAAGTTTTCCTGCAAACGAACGTTTCAATCGAGAAGCACGAAATTTGAACAGCCAAGGACAACTTGTATAGTTATCTCTCCTGTCGAATATCAAGAAGATCGGGTGAAACAATATTAGCTGGGATTCCAGTAAACTCCTAGTACTATGTTAGCTCTGCAAACACTTTAAAATGAAAGTATATTTTCCTTGCCGCTGCTTAGGGCTACTTCATCAGGAAACAAAGCATAGAGAGCGCACTGAGAACTGAGTGAGTCAAGTTTCATGCAGCTAGTACAAACCGTGTTTGATTTAGATGTTCAAAAGCATGTATCCCTATAGGGGAAAAGGTAGTAAAACCTAAATATTCAAAGTCATCCTGCAAAGGAATGATTCAACCTAGCAGAACAAAATATGTGCAGCCAAGCACAACTGGTATACACATTTTTCCTACCAAGTATCAACAAGATAGGGTGACAAAATATTTGCTGATGTTTCAGTAATCTCTGAGTTTTTTGGAAGCTCGGTGAATACTTTCCAAAGAAAGTGTGTTTTCCTTGCCTCTGCTTAGGGCTACTTCAACAGGGAACAAGGCATAGAGAGTGCACTGAAAACTAGTTGAGTGAGTCCAGTTACAAGCACACAGCAAAAACCGTGTTTGATTTAGAGTTCCAAATGCATGTATCCCTATAGGGGAAAATGAAGTGAAACCTAAAAATTCAAAGTTTTCCTGCAAACGAACATTTCAATCGAGAAGCACGAATTTGAACAGCCAAGGACAACTTGTATAGTTATCTCTCCTGTCGAATAACAAGAAGATCGGGTGAAACAATATTAGCTGAGATTTCAGTAAACTCATAGTACTACGGAAGCTCTGCAAACACTTTAAAATGAAAGTATATTTTCCTTGCCGCTGCTTAGGGCTACTTCATCAGGAAACAAAGCATAGAGAGTGCACTGAGAACTAACTGAGTGAGTCAAGTTTCATGCAGCTAGTACAAACCGTGTTTGAGTTAGAGTTCCAAATGCATGTATCCCTATAGGGGAAAATGAAGTGAAACCTAAGATTTCAAAGTCTTCCTCCAAACGAACTATTCAACCTAGGAGATCTAAATTTGGGCAGCCAAATGCAACCGGTATACTTATCTTTCCTGTCGAGTTAACAACAAGTTAGGGTGAAAAAATATTTGCTGAGATTCCAGGAAACTCAATGTTCTGTGGAATCACTGCAAATGCTTTCCAATGAAAGTTTCTTGCCCTTGCCTCTGCTTAGGGTTACTTCAACAGAAATCAAAGCATAGAGATCGCACTGAGAACTAGTTGAGTGAGTTTCAGTTTCAAGCAGCTGGCATAAACCGTGTTTGGTTTATAATTCCAAATGCATACGTCCCTGTAAGGAAAAGTGAAGTGAAACCTAAAAATTCAAAGTGTTCCTGCACACGAACTTTTCAACCTAGAAGAACGAACTTTGGGTAGCTAAGTGCAACTGGTATACTCATCTTTCCTGACCAGGATCATCAAGATCAGGTGAGTAAATAGTTGCAGAGATTCCAGTTAACTTGGAGCTCTGTTGAAGCTCTGGAAATGCTTTCTAAGGAAAGCTTATGTTCTTCGCCGCCACTTAGGACCACTTCAACAGGGAAAAAAGCACAGAAAGCACACCAAGAACTAACTGAGTGAGTTAAGCTTCAAGCAGCTAGCACAAACAGTGTTTGATTTAGAGTTCAAAATGCATGTATTCCTATAGGTGAAAATGAAGAGAAACCCCCCAAATTCAATGTCTTCCTGAAAGCAAATGCTTCATCGTAGAAGAACGAAATTTTGGCAGCCAAATGCAACTGGTATACTCATCTTTCTGACCTAGTATCATCAACATCAATTGAAAAAATATTCGCTGAAATTCCAGTAAACTTGGGAGTTTTGTGGAAGCTCTGCAAACACTTACATAAGAAAGCGTATTTTCCTTGCCTCTGCTTGGGGATACTGCAGCAGGGGACAATGCATAGAGAGTGCACTGAGAACTCATTGAGTGAGCCAAGTTTCCAAGAGGTATCACAAACTGTGTTTGATTTAGCATTCCAAATGCATGTATTCATATAGGGAAAAAAGAAGTGAAACCCAAAAATTCAAAGTCTTCCTGCAAAGGAACTCTTTAACATAACATTACGAAATTTGGGCTGCCAAGTGCAACCCATATACTCACTTTTGGTGCCAAGTATCAACAAGATCGGGTGAAAAAACATTTGCTGAGAGTCCAGTAAACTCTGAGTTCTGTGGATGCTCTATAAACACTTTCAAATGAAAGTCTATTTTTCATTGCTCTGCTTAGGGGTACATAAACCGGTAAAAAAGCATAGAGAGCAGAATGAGAATACATTCAGTGAGTCACCTTTCAAGCAGCTAGCACAAACCGTGTTTGATTTAGATGTTCAAAAGTACGTATCCCTCTAGGGGAAAAGGTAGTAAAACTTAAATATTCAAAGTCATCCTGCAAAGGAATGATTCAACCTAGCAGAACAAAATTTGTGCAGCCAAGCGCAACTGGTATATACATTTTTCCTACCAAGTATCAACAAGTTAGGGTGACAAAATATTTGCTGAGGTTTCAGTAATCTCTGAGTTTTTTGGAAGCTCGGTGAATACTTTCCAAAGAAAGTGTGTTTTCCTTGCCTCTGCTTAGGGCTACTTCAACAGGGAACAAGGCATAGAGATTGCACTGAGAACTAGTTGAGTGAGTCAAGTTACAAGCACACAGCAAAAACCGTGTTTGATTTAGAGTTCCAAATGCATGTATCCCTATAGGGGAAAATGAAGTGAAACCTGAAAATGCAAAGTTTTCCTGCAAACGAACGTTTCAATCGAGAAGCACGAAATTTGAACAGCCAAGGACAACTTGTATAGTTATCTCTCCTGTCGAATATCAAGAAGATCGGGTGAAACAATATTAGCTGAGATTCCAGTAAACTCATAGTACTACGGAAGCTCTGCAAACACTTTAAAATGAAAGTATATTTTCCTTGCCGCTGCTTAGGGCTACTTCATCAGGAAACAAAGCATAGAGAGCGCACTGAGAACTGAGTGAGTCAAGTTTCACGCAGCTAGCACAAACCGTGTTTGATTTAGATGTTCAAAAGCATGTATCCCTATAGGGGAAAAGGTAGTAAAACCTAAATATTCAAAGTCATCCTGCAAAGGAATGATTCAACCTAGCAGAACAAAATATGTGCAGCCAAGCACAACTGGTATACACATTTTTCCTACCAAGTATCAACAAGATAGGGTGACAAAATATTTGCTGATGTTTCAGTAATCTCTGAGTTTTTTGGAAGCTCGGTGAATACTTTCCAAAGAAAGTGTGTTTTCCTTGCCTCTGCTTAGGGCTACTTCAACAGGCACCAAGGCATAGAGAGTGTACTGAAAACTAGTTGAGTGAGTCCAGTTACAAGCACACAGCAAAAACCGTGTTTGATTTAGAGTTCCAAATGCATGTATCCCTATAGGGGAAAATGAAGTGAAACCTAAAAATTCAAAGTTTTCCTGCAAACGAACATTTCAATCGAGAAGCACGAATTTGAACAGCCAAGGACAACTTGTATAGTTATCTCTCCTGTCGAATAACAAGAAGATCGGGTGAAACAATATTAGCTGAGATTCCAGTAAACTCATAGTACTACGGAAGCTCTGCAAACACTTTAAAGGAAAATATATTTTCCTTGTCGCTGCTTAGGGCTACTTCATCAGGAAACAAAGCATAGAGAGTGCACTGAGAACTAACTGAGTGAGTCAAGTTTCATGCAGCTAGTACAAACCGTGTTTGAGTTAGAGTTCCAAATGCATGTATCCCTATAGGGGAAAATGAAGTGAAACCTAAGATTTCAAAGTCTTCCTCCAAACGAACTATTCATCCTAGGAGATCTAAATTTGGGCAGCCAAATGCAACCGGTATACTTATCTTTCCTGTCGAGTTAACAACAAGTTAGGGTGAAAAAATATTTGCTGAGATTCCAGGAAACTCAATGTTCTGTGGAATCACTGCAAATGCTTTCCAATGAAAGGTTCTTGCCCTTGCCTCTGCTTAGGGTTACTTCAACAGAAATCAAAGCATTGAGATCGCACTGAGAACTAGTTGAGTGAGTTTCAGTTTCAAGCAGCTGGCATAAACCGTGTTTGGTTTATAATTCCAAATGCATACGTCCCTGTAAGGAAAAGTGAAGTGAAACCTAAAAATTCAAAGTGTTCCTGCACACGAACTTTTCCACCTAGAAGAACGAAATTTGGGTAGCTAAGTGCAACTGGTATACTCATCTTTCCTGACCAGGATCATCAAGATCAGGTGAGTAAATAGTTGCAGAGATTCCAGTTAACTTGGAGCTCTGTTGAAGCTCTGGAAATGCTTTCTAAGGAAAGCTTATGTTCTTCGCCTCCACTTAGGACCACTTCAACAGGGAAAAAAGCACAGAAAGCACACCAAGAACTAACTGAGTGAGTTAAGCTTCAAGCAGCTAGCACAAACAGTGTTTGATTTAGAGTTCAAAATGCATGTATTCCTATAGGTGAAAATGAAGAGAAACCCCCCAAATTCAACATCTTCCTGATTGCAAATGCTTCATCTTAGAAGAACGAAATTTTGGCAGCCAAATGCAACTGGTATACTCATCTTTCTTACCTAGTATCAACAAGATCAAGTGAAAAAATATTCGCTGAAATTCCAGTAAACTTGTTAGTTTTGTGGAAGCTCTGCAAACACTTACATAAGAAAGCGTATTTTCCTTGCCTCTGCTTGGGGATACTGCAGCAGGGGACAATGCATAGAGAGTGCACAGAGAACTAATTGAGTGAGCCAAGTTTCCAAGAGATATCCAAAACTGTGTTTGATTTAGCATTCCAAATGCATGTATTCATATAGGGAAAAAAGAAGTGAAACCTAAAAATTCAAAGTGTTCCTGCAAAGGAACTCTTCAACATAAGATTACGAAATTTGGGCTTCCAAGTGCAACCCGCATACTCATTTTTGCTGCCAAGTATCCACAAGATAGGGTGAAAAAACTTTTGCTGAGAGTCCATTAAACTCTGAGTTCTGTGGATGCTATACCCACACTTTCAAATGAAAGTCTATTTTTCTTTGCTCTGCTTAGGGGTACATAAACTGGTAACAAAGCATAGAGAGCAGAATCAGAATTCATTCAGTGAGTCAAGTTTCAAGCACCTAGCACAAACCATGTTTGATTTAGATGTTCAAAAGCATGTATCCCTATAGGGGAAAAGGTAGTAAAACCTAAATATTCAAAGTCATGCTGCAAAGGAATGATTCAACCTAGCAGAACAAAATTTGTGCAGCCAAGCGCAACTGGTATACACATTTTTCCTACCAAGTATCAACAAGATAGGGTGACAAAATATTTGCTGAAGTTTCAGTAATCTCTGAGTTTTTTGGAAGCTCGGTGAATACTTTCCAAAAAAGTGTGTTTTCCTTGCCTCTGCTTAGGGCTACTTCAACAGGGAACAAGGCATATAGAGTGCACTGAGAACTAGTTCAGTGAGTCAAGTTACAAGCACACAGCAAAAACCGTGTTTGATTTAGAGTTCCATATGCATGTATCCCTATAGGGGAAAATGAAGTGAAACCTAAAAATTCAAAGTTTTCCTGAAAACGAACGTTTCAATCGAGAAGCACGAAATTTGAACAGCGAAGGACAACTTGTATAGTTATCTCTCCTGTCGAATATCAAGAAGATCGGGTGAAACAATATTACCTGAGATTCCAGTAAAATCATAGTACTATGGAAGCTCTGCAAACACTTTAAAAGGAAAGTATATTTTCCTTGCCGCTGCTTAGGGCTACTTCATCAGGAAACAAACCATAGAGAGTGCACTGAGAACTGAGTGAGTCAAGTTTCATGCAGTTAGTACAAACCGTGTTTGGGTTAGAGTTCCAAATGCATGTATCACTATATTGGAAAATGAAGTGAAACCTAAAAATTCAAAGTCTTCCTGCAAAGGAACCTTTCAACCTAGAAATCTAAATTTGGGCAGCCAAATGCAACCGGTATACTTATGTTTCCGGTCGAGTTAACAAGTTAGGGTGAAAAAATATTTGCTGAGATTAAAGGAAACTCAAAGTTCTGTGGAATCACTGCAAATGCTTTCCAATGAAAGTTTCTTGCCCTTGCCTCTGCTTAGGGTTACTTCAACAGAAATCAAAGCATAGAGATCACACTGAGAACTAGTTGAGTGAGTTTCAGTTTCAAGCAGCTGGCATAAACCGTGTTTGGTTTATAATTCCAAATGCATACGTCCCTGTAAGGAAAAGTGAAGTGAAACCTAAAAATTCAAAGTGTTCCTGCACACAAACTTTTCAACCTAGAAGAACGAGGTTTGGGTAGCTAAGTGCAACTGGTATACTCATCTTTCCTGACCAGGATCATCAAGATCAGGTGAGTAAATAGTTGCAGAGATTCCAGTTAACTTGGAGCTCTGTTGAAGCTCTGGAAATGCTTTCTAAGGAAAGCGTATGTTCCTCGCCTCCACTTAGGACCACTTGAACAGGGAACAAAGCACAGAGAGCGCACCAGGAACTAACTGAGTGAGTCAAGCTTCAAGCAGCTAGCACAAACAGTGTTTGATTTAGAGTTCCCAATGCATGTATTCCTATAGGTGAAAATGAAGAGAAACCCCCAAATTCAATGTCTTCCTGAAAGCAAATGCTTCATCTTAGAAGAACGAAATTTTGGCAGCCAAATGCAACTGGTATACTCATCTTTCTTACCTACTATCAACAAGATCAAGTGAAAAAATATTCGCTGAAATTCCAGTAAACTTGGGAGTTTTGTGGAAGCTCTGCAAACACTTACATAAGAAAGTATATTTTCCTTGCCTCTGCTTGGGGATACTGCAGCACAGGACAATGCATAGAGAGTGCACTGAGAACTCACTGAGTGAGCCAAGTTTCCAAGTGGTATCACAAACTGTGTTTGATTTAGCATTCCAAATGCATGTATTCATATAGGGAAAAAAGAAGTGAAACCTAAAAATTCAAAGTCTTCCTGCAAAGGAACTCTTCAACATAAGATTATGAAATTTGGGCTGCCAAGTGCAACCCATATACTCATTTTTGCTGCCAAGTATCAACAAGATCGGGTGAAAAAACATTTGCTGAGAGTCCAGTAAACACTGAGTTCTGTGGATGCTCTACAAACACTTTCAAATGAAAGTGTATTTTTCTTTGCTCTGCTTAGGGGTACATAAACCGGTAACAAAGCATAGAGACCAGAATGAGAATTCATTCAGAGAGTCAAGTTTCAAGCAGCTAGCACAAACCGTGTTTGATTTGGATGTTCAAAATCATGTATCCCTATTGGGGAAAAGGTAGTAAAACCTAAATATTCAAAGTCATCCTGCAAAGGAATGATTCAACCTAGCAGAACAAAATTTGTGCAGCCAAGCGCAACTGGTATACACATTTTTCCTACCAAGTATCAACAAGATAGGGTGACAAAATATTTGCTGAGGTTTCAGTAATCTCTGAGTTTTTTGGAAGCTCGGTGAATACTTTCCAAAAAAGTGTGTTTTCCTTGCCAATGCTTAGGGCTACTTCAACAGGGAACAAGGCATAGAGAGTGCACTGAGAAGTAACTGAGTGAGTCAAGTTTCATGCAGTTAGTACAAACCGAGTTTGAGTTAGAGTTCCATATGCATGTATCCCTTTAGGGGAGAATGAAGTGAAACCTAAGATTTCAAAGTCTTCCTGCAAATGAACTATTCAACCTAGAAGATCTAAATTTGGGCAGCCAAATGCAACCGGTATACTTATCATTCCTGTTGAGCTAACAACAAGTTACGGTGAAAAAATATTTGCTGACATTCCAGGAAACTCAAAGGCCTGTGGAATCACTGCAAATGCTTTATAATGAATGTTTCTTGCCCTTTCCTCTGCTTAGGGTTACTTCAACAGAAATCAAAGCATAGAGATCGCACTGAGAACTAGTTGAGTGAGTTTCAGTTTCAAGCAGCTGGCATAAACCGTGTTTGGTTTATAATTCCAAATGCATACGTCCCTGTAAGGAAAAGTGAAGTGAAACCTAAAAATTCAAAGTGTTCCTGCACACGAACTTTCCACTATAGAAAAACGAAATTTGGGAAGCTAAGTGCAACTGGTATACTCTCTTTCCTGACCAGTATCATCAAGATCAGGTGAGTAAATAGTTGCAGAAATTCCAGTTAACTTGGAGCTCTGTTGAAGCTCTGGAAATGCTTTCTAAGGAAAGCATATATTCCTCGCCTCCACTTAGGACCACTTCAACAGGGAACAAAGCCCAGAGTGCACACCAGGAACTAACTGAGTGAGTCAAGCTTCAAGCAGCTAGCACAAACAGTGTTTGATTTAGAGTTCACAATGCTTGTATTCCTATAGGTGAAAATGAAGAGAAACCCCGCAAATTCAATGTTTCCTGAAAGCAAATGCTTCATCTTAGAAGAACGAAATTTTGGCAGCAAATGCAACTGGCATACTCATCTTTCTTACCTAGTATCAACAAGATCAAGTGAAAAAATATTCGCTGAAATTCCAGTAAACTTGGGAGTTTTGTGGAAGCTCTGCAAGCACTTACATAAGAAAGCGTATTTTCTTGCCTCTGCTTGGGGATACTGCAGCAGGGGACAATGCATAGAGAGTGCACTGAGAACTCATTGAGTGAGCCAAGTTTCCAAGAGGTATCACAAACTGTGTTTGATTTAGCATTCCAAATGCATGTATTCATATAGGGAAAAAAGAAGTGAAACCTAAAAATTCAAAGTCTTCCTGCATAGGAACTCTTCAACATAAGATTACGAAATTTGGCCTGCCAAGTGCAACCCATATACTCATTTTTGCTGCCAAGTATCAACAAGATCGGGTGAAAAAACATTTGCTGAGAGTCCAGTAAACTCTGAGTTCTGTGGATGCTCTACAAACACTTTCAAATGAAAGTCTATTTTCCTTTGCTCTGCTTAGGGGTGCATAAACTGGTAACGAAGCATAGAGAGCAGAATGAGAATTCATTCAGTGAGTCAAGTTTCAAGCAGCTAGCACAAAGCGTGTTTGATTTAGAAGTTCAAAAGCATGTATCCCTATAGGGGAAAAGGCAGTAAAACATAAATATTCAAAGTCATCCTGCAAAGGAATGATTCAACCTAGCAGAACAAAATTTGTGCAGCCATGCACAACTGGTATACACATTTTTCCTCCCAAGTATCAACAAGATATGGTGACGAAATATTTGCTGAGGTTTCAGTAATCTCTGAGTTTTTTGGAAGCTCGGTGAATACTTTCCAAAAAAGTGTGTTTTCCTTGCCTCTGCTTAGGGCAACTTCAACAGGGGACAAGGCATAGAGAGTGCACTGAGAACTAGTTGAGTGAGTCAAGTTACAAGCACACAGCAAAAACCGTGTTTGATTTAGAGTTCCAAATGCATGTATCCCTATAGGGGAAAATGAAGTGAAACCTAAAAATTCAAAGTTTTCCTGCAAACGAACGTTTCAATCGAGAAGCACGAAATTTGAACAGCCAAGGATAACTTGTACAGTTATCTCTCCTGTCGAATATCAAGAAGATAGGGTGAAACAATATTAGCTGAGATTCCAGTAAACTCATAGTACTACGGAAGCTCTGCAAACACTTTAAAAGTAGTATAAAAAAAGAATAAAAAATAAGATATTTCCATGCCGCTGCTTAGGGCTACTTCATCAGGAAACAAAGCATAGAGAGTGCACTGAGAACTAACTGAGTGAGTCAATTTTCATGCACCTAGCACAAACCGTGTTTGATTAGATGTTCAAAAGCATGTATCCCTATAGGGGAAAAGGTAGTAAAACCTAATATTCAAAGTCATCCTGCAAAGGAATGATTCAACCTAGCAGAACAAAATTTGTGCAGCCAAGCACAACTGGTATACCCATTTTTCCTACCAAGTATCAACAAGATAGGGTGACAAAATATTTGCTGTGGTTTCAGTAATCTCTGATTTTTTTCGAAGCTCGGTGAATACTATCCAAAGAAAGTGTGTTTTCCTTGCCTCTGCTTAGGGCTACTTCAACAGGGAACAAGGCATAGAGAGTGCACTGAGAACTAGTTGAGTGAGTCAAGTTACAAGCACACAGCAGAAACCGTGTTTGATTTAGAGTTCCAAATGCATGTATCCCTATAGGGGAAAATGAAGTGAAACCTAAAAATTCAAAGTTTTCCTGCAAACGAACGTTTCAATCGAGAAGCACGAAATTTGAACAGCCAAGGACAACTTGTATAGTTATCTTTCCTGTCGAATATCAAGAAGATCGGGTGAAACAATATTAGCTGAGATTCCAGTAAACTCATAGTACTACGGAAGCTCTGCAAACACTTTAAAAGGAAAGTATATTCTCCTTGCCGCTGCTTAGGGCTACCTCATCAGGAAACAAAGCATAGAGAGTGCACTGAGAACTAACTGAGTGAGTCAAGTTTCATGCAGCTAGCACAAACCGTGTTTGATTTAGATGTTCAAAAGCATGTATCCCTTTAGGGGAAAAGGTAGTAAAACCTAAATATTCAAAGTCATCCTGCAAAGGAATGATTCAACCTAGCAGAACAAAATTTGTGCAGCCAAGCGCAACTGGTATACACATTTTTCCTACCAAGTATCAACAAGATAGGGTGACAAAATATTTGCTGAGGTTTCAGTAATCTCTGAGTTTTTTGGAAGCTCGGAGAATACTTTCCAAAGAAAGTGTGTTTTCCTTGCCTCTGCTTAGGGCTACTTCAACAGGGAACAAGCCATAGAGAGTGCACAGAGAACTAGTTGAGTGAGTCAAGTTACAAGCACAAAGCAAAAACCGTGTTTGATTTAGAGTTCCAAATGCATGTATCCCTGTAGGGGAAAATGAAGTGAAACCTAAAAATTCAAAGTTTTCCTGCAAACGAACGTTTCAATCGAGAAGCACGAAATTTGAACAGACAAGGACAACTTGTATAGTTATCTCCCCTGTGGAATATCAAGAAGATCGGGTGAAACAATATTAGCTGAGATTCCAGTAAACTCATAGTACTACGGAAGCTCTGCAAACACTTTAAAAAGTAAGTATATTGAAAAAAAATAATAAAAAGTATATTTTCCATGCCGCTGCTTAGGGCTACTTCATCAGGAAACAAAGCATAGAGAGTGCACTGAGAACTAACTGAGTGAGTCAATTTTCATGCAGCTAGCACAAACCGTGTTTGATTTAGATGTTCAAAAGCATGTATCCCTATAGGGGAAAAGGTAGTAAAACCTAAATATTCAAAGTCATCCTGCAAAGGAATGATTCAACCTAGCAGAACAAAATTTGTGCAGCCAAGCGCAACTGGTATACACATTTTTCCTACCAAGTATCAACAAGATAGGGTGACAAAATATTTGCTGTGGTTTCAGTAATCTCTGATTTTTTTCGAAGCTCGGTGAATACTATCCAAAGAAAGTGTGTTTTCCTTGCCTCTGCTTAGGGCTACTTCAACAGGGAACAAGGCATAGAGAGTGCACTGAGAACTAGTTGAGTGAGTCAAGTTACAAGCACACAGCAAAAACCGTGTTTGATTTAGAGTTCCAAATGCATGTATCCCTATAGGGGAAAATGAAGTGAAACCTAAAAATTCAAAGTTTTCCTGCAAACGAACGTTTCAATCGAGAAGCACGAAATTTGAACAGCCAAGGACAACTTGTATAGTTATCTCTCCTGTCGAATATCAAGAAGATCGGGTGAAACAATATTAGCTGAGATTCCAGTAAACTCATAGTACTACGGAAGCTCTGCAAACACTTTAAAAGGAAAGTATATTTTCCTTGCCGCTGCTTAGGGCTACCTCATCAGGAAACAAAGCATAGAGAGTGCACTGAGAACTAACTGAGTGAGTCAAGTTTCATGCAGCTAGTACAAACCGTGTTTGATTTAGAGTTCCAAATGCATGTATCCCTATAGGGGAAAATGAAATGAAACCTAAGATTTCAAAGTCTTCTGCAAACGAACTATTCAACCTAGAAGATCTAAATTTGGGCAGCCAAATGCAACCGGTATACTTATCTTTCCTGTCGAGTTAACAACAAGTTAGGGTGAAAAAATATTTGCTGAGATTCCAGGAAACTCAAAGTTCTGTGGAATCACTGCAAATGCTTTCCAATGAAAGTTTCTTGCCCTTGCCTCTGCTTAGGGTTACTTCAACAGAATTCAAAGCATAGAGATCGCACTGAGAACTAGTTGAGTGAGTTTCAGTTTCAAGCACACAGCATAAACCGTGTTTGGTTTATAATTCCAAATGCATACGTCCCTGTAAGGAAAAGTGAAGTGAAACCTAAAAATTCAAAGTGTTCCTGCACACGAACTTTTCCACCTAGAAGAACGAAATTTGGGTAGCTAAGTGCAACTGGTATACTCATCTTTCCTGACCAGGATCATCAAGATCAGGTGAGTAAATAGTTGCAGAGATTCCAGTTAACTTGGAGCTCTGTTGAAGCTCTGGAAATGCTTTCTAAGGAAAGCGTATGTTCCTCGCCTGCACTTAGGACCACTTGAACAGGGAACAAAGCACAGAGAGCACACCAGGAACTAACTGAGTGAGTCAAGCTTCAAACAGCTAGCACAAACAGTGTTTGATTTAGAGTTCCCAATGCATGTATTCCTATAGGTGAAAATGAAGAGAAACCCCCCAAATTCAACGTCTTCCTGAAAGCAAATGCTTCATCTTAGAAGAACGAAATTTTGGCAGCCAAATGCAACTGGTATACTCATCTTTCTTACCTAGTATCAACAAGATCAAGTGAAAAAATATTCGCTGAAATTCCAGTAAACTTGGGAGTTTTGTGGAAGCTCTGCAAACACTTACATAAGAAAGCATATTTTCCTTGCCTCTGGTTGGGGATACTGCAGCAGGGGACAATGCATATAGAGTGCACTGAGAACTCATTGCGTGAGCCAAGTTTCCAAGAGGTATCACAAACTGTGTTTGATTTAGCATTCCAAATGCATGTATTCATATAGGGAAAAAAGAAGTGAAACCTAAAAATTCAAAGTCTTCCTGCAAAGGAACTCTTCAACATAAGATTACGAAATTTGGGCTGCCAAGTGCAACCCATATACTCATTTTTGCTGCCAAGTATCAACAAGATCGGGTGAAAACACATTTGATGAGAGTCCAGTAAACTCTGAGTTCTGTGGATGCTCTACAAACACTTTCAAATGAAAGTCCATTTTTCTTTGCTCTGCTTAGGGGTACATAAACCAGTAACAAAGCATAGAGAGCAGAATGAGAATTCATTCAGTGAGTCAAGTTTCAAGCAGCTAGCACAAACCGTGTTTGATTTAGATGTTCCAAAGCATGTATCCCTATAGGGGAAAAGGTAGTAAAACCTAAATATTCAAAGTCATCCTGCAAAGGAATGATTCAACCTAGCAGAACAAAATTTGTGCAGCCAAGCGAAACTGGTATACACATTTTTCCTACCAATTATCAACAAGATAGGGTGACAAAATATTTGCTGAAGTTTCAGCAATCTCTGAGTTTTTTGGAAGATCGGTGAATACTTTCCAAAGAAAGTGTGTTTTCCTTGCGTCTGCTTAGGGCTACTTCAACAGGGAACAAGGCATAGAGAGTGCACTGAGAACTAGTTGAGTGAGTCAAGTTACAAGCACACAGCAAAAACCGTGTTTGATTTAGAGTTCCAAATGCATGTATCCCTGTAGGGGAAAATGAAGTGAAACCTAAAAATTCAAAGTTTTCCTTCAAACGAACGTTTCAATCGAGAAGCACGAAATTTGAACAGCCAAGGACAACTTGTATAGTTATCTCTCCTGTCGAATATCAAGAAGATCGGGTGAAACAATATTAGCTGAGATTCCAGTAAACTCCTAGTACTACGGAAGCTCTGCAAACACTTTAAAATGAAAGTATATTTTCCTTGCCGCTGCTTAGGGATACTTCATCAGGAAACAAAGCATAGAGAGTGCACTGAGAACTAACTGAGTGAGTCATGTTTCATGCAGCTACCACAAACCGTGTTTGATTTAAATGTTCAAAACCATGTATCCCTCTAGGGGAAACGGTTGTAAATCCTAAATATTCAAAGTCATCCTGCAAAGGAATGACTCAACGTAGCAGAACAAAATTTGTGCAGCCATGCGCAACTGGTATACACATTTTTCCTACCAAGTATGAACAAGATAGTGTGACAACATATTTGCTGAAGTTTCAGTAATCTCTGAGTTTTTTGGAAGCTCGGTGAATACTTTCCAAAGAAAGTGTGTTTTCCTTGCCTCTGCTTAGGGCTACTTCAACAGGGAACAAGGCATAGAGAGTGCACTGAGAACTAGATGAGTGAGTCACGATACAAGCACACAGCAAAAACCGTGTTTGATTTAGAGTTCCAAATGCATGTATCCTTATAGGGGAAAATGAAGTGAAATCTCAGATTTCAAAGTCGTCCTCCAAAGGAACTATTCAACCTAGAAGATCTAAATTTGGGCAGCCAAATTCAACCAGTGTACTTATCTTTCCTGTCCAGTTAACAACAAGTTAGGGTGAAAAATATTTGCTGAGATTCCAGGAAACTCAAAGTTCTGTGGAATCACTGCAAATGCTTTCCAATGAAAGTTTCTTGCCCTTGCCTCTGCTTAGGGTTACTTCAACAGAAACCAAAGCATAGAGATTGCACTGAGAACTAGTTGAGTGAGTTTCAGTTTCAAGCAGATGGCATAAACCGTGTTTGGTTTATAATTCCAAATGCATACGTCCCTGTAAGGAAAAGTGACGTGAAACCTAAAAATTCAAAGTGTTCCTGCACACGAACTTTTCAACCTAGAAAAACGAAATTTGGGTAGATAAGTGCAACTGGTATACTCATCTTTACTGACCAGGATCATCAAGATCAGGTGACTAAATAGTTGCAGAGATTCCAGTTAACTTTGAGCTCTGTAGAAGCTCAGGAAATGCTTTCTAAGTAAAGCGTATATTCCTCGCCTCCACTTAGGACCACTTCAACAGGGAACAAAGCACAGAGAGCACACCAGAAATTAACTGAGTGAGTCAAGCTTCAAGCAGCTAGCACAAACAGTGTTTGATTTAGAGTTCCCAATGCATGTATTCCTATAGGTGAAAATGAAGAGAAACCCCCCAAATTCAATGTCTTCCTGAAAGCAAATGCTTCATCTTAGAAGAACGAAATTTTGGCAGCCAAATGCAACTGGTATACTCATCTTTCTTACCTACTATCAACAAGATCAAGTGAAAAAATATTCGCTGAAATTCCAGTAAACTTGGGAGGTTTGCGGAAGCTCTGGAAACACTTACATAAGAAAGCGTATTTTCCTTGCCTCTGCTTAGGGACACTGCAGCAGGGAACAATGCATAGAGAGTGCACTGAGAACTAATTGAGTGAGCCAAGTTTCCAAGAGATATCCAAAACTGTGTTTGATTTAGCATTCCAAATGCATGTATTCTTATAGGGAAAAAAGAAGTGAAACCTAAAATTACAAAGTCTTCCTGCAAAGGAACTCTTCAACATAAGATTACGAAATTTGGGCTGCCAAGTGCAACCCATATACTGATTTTTGCTGCCAAGTACCAACAAGATCGGGTGAAAAAACTTTTGCTGAGAGTCCAGTAAACTCTGAGTTCTGTGGATGCTCTACAAACACTTTCAAATGAAAGTCTAATTGTCTTTGCTCTGCTTATGGGTACATAAACTGGTAACAAAGCATAGAGAGCAGAATGAGAATTCATTCAGTGAGCCAAGTTTCAAGCAGCTAGCACAAACCGTGTTTGATTTAGATGTTCAAAAGCATGTATCCCTATATGGGAAAAGGTAGTAAAACCTAAACATTCAAAGTCATCCTGCAAAGGAATGATTCAACCTAGCAGAACAAAATTTGTGCAGCCAAGCCCAACTGGTATACACATTTTTCCTACCAAGTATCAACAAGATAGGGTGACAAAATATTTGCTGAGGTTTCAATAATCTCTGAGTTTTTTGGAAGCTCATTGAATACTTTGCAAAGAAAGTGAGATTTCCTTGCCTCTGCTTAGGGCTACTTCAACAGGGAACAAGGCATAGAGAGTGCACTGAGAACTAGTTGAGTGAGTCAAGTTACAAGCACACAGCAAAAACCGTGTTTGATTTAGAGTTCCAAATGCATGTTTCCCTATAGGGGAAAATGAAGTGAAACCTAAAAATTCAAAGTTTTCCTGCAAACGAACGTTTCAATCGAGAAGCACAAAATTTGAACAGCCAAGGACAACTTGTATTGTTATCTCTCCTGTCGAATATCAAGAAGATCGCTGAAACAATATTTGCTGAGATTCCAGTAAACTCATAGTACTACGGAAGCTCTGCAAACACTTTAAAAGGAAAGTATATTTTCCTTGCCGCTGCTTAGGGCTACCTCATCAGGAAACAAAGCATAGAGAGTGCACTGAGAACTAACTGAGTGAGTCAAGTTTCATGAAGCTAGCACAAACCCTGTTTGATTTAGATGTTCAAAAGCATGTATCCCTTTAGGGGAAAAGGTAGTAAAACCTAAATATTCAAAGTCATCCTGCAAAGGAATGATTCAACCTAGCAGAACAAAATTTGTGCAGCCAAGCGCACCTGGTATACACATTTTTCCTACCAAGTATCAACAAGATAGGTTGACAAAATATTTGCTGAGGTTTCAGTAATCTATGAGTTTTTTGGAAGCTCGGTGAATACTTTCCAAAAAAGTGTGTTTTCCTTGCCTCTGCTTAGGGCTACTTCAACAGGGAACAAGGCATAGAGAGTGCACTGAGAACTAGTTGAGTGAGTCAAGTTGCAAGCACACAGCAAAAACCGTGTTTGATTTAGAGTTCCAAATGCATGTATCCCTATAGGGGAAAATGAAATGAAACCTAAGATTTCAAAGTCTTCTGCAAACGAACTATTCAAACTAGAAGATCTAAATTTGGGCAGCCAAATGCAACCGGTATACTTATCTTTCCTGTCGAGTTAACAACAAGTTAGGGTGAAAAAATATTTGCTGTGATTCCAGGAAACTCAAAGTTCTGTGGAATCACTGCAAATGCTTTCCAATGAAAGTTTCTTGCCCTTGCCTCTGCTTAGGGTTACTTCAACAGAAATCAAAGCATAGAGATCCCACTGAGAACTAGTTGAGTGAGTTTCAGTTTCAAGCACAGAGCATAAACCGTGTTTGGTTTATACTTCCAAATGCATACGTCCCTGTAAAGAAAAGTGACGTGAAACCTAAAAATTCAAAGTGTTCCTGCACACGAACTTTTCCACCTAGAAGAACGAAATTTGGGAAGCTAAGTGCAACTGGTATACTCATCTTTCCTGACCAGGATCATCAATATCAGGTGAGTAAATAGTTGCAGAGATTCCAGTTAACTTGGACCTCTGTTGAAGCTCTGGAAATGCTTTCTAAGGAAAGCATATGTTCCTCGCCTCCACTTAGGACCACTTCAACAGGGAACAAAGCACAGAGAGCACACCAGGAACTAACTGAGTGATTCAAGCTTCAAGCAGCTAGCACAAACAGTGTTTGATTTAGAGTTCCCAATGCATGTATTCCTATAGGTGAAAATGAAGAGAAACCCCCCAAATTCAAAGTCTTCTTGATAGCAAATGCTTCATCTTAGAAGAACGAAATTTTGGCAGCCAAATGCAACTGGTATACTCCTCTTTCTTACCTAGTATCAACAAGATCAAGTGAAAAAATATTCGCTGAAATTCCAGTAAACTTGGGAGTTTTGTGGAAGCTCTGCAAACACTTACATAAGAAAGCGTATTTTCCTTGCCTCTGCTTGGGGATACTGCAGCAGGGGACAATGCATAGAGAGTGCACTGAGAACTCATTGAGTGAGCCAAGTTTCCAAGAGGTATCACAAACTGTGTTTGATTTAGCATTCCAAATGCATGTAATCATATAGGGAAAAAAGAAGTGAAACCTAAAAATTCAAAGTTTTCCTGCAAACGAACGTTTCAATCGAGAAGCACGAAATTTGAACAGCCAAGGACAACTTGTATAGTTATCTCTCCTGTCAAATATCAAGAAGATCGGGTGAAACAATATTAGCTGAGATTCCAGTAAACTCATAGTACTACGGAAGCTCTGCAAACACTTTAAAATGAAAGTATATTTTCCTTGCCGCTGCTTAGGGCTACTTCATCAGGAAACAAAGCATAGAGAGCGCACTGAGAACTAACTGTGTGAGTCAAGTTTCATGCAGCTAGCACAAACCGTGATTGATTTAGATGTTCAAAAGCATGTATCCCTGTAGGGGAAAAGGTAGTAAAACCTAAATATTCAAAGTCATCCTGCAAAGGAATGATTCAACGTAGCAGAACAAAATTTGTGCAGCCAAGTGCAACTGGTATACACATTTTTCCTACCAAGTATCAACCAAATAGGGTGACAAAATATTTGCTGAAGTTTCAGTAATCTCTGAGTTTTTTGGAAGTTCCGTGAATACTTTTGAAATTAAGTGTGTTTTCCTTGCCTCTGCTTAGGGCTACTTCAACAGGGAACAAGGCATAGAGAGTGCACTGAAAACTAGTTGAGTGAGTCAAGTTATAAGCACACAGCAAAAAAAGTGTTTGATTTAGAGTTCCAAATGCATGTATCCCTAAAGGGGAAAAAGAAGTGAAACCTAAAAATTCAAAGTTTTCATGCAAACGAACGTTTCAATCGAGAAGCACGAAATTTGAACAGCCAAGGACAACTTGTATAGTCATCTCTCCTGTCGAATATCAAGAAGATCGGGTGAAACAATATTAGCTGAGATTCCAGTAAACTCATAGTACTACGGATGCTCTGCAAACACTTTAAAATGAAAGTATATTTTCCTTGCCGCTGCTTAGGGCTACTTCATCAGGAAACAAAGCATAGAGAGTGCACTGAGAACTAACTGAGTGATTCAAGTTTCATGCAGCTAGTACAAACCGGGTTTGAGTTAGAGTTCCAAATGCATGTATCCCTACAGGCGAAAATGAAGTGAAACCTAAGATTTCAAAGTCTTCCTGCAAACGAACTATTCAACCTAGAAGATCTAAGTTTGGGCAGCCAAATGCAACTGGTATACTTATCTTTCCTGTCGAGTTAACAACAAGTTAGGGTGAAAAAATATTTGCTGAGATTCCAGGAAACTCAAAGTTCTGTGGAATCACTGCAAATGCTTTCCAATGAAAGTTTCTTGCCCTTGCCTCTGCTTAGGGTTACTTCAACAGAAATCAAAGCATAGAGATCGCACTGAGAACTAGTTGAGTGAGTTTTAGTTTCAAGCAGCTGGCATAAACCGTGTTTGGTATTTAATTCCAAATGCATACGTCCATGTAAGGAAAAGTGAAGTGTAACCTAAAAATTCAAAGTGTTCCTGCACACGAACTTTTCAACCTAGAATAACAAAATTTGGGTAGCTACGTGCAACTGGTATACTCATCTTTCTTACCCAGTATCAACAAGATCAAGTGAAAAAATATTCGCTGAAATTCCAGTAAACTTGGGAGTTTTGTGGAAGCTCTGAAAACACTTACATAAGAAAGCGTATTTTCCTTGCCTATGCTTGGGGACACTGCAGCAGGGGACAATGCATAGAGAGTGCACTGAGAACTCATTGAGTGAGCCAAGTTTCCAAGAGGTATCACAAACTGTGTTTGATTTAGCATTCCAAATGCATGTATTCATATAGGGAAAAAAGAAGTGAAACCTGAAAATTCAAAGTCTTCCTGCAAAGGAACTCTTCAACATAAGATTACGAAATTTGGGCTGCCAAGTGCAACCCATATACTCATTTTTGCTGCCAAGTATCAACAAGATCGGGTAAAAAAACATTTGCTGAGAGTCCAGTAAACTCTGAGTTCTGTGGATGCTCTACAAACACTTTCAAATGAAAGTCTATTTTTCTTTGCTCTGCTTAGGGGTACATAAACTGGTAACAAAGCATAGAGAGCAGAATGAGAATTAATTCAGTGAGTCAAGTTTCAAGCAGCTAGCACAAACCGTGTTTGATTTAGATGTTCAAAAGCATGTATCCCTCTGGGGGAAAAGGTAGTAAAACCTAAATATTCAAAGTCATCCTGCAAAGGAATGATTCAACCTAGCAGAACAAAATTTGTGCAGCTAAGCACAACTGGTATACACATTTTTCCTACCAAGTATCAACAAGATAGGGTGACAAAATATTTGCTGAGGTTTCAGTAATCTCTGAGTTTTTTGGAAGCTCGGTGAATACTTTCCAAAAAAGTGTGTTTTCCTTGCCTCTGCTTAGGGCTACTTCAACAGGGAACAAGGCATAGAGAGTGCACTGAGAACTAGTTGAGTGAGTCAAGTTACAAGCACACAGCAAAAACCGTGTTTGATTTAGAGTTCCAAATGCATGTATCCCTATAGGGGAAAATGAAGAGAAACCTAAAAATTCAACGTTTTCCTGCAAACGAACGTTTCAATCGAGAAGCACAAAATTTGAACAGCCAAGGACAACTTGTATAGTTATCTCTCCTGTCGAATATCAAGAAGATCGGGTGAAACAATATTAGCTGAGATTCCAGTAAACTCATAGTACTACGGAAGCTCAGCAAACACTTTAAAATGAAAGTATATTATCCTTGCCGCTGCTTAGGGCTACTTCATCAGGAAACAAAGCATAGAGAGTGCACTGAGAACTAACTGAGTGAGTCAAGTTTCATGCAGCTAGCACAAACCGTGTTTGATTTAGATGTTCAAAAGCATGTATCCCTATAGGGGAAAAGGTAGAAAAACCTAAATATTCAAAGTCGTCCTGCAAAGGAATGATTCAACCTAGCAGAACAAAATTTGTGCAGCCAAGTGCAACTGGTATACACATTTTTCCTACCAAGTATCAACAAGAGAGGGTGACACAATATTTGCTGAGGTTTCAGTAATCTCTGAGCTTTTTGGAAGCTCGGTGAATACTTTCCAAAAAAGTGTGTTTTCCTTGCCTCTGCTTAGGGCTACTTCAACAGGGAACAAGGCATAGAGAGTGCACTGAGAACTAGTTGAGTGAGTCAAGTTACAAGCACACAGCAAAAACCGTGTTTGATTTAGAGTTCCAAATGCATGTATCCCTATAGGGGAAAATGAAGTGAAACCTAAAAATTCAAAGTTTTCCTGCAAACGAACGTTTCAATCGAGAAGCACGAAATTTGAACAGCCTAGGACAACTTGTACAGTTATCTCTCCTGTCGAATATCAAGAAGATCGGGTGAAACATTATTAGCTGAGATTCCAGTAAACTCATAGTACTACGGAAGCTCTGCAAACACTTTAAAACGAAAGTATATTTTCCTTGCCGCTGCTTAGGGCTACTTCATCAGGAAACAACGCATAGAGAGTGCACTGAAAACTAACTGAGGGAGTCAAGTTTCATGCAGCTAGTACAAACCGTGTTTGAGTTAGAGTTCCAAATGCATGTATCCCTATAGGGGAAAATGAAGTGAAACCTAAGATTTCAAAGTCTTCCTGCAAACGAACTATTCAACCTAGAAGATCTAAATTTGGGCAGCCAAATGCAACCGGTATACTTATCTTTCCTGTCGAGTTAACAACAAGTTAGGGTGAAAAAATATTTGCTGAGATTCCAGGAAACTCAAAGTTCTGTGGAATCACTGCAAATGCTTTCCAATGAAAGTTTCTTGCCCTTGCCTCTGCTTAGGGTTACTTCAACAGAAATCAAAGCATAGAGATCGCACTGAGAACTAGTTGAGTGAGTTTCAGTTTCAAGCACACAGCATAAACCGTGTTTGGTTTATACTTCCAAATGCATACGTCCCTGTAAGGAAAAGTGACGTGAAACCTAAAAATTCAAAGTGTTCCTGCACACGAACTTTTCCACCTAGAAGAACGAAATTTGGGTAGCTAAGTGCAACTGGTATACTCATCTTTCCTGACCAGGATCATCAAGATCAGGTGAGTAAATAGTTGCAGAGATTCCAGTTAACTTGGAGCTCTGTTGAAGCTCTGGAAATGCTTTCTAAGGAAAGCGTATGTTCCTCGCCTCCACTTAGGACCACTTCAACAGGGAACAAAGCACAGAGAGCACACCAGGAACTAACTGAGTGAGTCAAGCTTCAAGCAGCTAGCACAAACAGTGTTTGATTTAGAGTTCCCAATGCATGTATTCCTATAGGTGAAAATGAAGAGAAACCCCCCAAATTCAATGTCTTCCTGAAAGCAAATGCTTCATCTTAGAAGAACGAAATTTTGGCAGCCAAATGCAACTGGTATACTCATCTTTCTTACCTACTATCAACAAGATCAAGTGAAAAAATATTCGCTGAAATTCCAGTAAACTTGGGAGTTTTGTGGAAGCTCTGCAAACACTTACATAAGAAAGCGTATTTTCCTTGTATCTGCTTGGGGATACTGCAGCAGGGGACAATGCATAGAGAGTGCACTGAGAACTCATTGAGTGAGCCAAGTTTCCAAGTTGTATCACAAACTGTGTTTGATTTAGCATTCCAAATGCATGTATTCATATAGGAAAAAAGAAGTGAAACCTAAAAATTCAAAGTCTTCCTGCAAAGGAACTCTTCAACATAAGATTACGAAATTTGGGCTGCCAAGTGCAACCCATATACTCATTTTTGCTGTCAAGTATCAACAAGATCGGGTGAAAAAACATTTGCTGAGAGTCCAGTAATCTCTGAGTTCTGTGGATGCTCTACAAACACTTTCAAATGAAAGTGTATTTTTCTTTGCTCTGCTTAGGGGTACATAAACTGGTATCAAAGCATAGAGAGCAGAATGGGAATTCATTCAGTGAGTCAAGTTTCAAGCAGCTAGCACAAACCGTGATTGATTTAGATGTTCAAAGGCATGTATCCCTATAGGGGAAAAGGTAGTAAAACCTAAATATTCAAAGTCATCCTGCAAAGGAATGATTCAACGTAGCAGAACAAAATTTGTGCAGCCAAGTGCAACTGGTATACACATTTTTCCTACCAAGTATCAACAAGATAGGGTGACAAAATATTTGCTGAGGTTTCAGTAATCTCTGAGCTTTTTGGAAGCTCGGTGAATACTTTCCAAAGAAAGTGTGTTTTCCTTGCCTCTGCTTAGGGCTACTTCAACAGGGAACAAGGCATAGAGAGTGCACTGAGAACTAGTTGAGTGAGTCAAGTTACAAGCACACAGCAAAAACCGTGTTTGATTTAGAGTTCCAAATGCATGTATCCCTATAGGGGAAAATGAAGTGAAACCTAAAAATTCAAAGTTTTCCTGCAAACGAACGTTTCAATCGAGAAGCACGAAATTTGAACAGCCAAGGACAACTTGTATAGTTATCTCTCCTGTCGAATATCAAGAAGATCGGGTGAAACAATATTAGCTGAGATTCCAGTAAACTCCTAGTACCACGGAAGCTCTGCAAACACTTTAAAATGAAAGTATATTTTCCTTGCCGCTGCTTAGGGCTACTTCATCAGGAAACAAAGCATAGAGAGTGCACTGAGAACTAACTGAGTGAGTCAAGTTTCATGCAGCTAGTACAAACCGTGTTTGAGTTAGAGTTCCAAATGCATGTATCCCTATAGGGGAAAATGAAGTGAAACCTAAGATTTCAAAGTCTTCCTGCAAACGAACTATTCAACCTAGAAGATCTAAATTTGGGCAGCCAAATGCAACCGGTATACTTATCTTTCCTGTCGAGTTAACAACAAGTTAGGGTGAAAAAATATTTGCTGAGATTCCAGGAAACTCAAAGTTCTGTGGAATCACTGCAAATGCTTTCCAATGAAAGTTTCTTGCCCTTGCCTCTGCTTAGGGTTACTTCAACAGAAATCAAAGCATAGAGATCGCACTGAGAACTAGTTGAGTGAGTTTCAGTTTCAAGCAGCGGCATAAACCGTGTTTGGTTTATAATTCCAAATGCATACGTCCCTGTAAGGAAAAGTGAAGTGAAACCTAAAAATTCAAAGTGTTCCTGCACACGAACTTTTCCACCTAGAAGAACGAAATTTGGGTAGCTAAGTGCAACTGGTATACTCATCTTTCCTGACCAGGATCATCAAGATCAGGTGAGTAAATAGTTGCAGAGATTCCAGTTAACTTGGAGCTCTGTAGAAGCTCTGGAAATGCTTTCTAAGGAAAGCGTATGTTCCTCGCCTCCACTTAGGACCACTTCAACAGGGAACAAAGCACAGAGAGCACACCAGGAACTAACTGAGTGAGTCAAGCTTCAAGCAGCTAGCACAAACAGTGTTTGATTTAGAGTTCCCAATGCATGTATTCCTATAGGTGAAAATGAAGAGAAACCCCCCAAATTCAATGTCTTCCTGAAAGCAAATGCTTCATCTTAGAAGAACGAAATTTTGGCAGCCAAATGCAACTGGTATACTCATCTTTCTTACCTGGTATCAACAAGATCAAGTGAAAAAATATTCGCTGAAATTCCAGTAAACTTGGGAGTTTTGTGGAAGCTCTGCAAACACTTACATAAGAAAGCGTATTTTCCTTGCCTCTGCTTGGGGATACTGCAGCAGGGGACAATGCATAGAGAGTGCACTGAGAACTCATTGAGTGAGCCAAGTTTCCAAGTTGTATCACAAACTGTGTTTGATTTAGCATTCCAAATGCATGTATTCATATAGGAAAAAAGAAGTGAAACCTAAAAATTCAAAGTCTTCCTGCAAAGGAACTCTTCAACATAAGATTACGAAATTTGGGCTGCCAAGTGCAACCCATATACTCATTTTTGCTGTCAAGTATCAACAAGATCGGGTGAAAAAACATTTGCTGAGAGTCCAGTAAACTCTGAGTTCTGTGGATGCTCTACAAACACTTTCAAATGAAAGTGTATTTTTCTTTGCTCTGCTTAGGGGTACATAAACCGGTAACAAAGCATAGAGAGCAGAATGAGAATTCATTCAGTGAGTCAAGTTTCAAGCAGCTAGCACAAACTGTGATTGACTTACATGTTCAAAGCATGTATCCCTATAGGGGAAAAGTTAGTAAAACCTAAATATTCAAAGTCATCCTGCAAAGGAATAATTCAACGTAGCTGAACAAAATTTGTGCAGCCAAGTGCAACTGGTATACACATTTTTCCTACCAAGTATCAACAAGATAGGGTGACAAAATATTTGCTGAGGTTTCAGTAATCTCTGAGTTTCTTGGAAGCTCGGGGTATACTTTCCAAAGAAAGTGTGTTTTCCTTGCCTCTGCTTAGGGCTACTTCAACAGGGAACAAGGCATAGAGAGTGCACTGAGAACTAGTTGAGTGAGTCAAGTTACAAGCACACAGCAAAAACCGTGTTTGATTTAGAGTTCCAAATGCATGTATCCCTATAGGGGAAAATGAAGTGAAACCTAAAAATTCAAAGTTTTCCTGCAAATGAACGTTTCAATCGAGAAGCATGAAATTTGAACAGCCAAGGACAACTTGTATAGTTATCTCTCCTGTCGAATATCAAGAAGATCGGGTGAAACAATATTAGCTGAGATTCCAGTAAACTCATAGTACTACGGAAGCTCTGCAAACACTTTAAAATGAAAGTATATTTTCCTTGCCACTGCTTAGGGCTACTTCATCAGGAAACAAAGCATAGAGAGTGCACTGAGAACTAACTGAGTGAGTCAAGTTTCATGCAGCTAGTACAAACCGTGTTTGAGTTAGAGTTCCAAATGCATGTATCCCTATAGGGGAAAATGAAGTGAAACCTAAGATTTCAAAGTCTTCCTGCAAACGAACTATTCAACCTAGAAGATCTAAATTTGGGCAGCCAAATGCAACCGGTATACTTATCTTTCCTGTCGAGTTAACAACAAGTTAGGGTGAAAAATTATTTGCTGAGATTCCAGGAAACTCAAAGTTCTGTGGAATCACTGCAAATGCTTTCCAAAGAAAGTTTCTTGCCCTTGCCTGTGCTTAGGGTTACTTCAACAGAAATCAAAGCATAGAGATCGCACTGAGAACTAGTTGAGTGAGTTTCAGTTTTAAGCAGCTGGCATAAACCGTGTTTGGTTTATACTTCCAAATGCATACGTCCCTGTAACGAAAAGTGAAGTGAAACCTAAAAATTCAAAGTGTTCCTGCACACGAACTTTTCCACCTAGAAGAACGAAATTTGGGTAGCTAAGTGCAACTGGTATACTCATCTTTCCTGACCAGGATCATCAAGATCAGGTGAGTAAATAGTTGCAGAGATTCCAGTTAACTTGGTGCTCTGTTGAAGCTCTGGAAATGCTTTCTAAGGAAAGAATATGTTCCTCGCCTCCACTTAGGACCACTTCAATGGGGAACTAAGCACAGAGAGCACACCAGGAACTAACTGAGTGAGTCAAGCTTCAAGCAGCTAGCACAAACAGTGTTTGATTTAGAGTTCCCAATACATGTATTCCTATAGGTGAAAATGAAGAGAAACCCCCCAAATTCAATGTCTTCCTGAAAGCAAATGCTTCATCTTAGAAGAACGAAATTTTGGCAGCCAAATGCAACTGGTATACTCATCTTTCTTACCTAGTATCAACAAGATCAATGAAAAAATATTCGCTGAAATTCCGGTAAACTTGGGAGTTTTGTGGAAGCTCTGCAAACACTTACATAAGAAAGCGTATTTTCCTTGCCTCTGCTTGGGGATACTGCAGCAGGGGACAATGCATAGAGAGTGCACTGAGAACTCATTGAGTGAGCCAAGTTTCCAAGAGGTATCACAAACTGTGTTTGATTTAGCATTCCAAATGCATGTATTCATATAGGGAAAAAAGAAGTGAAACCTAAAAATTCAAAGTGTTCCTGCAAAGGAACTCTTCAACATAAGATTACGAAATTTGGGCTGCCAAGTGCAACCCATATACTCATTTTTGCTGCCAAGTATCAACAAGATCGGGTGAAAAAACATTTGCTGAGAGTCCAGTAAACTCTGAGTTCTGTGGATGCTCTACAAACACTTTCAAATGAAAGTCTATTTTTCTTTGCTCTGCTTAGGGGTACATAAACCGGTAACAAAGCATAGAGAGCAGAATGAGAATTCATTCAGTGAGTCAAGTTTCAAGCAGCTAGCACAAACCGTGTTTGATTTAGATGTTCCAAAGCATGTATCCCTATAGGGGAAAAGGTAGTAAAACCTAAATATTCAAAGTCATCCTGCAAAGGAATGATTCAACCTAGCAGAACAAAATTTGTGCAGCCAAGCGCAACTGGCATACACATTTTTTCCTACCAAGTATCAACAAGATAGGGTGACAAAATATTTGCTGAGGTTTCAGTAATCTCTGAGTTTCTTGGAAGCTCGGGGTATACTTTCCAAAAAAGTGTGTTTTCCTTGCCTCTGCTTAGGGCTACTTCAACAGGGAACAAGGCATAGAGAGTGCACTGACAACTAGTTGAGTGAGTCAAGTTACAAGTACACAGCAAAAACCGTGTTTGATTTAGAGTTCCAAATGCATATATCCCTATAGGGGAAAATGAAGTGAAACTTAATAATTCAAAGTTTTCTTGCAAACGAACGTTTCAATCGAGAAGCACGAAATTTGAACAGCCAAGGACAACTTGTATAGTTATCTCTCCTGTCGAATATCAAGAAGATCGGGTGAAACAATATTAGCTGAGATTCCAGTAAACTCATAGTACTACGGAAGATCTTCAAACACTTTAAAAAGTAAGAATATTAAAAAAAAATAAAAAAATAAAGTATATTTTCCATGCCGCTGCTTAGGGCTACTTATTCAGGACACAAAGCATAGAGAGCGCACTGAGAACTAACTGAGTGAGTCAAGTTTCATGCAACTAGCACAAACCGTGTTTGCTTTAGATGTTCAAAAGCATGTATCCCTATAGGGGAAAATGAAGTGAAACCTAAAAATTGAAAGTCATCCTGCAAAGGAATGATTCAACCTAGCAGAACAAAATTTGTGCAGCCAAGCGCAACTGGTATACACATTTTTCCTACCAAGTATCAACAACATAGGGTGACAAAATATTTGCTGAGGTTTCAGTAATCTCTGAGTTTTTTGGAAACTCGGTGAATACTTTCCAAAGAAAGTGTGTTTTCCTTGCCTCTTCTTAGGGCTACTTCAACAGGGAACAAGGCAAAGAGAGTGCACTGAGAACTAGTTGAGTGAGTCAAGTTACAAGCACACAGCAAAAACCGTGTTTGATTTAGAGTTCCAAAAGCATGTATCCCTATAGGGGAAAATGAAGTGAAACCTAAAAATTCAAAGTTTTCCTGCAAACGAACGTTTCAATCGAGAAGCACAAAATTTGAACAGCCAAGGACAACTTGTATAGTTATCTCTCCTGTCGAATATCAAGAAGATCGGGTGAAACAATATTAGCTGAGATTCCAGTAAACTCATAGTACTACGGAAGCTCAGCAAACACTTTAAAATGAAAGTATATTTTCCTTGCCGCTGCTTAGGGCTACTTCATCAGGAAACAAAGCATAGAGAGTGCACTGAGAACTAACTGAGTGAATCAAGTTTCATGCAGCTAGCACAAACCGTGTTTGATTTAGATGTTCAAAAGCATGTATCCCTATAGGGGAAAAGGTAGAAAAACCTAAATATTCAAAGTCGTCCTGCAAAGGAATGATTCAACCTAGCAGAACAAAATTTGTGCAGCCAAGTGCAACTGGTATACACATTTTTCCTACCAAGTATCAACAAGAGAGGGTGACACAATATTTGCTGAGGTTTCAGTAATCTCTGAGCTTTTTGGAAGCTCGGTGAATACTTTCCAAAAAAGTGTGTTTTCCTTGCCTCTGCTTAGGGCTACTTCAACAGGGAACAAGGCATAGAGAGTGCACTGAGAACTAGTTGAGTGAGTCAAGTTACAAGCACACAGCAAAAACCGTGTTTGATTTAGAGTTCCAAATGCATGTATCCCTATAGGGGAAAATGAAGTGAAACCTAAAAATTCAAAGTTTTCCTGCAAACGAACGTTTCAATCGAGAAGTACGAAATTTGAACAGCCTAGGACAACTTGTACAGTTATCTCTCCTGTCGAATATCAAGAAGATCGGGTGAAACATTATTAGCTGAGATTCCAGTAAACTCATAGTACTACGGAAGCTCTGCAAACACTTTAAAACGAAAGTATATTTTCCTTGCCGCTGCTTAGGGCTACTTCATCAGGAAACAACGCATAGAGAGTGCACTGAAAACTAACTGAGTGAGTCAAGTTTCATGCAGCTAGTACAAACCGTGTTTGAGTTAGAGTTCCAAATGCATGTATCCCTATAGGGGAAAATGAAGTGAAACCTAAGATTTCAAAGTCTTCCTGCAAACGAACTATTCAACCTAGAAGATCTAAATTTGGGCAGCCAAATGCAACCGGTATACTTATCTTTCCTGTTGAGTTAACAACAAGTTATGGTGAAAAAATATTTGCTGAGATTCCAGGAAACTCAAAGTTCTGTGGAATCACTGCAAATGCTTTCCAATGAAAGTTTCTTGCCCTTGCCTCTGCTTAGGGTTACTTCAACAGAAATCAAAGCATAGAGATCGCACTGAGAACTAGTTGAGTGAGTTTCAGTTTCAAGCACACAGCATAAACCGTGTTTGGTTTATAATTCCAAATGCATACGTCCCTGTAAGGAAAAGTGACGTGAAACCTAAAAATTCAAAGTGTTCCTGCACACGAACTTTTCCACCTAGAAGAACGAAATTTGGGTAGCTAAGTGCAACTGGTATACTCATCTTTCCTGACCAGGATCATCAAGATCAGGTGAGTAAATAGTTGCAGAGATTCCAGTTAACTTGGAGCTCTGTTGAAGCTCTGGAAATGCTTTCTAAGGAAAGCGTATGTTCCTCGCCTCCACTTAGGACCACTTCAACAGGGAACAAAGCATCGAGAGCACACCAGGAACTAACTGAGTGAGTCAAGCTTCAAGCAGCTAGCACAAACAGTGTTTGATTTAGAGTTCCCAATGCATGTATTCCTATAGGTGAAAATGAAGAGAAACCCCCCAAATTCAATGTCTTCCTGAAAGCAAATGTTTCATCTTAGAACAACGAAATTTTGGCAGCCAAATGCAACTGGTATACTCATCTTTCTTACCTACTATCAACAAGATCAAGTGAAAAAATATTCGCTGGAATTCCAGTAAACTTGGGAGTTTTGTGGAAGCTCTGCAAACACTTACATAAGAAAGCGTATTTTCCTTGAATCTGCTTGGGGATACAGCAGCAGGGGACAATGCCCAGAGAGTGCACTGAGAACTAATTGAGTGAGCCAAGTTTCCAAGTTGTATCAAAAACTGTGTTTGATTTAGCATTCCAAATGCATGTATTCATATAGGAAAAAAGAAGTGAAACCTAAAAATTCAAAGTCTTCCTGCAAAGGAACTCTTCAACATAAGATTACGAAATTTGGGCTGCCAAGTGCAACCCATATACTCATTTTTGCTGCCAAGTATCAACAAGATCGGGTGAAAAAACATTTGCTGAGAGTCCAGTAATCTCTGAGTTCTGTGGATGCTCTACAAACACTTTCAAATGAAAGTGTATTTTTCTTTGCTCTGCTTAGGGGTACATAAACTGGTATCAAAGCATAGAGAGCAGAATGGGAATTCATTCAGTGAGTCAAGTTTCAAGCAGCTAGCACAAACCGTGATTGACTTAGATGTTCAAAGGCATGTATCCCTATAGGGGAAAAGTTAGTAAAACCTAAATATTCAAAGTCATCCTGCAAAGGAATGATTCAACGTAGCAGAACAATATTTGTGCAGCCAAGTGCAACTGGTATACACATTTTTCCTACCAAGTATCAACAAGATAGGGTGACAAAATATTTGCTGAGGTTTCAGTAATCTCTGAGCTTTTTGGAAGCTCGGTGAATACTTTCCAAAGAAAGTGTGTTTTCCTTGCCTCTGCTTAGGGCTACTTCAACAGGGAACAAGGCATTTAGAGTGCACTGAGAACTAGTTGAGTGAGTCAAGTTACAAGCACACAGCAAAAACCGTGTTTGATTTAGAGTTCCAAATGCATGTATCCCTATAGGGGAAAATGAAGTGAAACCTAAAAATTCAAAGTTTTCCTGCAAACGAATGTTTCAATCGAGAAGCACGAAATTTGAACAGCCAAGGACAACTTGTATAGTTATCTCTCCTGTCGAATATCAAGAAGATCGGGTGAAACAATATTAGCTGAGATTCCAGTAAACTCCTAGTACCACGGAAGCTCTGCAAACACTTTAAAATGAAAGTATATTTTCCTTGCCGCTGCTTAGGGCTACTTCATCAGGAAAAGAAGCATAGAGAGTTCACTGAGAACTAACTGAGTGAGTCAAGTTTCATGCAGCTAGTACAAACCGTGTTTGAGTTAGAGTTCCAAATGCATGTATCCCTATAGGGGAAAATGAAATGAAACCTAAGATTTCAAAGTCTTCTGCAAACGAACTATTCAACCTAGAAGATCTAAATTTGGGCAGCCAAATGCAACCGGTATACTTATCTTTCCTGTCGAGTTAACAACAAGTTAGGGTGAAAAAATATTTGCTGTGATTCCAGGAAACTCAAAGTTCTGTGGAATCACTGCAAATGCTTTCCAATGAAAGTTTCTTGCCCTTGCCTCTGCTTAGGGTTACTTCAACAGAATTCAAAGCATAGAGATCGCACTGAGAACTAGTTGAGTGAGTTTCAGTTTCAAGCAGCTGGCATAAACCGTGTTTGGTTTATACTTCCAAATGCATACGTCCCTGTAAGGAAAAGTGAAGTGAAACCTAAAAATTCAAAGTGTTCCTGCACACGAACTTTTCCACCTAGAAGAACGAAATTTGGGTAGCTAAGTGCAACTGGTATACTCATCTTTCCTGACCAGGATCATCAAGATCAGGTGAGTAAATAGTTGCAGAGATTCCAGTTAACTTGGTGCTCTGTTGAAACTCTGGAAATGCTTTCTAAGGAAAGAATATGTTCCTCGCCTTCACTTAGGACCACTCCAATGGGGAACAAAGCACAGAGAGCACACCAGGAACTAACTGAGTGAGTCAAGCTTCAAGCAGCTAGCACAAACAGTGTTTGATTTAGAGTTCCCAATGCATGTATTCCTATAGGTGAAAATGAAGAGAAACCCCCCAAATTCAATGTCTTCCTGAAAGCAAATGCTTCATCTTAGAAGAACGAAATTTTGGCAGCCAAATGCAACTGGTATACTCATCTTTCTTACCTAGTATCAACAAGATCAAGTGAAAAAATATTCGCTGAAATTCCGGTAAACTTGGGAGTTTTGTGGAAGCTCTGCAAACACTTACATAAGAAAGCGTATTTTCCTTGCCTCTGCTTGGGGATACTGCAGCAGGGGACAATGCATAGAGAGTGCACTGAGAACTCATTGAGTGAGCCAAGTTTCCAAGAGGTATCACAAACTGTGTTTGATTTAGCATTCCAAATGCATGCATTCATATAGGGAAAAAAGAAGTGAAACCTAAAAATTCAAAGTGTTCCTGCAAAGGAACTCTTCAACATAAGATTATGAAATTTGGGCTGCCAAGTGCAACCCATATACTCATTTTTGCTGCCAAGTATCAACAAGATCGGGTGAAAAAACATTTGCTGAGAGTCCAGTAAACTCTGAGTTCTGTGGATGCTCTACAAACACTTTCAAATGAAAGTCTATTTTTCTCTGCTCTGCTTAGGGGTACATAAACCGGTAACAAAGCATAGAGAGCAGAATGAGAATTCATTCAGTGAGTCAAGTTTCAAGCAGCTAGCACAAAGCTTGTTTGATTTAGATGTTCAAAAGCATGTATCCCTATAGGGGAAAAGGTAGTAAAACCTAAATATTCAAAGTCATCCTGCAAAGAATGATTCAACCTAGCAGAACAAAATTTGTGCAGCCAAGCCCAACTGGTATACACATTTTTCCTACCAAGTATCAACAAGATAGGGTGACAAAATATTTGCTGAGGTTTCAGTAATCTCTGAGTTTTTTGGAAGCTCGGTGAATACTTTCCAAAGAAAGTGTGTTTTCCTTGTCTTTGCTTAGGGCTACTTCAACAGGGAACAAGGCATAGAGAGTGCACTGACAACTAGTTGAGTGAGTCAAGTTACAAGCACACAGCAAAAACCGTGTTTGATTTAGAGTTCCAAATGCATGTATCCCTATAGGGGAAAATGAAGTGAAACTTAATAATTCAAAGTTTTCTTGCAAACGAACGTTTCAATCGAGAAGCACGAAATTTGAACAGCCAAGGACAACTTGTATAGTTATCTCTCCTGTCGAATATCAAGAAGATCGGGTGAAACAATATTAGCTGAGATTCCAGTAAACTCATAGTACTACGGAAGATCTTCAAACACTTTAAAAAGTAAGAATATTAAAAAAAAATAAAAAATAAAGTATATTTTCCATGCCGCTGCTTAGGGCTACTTATTCAGGACACAAAGCATAGAGAGCGCACTGAGAACTAACTGAGTGAGTCAAGTTTCATGCAACTAGCACAAACCGTGTTTGCTTTAGATGTTCAAAAGCATGTATCCCTATAGGGGAAAAGGTAGTAAAACCTAAATATTCAAAGTCATCCTGCAAAGGAATGATTCAACCTAGCAGAACAAAATTTGTGCAGCCAAGCGCAACTGGTATACACATTTTTCCTACCAAGTATCAACAACATAGGGTGACAAAATATTTGCTGAGGTTTCAGTAATCTCTGAGTTTTTTGGAAACTCGGTGAATACTTTCCAAAGAAAGTGTGTTTTCCTTGCCTCTTCTTAGGGCTACTTCAACAGGGAACAAGGCAAAGAGAGTGCACTGAGAACTAGTTGAGTGAGTCAAGTTACAAGCACACAGCAAAAACCGTGTTTGATTTAGAGTTCCAAAAGCATGTATCCCTATAGGGGAAAATGAAGTGAAACCTAAAAATTCAAAGTTTTCCTGCAAACGAACGTTTCAATCGAGAAGCACAAAATTTGAACAGCCAAGGACAACTTGTATAGTTATCTCTCCTGTCGAATATCAAGAAGATCGGGTGAAACAATATTAGCTGAGATTCCAGTAAACTCATAGTACTACGGAAGCTCTGCAAACACTTTAAAATGAAAGTATATTTTCCTTGCCGCTGCTTAGGGCTACTTCATCAGGAAACAAAGCATAGAGAGTGCACTGAGAACTAACTGAGTGAATCAAGTTTCATGCAGCTAGCACAAACCGTGTTTGATTTAGATGTTCAAAAGCATGTATCCCTATAGGGGAAAAGGTAGAAAAACCTAAATATTCAAAGTCGTCCTGCAAAGGAATGATTCAACCTAGCAGAACAAAATTTGTGCAGCCAAGTGCAACTGGTATACACATTTTTCCTACCAAGTATCAACAAGAGAGGGTGACACAATATTTGCTGAGGTTTCAGTAATCTCTGAGCTTTTTGGAAGCTCGGTGAATACTTTCCAAAAAAGTGTGTTTTCCTTGCCTCTGCTTAGGGCTACTTCAACAGGGAACAAGGCATAGAGAGTGCACTGAGAACTAGTTGAGTGAGTCAAGTTACAAGCACACAGCAAAAACCGTGTTTGATTTAGAGTTCCAAATGCATGTATCCCTATAGGGGAAAATGAAGTGAAACCTAAAAATTCAAAGTTTTCCTGCAAACGAACGTTTCAATCGAGAAGCACGAAATTTGAACAGCCTAGGACAACTTGTACAGTTATCTCTCCTGTCGAATATCAAGAAGATCGGGTGAAACATTATTAGCTGAGATTCCAGTAAACTCATAGTACTACGGAAGCTCTGCAAACACTTTAAAACGAAAGTATATTTTCCTTGCCGCTGCTTAGGGCTACTTCATCAGGAAACAACGCATAGAGAGTGCACTGAAAACTAACTGAGGGAGTCAAGTTTCATGCAGCTAGTACAAACCGTGTTTGAGTTAGAGTTCCAAATGCATGTATCCCTATAGGGGAAAATGAAGTGAAACCTAAGATTTCAAAGTCTTCCTGCAAACGAACTATTCAACCTAGAAGATCTAAATTTGGGCAGCCAAATGCAACCGGTATACTTATCTTTCCTGTTGAGTTAACAACAAGTTATGGTGAAAAAATATTTGCTGAGATTCCAGGAAACTCAAAGTTCTGTGGAATCACTGCAAATGCTTTCCAATGAAAGTTTCTTGCCCTTGCCTCTGCTTAGGGTTACTTCAACAGAAATCAAAGCATAGAGATCCCACTGAGAACTAGTTGAGTGAGTTTCAGTTTCAAGCACACAGCATAAACCGTGTTTGGTTTATACTTCCAAATGCATACGTCCCTGTAAGGAAAAGTGACGTGAAACCTAAAAATTCAAAGTGTTCCTGCACACGAACTTTTCCACCTAGAAGAACGAAATTTGGGTAGCTAAGTGCAACTGGTATACTCATCTTTCCTGACCAGGATCATCAAGATCAGGTGAGTAAATAGTTGCAGAGATTCCAGTTAACTTGGTGCTCTGTTGAAGCTCTGGAAATGCTTTCTAAGGAAAGCATATGTTCCTCGCCTCCACTTAGGACCACTTCAACAGGGAACAAAGCACAGAGAGCACACCAGGAACTAACTGAGTGAGTCAAGCTTCAAGCAGCTAGCACAAACAGTGTTTGATTTAGAGTTCCCAATGCATGTATTCCTATAGGTGAAAATGAAGAGAAACCCCCCAAATTCAATGTCTTCCTGAAAGCAAATGCTTCATCTTAGAAGAACGAAATTTTGGCAGCCAAATGCAACTGGTATACTCATCTTTCTTACTTAGTATCAACAAGATCAATGAAAAAATATTCGCTGAAATTCCGGTAAACTTGGGAGTTTCGTGGAAGCTGTGCAAACACTTACATAAGAAAGCGTATTTTCCTTGCCTCTGCTTGGGGATACTGCAGCAGGGGACAATGCATAGAGAGTGCACTGAGAACTCATTGAGTGAGCCAAGTTTCCAAGAGGTATCACAAACTGTGTTTGATTTAGCATTCCAAATGCATGTATTCATATAGGGAAAAAAGAAGTGAAACCTAAAAATTCAAAGTGTTCCTGCAAAGGAACTCTTCAACATAAGATTACGAAATTTGGGCTGCCAAGTGCAACCCATATACTCATTTTTGCTGCCAAGTATCAACAAGATCGGGTGAAAAAACATTTGCTGAGAGTCCAGTAAACTCTGAGTTCTGTGGATGCTCTACAAACACTTTCAAATGAAAGTCTATTTTTCTTTGCTCTGCTTAGGGGTACATAAACCGGTAACAAAGCATAGAGAGCAGAATGAGAATTCATTCAGTGAGTCAAGTTTCAAGCAGCTAGCACAAACCGTGTTTGATTTAGATGTTCCAAAGCATGTATCCCTATAGGGGAAAAGGTAGTAAAACCTAAATATTCAAAGTCATCCTGCAAAGGAATGATTCAACCTAGCAGAACAAAATTTGTGCAGCCAAGCGCAACTGGCATACACATTTTTCCTACCAAGTATCAACAAGATAGGGTGACAAAATATTTGCTGAGGTTTCAGTAATCTCTGAGTTTCTTGGAAGCTCGGGGTATACTTTCCAAAGAAAGTGTGTTTTCCTTGCCTCTGCTTAGGGCTACTTCAACAGGGAACAAGGCATAGAGAGTGCACTGAGAACTAGTTGAGTGAGTCAAGTTACAAGCACACAGCAAAAACCGTGTTTGATTTAGAGTTCCAAATGCATATATCCCTATAGGGGAAAATGAAGTGAAACTTAATAATTCAAAGTTTTCTTGCAAACGAACGTTTCAATCGAGAAGCACGAAATTTGAACAGCCAAGGACAACTTGTATAGTTATCTCTCCTGTCGAATATCAAGAAGATCGGGTGAAACAATATTAGCTGAGATTCCAGTAAACTCATAGTACTACGGAAGATCTTCAAACACTTTAAAAAGTAAGAATATTAAAAAAAAAATAAAAAAATAAAGTATATTTTCCATGCCGCTGCTTAGGGCTACTTATTCAGGACACAAAGCATAGAGAGCGCACTGAGAACTAACTGAGTGAGTCAAGTTTCATGCAACTAGCACAAACTGTGTTTGGTTTAGATGTTCAAAAGCATGTATCCCTATAGGGCAAAAGGTAGTAAAACCTAAATATTCAAAGTCATCCTGCAAAGGAATGATTCAACCTAGCAGAACAAAATTTGTGCAGCCAAGCCCAACTGGTATACACATTTTTCCTACCAAGTATCAACAACATAGGGTGACAAAATATTTGCTGAGGTTTCAGTAATCTCTGATTTTTTTGGAAGCTCGGTGAATACTTTCCAAAGAAAGTGTGTTTTCCTCGTCTTTGCTTAGGGCTACTTCAAAAGGGAACAAGGCATAGAGAGTGCACTGACAACTAGTTGAGTGAGTCAGGTTACAAGCACACAGCAAAAACCGTGTTTGATTTAGAGTTCCAAATGCATGTATCCCTATAGGGGAAAATGAAGTGAAACCTAAAAATTCAAAGTTTTCCTGCAAACGAACGTTTCAATCGAGAAGCACGAAATTTGAACAGCCAAGGACAACTTGTATAGTTATCTCTCCTGTCGAATATCAAGAAGATCGGGTGAAACAATATTAGCTGAGATTCCAGTAAACTCATAGTACTACGGAAGCACTGCAAACACTTTAAAATGAAAGTATATTTTCCTTGCCGCTGCTTAGGGCTACTTCATCAGGAAACAAAGCATAGAGAGTGCACTGAGAACTAACTGTGTGAATCAAGTTTCATGCAGCTAGCACAAACCGTGTTTGATTTAGATGTTCAAAAGCATGTATCCCTATAGGGGAAAAGGTAGAAAAACCTAAATATTCAAAGTCGTCCTGCAAAGGAATGATTCAACCTAGCAGAACAAAATTTGTGCAGCCAAGTGCAACTGGTATACACATTTTTCCTACCAAGTATCAACAAGAGAGGGTGACACAATATTTGCTGAGGTTTCAGTAATCTCTGAGCTTTTTGGAAGCTCGGTGAATACTTTCCAAAAAAAGTGTGTTTTCCTTGCCTCTGCTTAGGGCTACTTCAACAGGGAACAAGGCATAGAGAGTGCACTGAGAACTAGTTGAGTGAGTCAAGTTACAAGCACACAGCAAAAACCGTGTTTGATTTAGAGTTCCAAATGCATGTATCCCTATAGGGGAAAATGAAGTGAAACCTAAAAATTCAAAGTTTTCCTGCAAACGAACGTTTCAATCGAGAAGCACGAAATTTGAACAGCCTAGGACAACTTGTACAGTTATCTCTCCTGTCGAATATCAAGAAGATCGGGTGAAACATTATTAGCTGAGATTCCAGTAAACTCATAGTACTACGGAAGCTCTGCAAACACTTTAAAACGAAAGTATATTTTCCTTGCCGCTGCTTAGGGCTACTTCATCAGGAAACAAAGCATAGAGAGTGCACTGAGAACTAACTGAGTGAGTCAAGTTTCATGCAGCTAGTACAAACCGTGTTTGAGTTAGAGTTCCAAATGCATGTATCCCTATAGGGGAAAATGAAGTGAAACCTAAGATTTCAAAGTCTTCCTGCAAACGAACTATTCAACCTAGAAGATCTAAATTTGGGCAGCCAAATGCAACCGGTATACTTATCTTTCCTGTCGAGTTAACAACAAGTTAGGGTGAAAAAATATTTGCTGAGATTCCAGGAAACTCAAAGTTCTGTGGAATCACTGCAAATGCTTTCCAATGAAAGTTTCTTGCCCTTGCCTCTGCTTAGGGTTACTTCAACAGAAATCAAAGCATAGAGATCGCACTGAGAACTAGTTGAGTGAGTTTCAGTTTTAAGCAGCTGGCATAAACCGTGTTTGGTTTATACTTCCAAATGCATGCGTCCCTGTTAGGAAAAGTGATGTGAAACCTATTAATTCAAAGTGTTCCTGCACACGAACTTTTCCACCTAGAAGAACGAAATTTGGGTAGCTAAGTGCAACTGGTATACTCATCTTTCCTGACCAGGATCATCAAGATCAGGTGAGTAAATAGTTGCAGAGATTCCAGTTAACTTGGAGCTCTGTTGAAGCTCTGGAAATGCTTTCTAAGGAAAGCGTATGTTCCTCGCCTCCACTTAGGACCACTTCAACAGGGAACAAAGCACAGAGAGCACACCAGGAACTAACTGAGTGAGTCAAGCTTCAAGCAGCTAGCACAAACAGTGTTTGATTTAGAGTTCCCAATACATGTATTCCTATAGGTGAAAATGAAGAGAAACCCCCCAAATTCAATGTCTTCCTGAAAGCAAATGCTTCATCTTAGAAGAACGAAATTTTGGCAGCCAAATGCAACTGGTATACTCATCTTTCTTACCTAGTATCAACAAGATCAATGAAAAAATATTCGCTGAAATTCCGGTAAACTTGGGAGTTTTGTGGAAGCTCTGCAAACACTTACATA
Organism: Marmota monax; assembly: GCF_021218885.2. NCBI lineage: Eukaryota > Metazoa > Chordata > Mammalia > Rodentia > Sciuridae > Marmota > Marmota monax. The sequence continues at coordinate 157,599 of NW_026693736.1, read as the reverse complement.
AGAAAGCGTATTTTCCTTGTGTCTGCTTGGGGATACTGCAGCAGGGGACAATGCATAGAGAGTGCACTGAGAACTCATTGAGTGAGCCAAGTTTCCAAGAGGTATCACAAACTGTGTTTGATTTAGCATTCCAAATGCATGTATTCATATAGGGAAAAAAGAAGTGAAACATAAAAATTCAAAGTGTTCCTGCAAAGGAACTCTTCAACATAAGATTACGAAATTTGGGCTGCGAAGTGCAACCCATATACTCATTTTTGCTGCCAAGTATCAACAAGATCGGGTGAAAAAACATTTGCTGAGAGTCCAGTAAACTCTGAGTTCTGTGGATGCTCTACAAACACTTTCAAATGAAAGTCTATTTTTCTTTGCTCTGCTTAGGGGTACATAAACAGGTAACAAAGCATAGAGAGCAGAATGAGAATTCATTCAGTGAGTCAAGTTTCAAGCAGCTAGCACAAAGCGTGTTTGATTTAGATGTTCCAAAGCATGTATCCCTATAGGGGAAAAGGTAGTAAAACCTAAATATTCAAAGTCATCCTGCAAAGGAATGATTCAACGTAGCAGAACAAAATTTGTGCAGCCAAGCGCAACTGGCATACACATTTTTTCCTACCAAGTATCAACAAGATAGGGTGACAAAATATTTGCTGAGGTTTCAGTAATCTCTGAGTTTCTTGGAAGCTCGGGGTATACTTTCCAAAGAAAGTGTGTTTTCCTTGCCTCTGCTTAGGGCTACTTCAACAGGGAACAAGGCATAGAGAGTGCACTGAGAACTAGTTGAGTGAGTCAAGTTACAAGCACACAGCAAAAACCGTGTTTGATTTAGAGTTCCAAATGCATGTATCCCTATAGGGGAAAATGAAGTGAAACCTAAAAATTCAAAGTTTTCCTGCAAACGAACGTTTCAATCGAGAAGCATGAAATTTGAACAGCCAAGGACAACTTGTATAGTTATCTCTCCTGTCGAATATCAAGAAGATCGGGTGAAACAATATTAGCTGAGATTCCAGTAAACTCATAGTACTACGGAAGCTCTGCAAACACTTTAAAATGAAAGTATATTTTCCTTGCCACTGCTTAGGGCTACTTCATCAGGAAACAAAGCATAGAGAGTGCACTGAGAACTAACTGAGTGAGTAAAGTTTCATGCAGCTAGTACAAACCGTGTTTGAGTTAGAGTTCCAAATGCATGTATCCCTATAGGGGAAAATGAAATGAAACCTAAGATTTCAAAGTCTTCTGCAAACGAACTATTCAACCTAGAAGATCTAAATTTGGGCAGCCAAATGCAACCGGTATACTTATCTTTCCTGTCGAGTTAACAACAAGTTAGGGTGAAAAAATATTTGCTGTGATTCCAGGAAACTCAAAGTTCTGTGGAATCACTGCAAATGCTTTCCAATGAAAGTTTCTTGCCCTTGCCTCTGCTTAGGGTTACTTCAACAGAATTCAAAGCATAGAGATCGCACTGAGAACTAGTTGAGTGAGTTTCATTTTCAAGCAGCTGGCATAAACCGTGTTTGGTTTATAATTCCAAATGCATACGTCCCTGTAAGGAAAAGTGAAATGAAACCTAAAAATTCAAAGTGTTCCTGCACACGAACTTTTCCACCTAGAAGAACGAAATTTGGGTAGCTAAGTGCAACTGGTATACTCATCTTTCCTTACCAGGATCATCAAGATCAGGTGAGTAAATAGTTGCAGAGATTCCAGTTAACTTGGAGCTCTGTTGAAGCTCTGGAAATGCTTTCTAAGGAAAGGGTATGTTCCTCGCCTCCACTTAGGACCACTTCAACAGGGAACAAAGCACAGAGAGCACACCAGGAACTAACTGAGTGAGTCAAGCTTCAAGCAGCTAGCACAAACAGTGTTTGATTTAGAGTTCCCAATGCATGTATTCCTATAGGTGAAAATGAAGAGAAACCCCCCAAATTCAACGTCTTCCTGAAAGCAAATGCTTCATCTTAGAAAACGAAATTTTGGCAGCCAAACGCAACTGGTATACTCATCTTTCTTACCTAGTATCAACAAGATCAAGTGAAAAAATATTTGCTGAAATTCCGGTAAACTTGGGAGTTTTGTGGAAGTTCTGCAAACACTTACATAAGAAAGCATATTTTCCTTGCCTGTGCTTGGGGATACTGCAGCAGGGGACAATGCATAGAGAGTGCACTGAGAACTCATTGAGTGAGCCAAGTTTCCAAGAGGTATCACAAACTGTGTTTGATTTAGCATTCCAAATGCATGCATTCATATAGGGAAAAAAGAAGTGAAGCCTAAAAATTCAAAGTCTTCCTGCAAAGGAACTCTTCAACATAAGATTACGAAATTTGGGCTGCGAAGTGCAACCCATATACTCATTTTTGCTGCCAAGTATCAACAAGATCGGGTGAAAAAACATTTGCTGAGAGTCCAGTAAACTCTGAGTTCTGTGGATGCTCTACAAACACTTTCAAATGAAAGTCTATTTTTCTTTGCTCTGCTTAGGGGTACATAAACCGGTAACAAAGCATAGAGAGCAGAATGAGAATTCATTCAGTGAGTCAAGTTTCAAGCAGCTAGCACAAAGCGTGTTTGATTTAGATGTTCAAAAGCATGTATCCCTATAGGGGAAAAGATAGTAAAACCTAAATATTCAAAGTTATCCTGCAAAGGAATGATTCAACCTAGCAGAACAAAATTTGTGCAGCCAAGCCCAACTGGTATACACATTTTTCCTACGAAGTATCAACAAGATAGGGTGACAAAATATTTGCTGATGTTTCAGTAATCTCTGAGCTTTTTGGAAGCTCGGTGAATACTTTCCAAAGAAAGTGTGTTTTCCTTGTCTTTGCTTAGGGCTACTTCAACAGGGAACAAGGCATAGAGAGTGCACTGACAACTAGTTGAGTGAGTCAAGTTACAAGCACACAGCAAAAACCGTGTTTGATTTAGAGTTCCAAATGCATGTATCCGTATAGGGGAAAATGAAGTGAAACTTAATAATTCAAAGTTTTCTTGCAAACGAACGTTTCAATCGAGAAGCACGAAATTTGAACAGCCAAGGACAACTTGTATAGTTATCTCTCCTGTCCAATATCAAGAAGATCGGGTGAAACAATATTAGCTGAGATTCCAGTAAACTCATAGTACTACGGAAGATCTTCAAACACTTTAAAAAGTAAGAATATTAAAAAAAATAAAAAAAATAAAGTATATTTTCCATGCCGCTGCTTAGGGCTACTTATTCAGGACACAAAGCATAGAGAGTGCACTGAGAACTAACTGAGTGAGTCAAGTTTCATGCAACTAGCACAAACCGTGTTTGAGTTAGAGTTCCAAATGCATGTATCCCTATAGGGGAAAATGAAGTGAAACCTAAGATTTCAAAGTTTTCCTGCAAACGAACGTTTCAATCGAGAAGCACGAAATTTGAACAGCCTAGGACAACTTGTACAGTTATCTCTCCTGTCGAATATCAAGAAGCTCGGGTGAAACATTATTAGCTGAGATTCCAGTAAACTCATAGTACTACGGAAGCTCTGCAAACACTTTAAAACGAAAGTATATTTTCCTTGCCGCTGCTTAGGGCTACTTCATCAGGAAACAACGCATAGAGAGTGCACTGAAAACTAACTGAGTGAGTCAAGTTTCATGCAGCTAGTACAAACCGTGTTTGAGTTAGAGTTCCAAATGCATGTATCCCTATAGGGGAAAATGAAGTGAAACCTAAGATTTCAAAGTCTTCCTCCAAACGAACTATTCAACCTAGGAGATCTAATTTTGGGCAGCCAAATGCAACCGGTATACTTATCTTTCCTGTCGAGTTAACAACAAGTTAGGGTGAAAAAATATTTGCTGAGATTCCAGGAAACTCAATGTTCTGTGGAATCACTGCAAATGCTTTCCAATGAAAGTTTCTTGCCCTTGCCTCTGCTTAGGGTTACTTCAACAGAAATCAAAGCATAGAGATCGCACTGAGAACTAGTTGAGTGAGTTTCAGTTTCAAGCAGCTGGCATAAACCGTGTTTGGTTTATAATTCCAAATGCATACGTCCCTGTAAGGAAAAGTGAAGTGAAACCTAAAAATTCAAAGTGTTCCTGCACACGAACTTTTCCACCTAGAAGAACGAAATTTGGGTAGCTAAGTGCAACTGGTATACTCATCTTTCCTGACCAGGATCATCAAGATCAGGTGAGTAAATAGTTGCAGAGATTCCAGTTAACTTGGTGCTCTTTTGAAACTCTGGAAATGCTTTCTAAGGAAAGCGTATGTTCCTCGCCTCCACTTAGGACCACTTCAATGGGGAACAAAGCACAGAGAGCACACCAGGAACTAACTGAGTGAGTCAAGCTTCAAGCAGCTAGCACAAACAGTGTTTGATTTAGAGTTCCCAATACATGTATTCCTATAGGTGAAAATGAAGAGAAACCCCCCAAATTCAATGTCTTCCTGAAAGCAAATGCTTCATCTTAGAAGAACGAAATTTTGGCAGCCAAATGCAACTGGTATACTCATCTTTCTTACCTAGTATCCACAAGATCAATGAAAAAATATTCGCTGAAATTCCAGTAAACTTGGGAGTTTTGTGGAAGCTCTGCAATCACTTACATAAGAAAGCGTATTTTCCTTGCCTCTGCTTGGGGATACTGCAGCAGGGGACAATGCATAGAGAGTGCACTGAGAACTCATTGAGTGAGCCAAGTTTCCAAGAGGTATCACAAACTGTGTTTGATTTAGCATTCCAAATGCATGTATTCATATAGGGAAAAAAGAAGTGAAACCTAAAAATTCAAAGTGTTCCTGCAAAGGAACTCTTCAACATAAGATTACGAAATTTGGGCTGCCAAGTGCAACCCATATATTCATTTTTGCTGCCAAGTATCAACAAGATCGGGTGAAAAAACATTTGCTGAGAGTCCAGTAAACTCTGAGTTCTGTGGATGCTCTACAAACACTTTGAAATGAAAGTGTATTTTTCTTTGCTCTGCTTAGGGGTACATAAACTGGTATCAAAGCATAGAGAGCAGAATGGGAATTCATTCAGTGAGTCAAGTTTCAAGCAGCTAGCACAAACCGTGATTGACTTAGATGTTCAAAGGCATGTATCCCTATAGGGGAAAAGTTAGTAAAACCTAAATATTCAAAGTCATCCTGCAAAGGAATGATTCAACGTAGCAGAACAAAATTTGTGCAGCCAAGTGCAACTGGAATACACATTTTTCCTACCAAGTATCAACAAGATAGGGTGACAAAATATTTGCTGAGGTTTCAGTAATCTCTGAGCTTTTTGGAAGCTCGGTGAATACTTTCCAAAGAAAGTGTGTTTTCCTTGTCTTTGCTTAGGGCTACTTCAACAGGGAACAAGGCATAGAGAGTGCACTGACAACTAGTTGAGTGAGTCAAGTTACAAGCACACAGCAAAAACCGTGTTTGATTTAGAGTTCCAAATGCATGTATCCCTATAGGGGAAAATGAAGTGAAACTTAATAATTCAAAGTTTTCTTGCAAACGAACGTTTCAATCGAGAAGCACGAAATTTGAACAGCCAAGGAAAACTTGTATAGTTATCTCTCCTGTCGAATATCAAGAAGATCGGGTGAAACAATATTAGCTGAGATTCCAGTAAACTCATAGTACTACGGAAGATCTTCAAACACTTTAAAAAGTAAGAATATTAAAAAAAAAATAAAAAATAAAGTATATTTTCCATGCCGCTGCTTAGGGCTACTTATTCAGGACACAAAGGATAGAGAGCGCACTGAGAACTAACTGAGTGAGTCAAGTTTCAAGCAGCTGGCACAAACCGTGTTTGCTTTAGATGTTCAAAAGCATGTATCCCTATAGGGTAAAAGGTAGTAAAACCTAAATATTCAAAGTCACCCTGCAAAGGAATGATTCAACCTAGCAGAACAAATTTTGTGCAGCCAAGCGCAACTGGTATACACATTTTTCCTACCAAGTAACAACAACATAGGGTGACAAAATATTTGCTGAGGTTTCAGTAATCTCTGAGTTTTTTGGAAACTCGGTGAATACTTTCCAAAGAAAGTGTGTTTTCCTTGCCTCTTCTTAGGGCTACTTCAACAGGGAACAAGGCAAAGAGAGTGCACTGAGAACTAGTTGAGTGAGTCAAGTTACAAGCACACAGCAAAAACCGTGTTTGATTTAGAGTTCCAAATGCATGTATCCCTATAGGGGAAAATGAAGTGAAACCTAAAAATTCAAAGTTTTCCTGCAAACGAACGTTTCAATCGAGAAGCACGAAATTTGAACAGCCTAGGACAACTTGTACAGTTATCTCTCCTGTGGAATATCAAGAAGATCGGGTGAAACATTATTAGCTGAGATTCCAGTAAACTCATAGTACTACGGAAGCTCTGCAAACACTTTAAAACGAAAGTATATTTTCCTTGCCGCTGCTTAGGGCTACTTCATCAGGAAACAACGCATAGAGAGTGCACTGAAAACTAACTGAGTGAGTCAAGGTTCATGCAGCTAGTACAAACCGTGTTTGAGTTAGAGTTCCAAATGCATGTATCCCTAAAGGGGAAAATGAAGTGAAACCTAAGATTTCAAAGTCTTCCTGCAAACGAACTATTCAACCTAGAAGATCTAAATTTGGGCAGCCAAATGCAACCGGTATACTTATCTTTCCTGTTGAGTCAACAACAAGTTATGGTGAAAAAATATTTGCTGAGATTCCAGGAAACTCAAAGTTCTGTGGAATCACTGCAAATGCTTTCCAATGAAAGTTTCTTGCCCTTGCCTCTGCTTAGCGTTACTTCAACAGAATTCAAAGCATAGAGATCGCACTGAGAACTAGTTGAGTGAGTTTCAGTTTCAAGCACACAGCATAAACCGTGTTTGGTTTATAAATCCAAATGCGTACGTCCCTGTAAGGAAAAGTGAAGTGAAACCTAAAAATTCAAAGTGTTCCTGCACACGAACTTTTCCACCTAAAAGAACGAAATTTGGGTAGCTAAGTGCAACTGGTATACTCATCTTTCCTGACCAGGATCATCAAGATCAGGTGAGTAAATAGTTGCAGAGATTCCAGTTAACTTGGAGCTCTGTTGAAGCTCTGGAAATGCTTTCTAAGGAAAGCATATGTTCCTCGCCTCCACTTAGGACCACTTCAACAGGGAACAAACACAGTGAGCACACCAGGAACTAACTGAGTGAGTCAAGCTCCAAGCAGCTAGCACAAACAGTGTTTGATTTAGAGTTCCCAATGCATGTATTCCTATAGGTGAAAATGAAGAGAAACCCCCCAAATTCAATGTCTTCCTGAAAGCAAATGCTTCATCTTAGAACAACGAAATTTTGGCAGCCAAATGCAACTGGTATACTCATCTTTCTTACCTAGTATCAACAAGATCAAGTGAAAAAATATTCGCTGAAATTCCAGTAAACTTGGGAGTTTTGTGGAAGCTCTGCAAACACTTACATAAGAAAGCGTATTTTCCTTGCCTCTGCTTGGGGATACTGCAGCAGGGGACAATGCATAGAGAGTGCACTGAGAACTCATTGAGTGAGCCAAGTTTCCAAGAGGTATCACAAACTGTGTTTGATTTAGCATTCCAAATACATGTATTCATATAGGGAAAAAAGAAGTGAAACCTAAAAATTCAAAGTCTTCCTGCAAAGGAACTCTTCAACATAAGATTACGAAATTTGGGCTGCGAAGTGCAACCCATATACTCATTTTTGCTGCCAAGTATCAACAAGATCGGGTGAAAAAACATTTGCTGAGAGTCCAGTAAACTCTGAGTTCTGTGGATGCACTACAAACACTTTCAAATGAAAGTCTATTTTTCTTTGCTCTGCTTAGGGGTACATAAACCGGTAACAAAGCATAGAGAGCAGAATGAGAATTCATTCAGTGAGTCAAGTTTCAAGCAGCCAGCACAAACCGTGTTTGATTTAGATGTTCAAAAGCATGTATCCCTATAGGGGAAAAGGCAGTAAAACCTAAATATTCAAAGTCATGCTGCAAAGGAATGATTCAACCTAGCAGAACAAAATTTGTGCAGCCAAGCGCAACTGGTATACACATTTTTCCTACCAAGTATCAACAAGATAGGGTGACAAAATATTTGCTGAGGTTTCAGTAATCTCTGAGTTTTTTGGAAGCTCGCTGAATACTTTCCAAAGAAAGTGTGTTTTCCTTGCCTCTGCTTAGGGCTACTTCAACAGGGAACAAGGCATAGAGAGTGCACTGAGAACTTGTTGAGTGAGTCAAGTTACAAGCACACAGCAAAAACCGTGTTTGATTTAGAGTTACAAATGCATGTATCCCTGGAGGGGAAAATGAAGTGAAACCTGAAAATTCAAAGTTTTCCTGCAAACGAACGTTTCAATGGAGAAGCACGAAATTTGAACAGAAAAGACAACTTGTACAGTTATCTCTCCTGTCGAATATCAAGAAGATCGGGTGAAACAATATTAGCTGAGATTCCAGTAAACTCATAGTACTACGGAAGCTCTGCAAACACTTTAAAATGAAAGTATATTTTCCTTGCCACTGCTTAGGGCTACTTCATCAGGAAACAAATGATAGAGAGTGCACTGAGAACTAACTGAGTGAGTCAAGTTTCATGCAGCTGGTACAAACCGTGTTTGAGTTAGAGTTCCAAATGCATGTATCCCTGTAGGGGAAAATGAAGTCAAACCTAAGATTTCAAAGTCTTCCTGCAAACGAACTATTCAACCTAGAAAATCTAAATTTGGGCAGCCAAATGCAACCGGCATACTTACCTTTCCTGTCAAGTTAACAACAATTTAGGGTGAAAAAATATTTGCTGAGATTCCAGGAAACTCAAAGTTCTGTGGATTCACTGCAAATGCTTTCCAATGAAAGTTTCTTGTCCTTGCCTCTGCTTAGGGTTACTTCAACAGAAATCAAACAAAGAGATCACACTGAGAACTAGTTGAGTGAGTTTCAGTTTCAAGCAGCTGGCATAAACCGTGTTTGGTTTATACTTCCAAATGCATACGTCCCTAAGGAAAAGTGAAGTGAAACCTAAAAATTCAAAGTGTTCCTGCACATGAACTTTTCCACCTGGACGAACGAAATTTGGGTAGCTAAGTGCAACTGGTATACTCATCTTTCCTGACCAGGATCATCAAGATCAGGTGAGTAAATAGTTGCAGAGATTCCAGTTAACTTGGCGCTCTGTTGAAGCTCTGGAAATGCTTTCTAAGGAAAGCATATGTTCCTCGCCTCCACTTAGGACCACTTCAACAGGGAACAAAGCACAGTGAGCACACCAGGAACTAACTGAGTGAGTCAAGCTCCAAGCAGCTAGCACAAACAGTGTTTGATTTAGAGTTCCCAATGCATGTATTCCTATAGGTGAAAATGAAGAGAAACCCCCCAAATTCAATGTCTTCCTGAAAGCAAACGCTTCATCTTAGAAGAACGAAATTTTGGCAGCCAAATGCAACTGGTATACTCATCTTTCTTACCCAGTATCAACAAGATCAAGTGAAAAAATATTCGCTGAAATTCCAGTAAACTTGGGAGTTTTGTGGAAGGTCTGCAAACACTTACATAAGAAAGCGTATTTTCCTTGCCTGTGCTTGGGGATACTGCAGCAGGGGACAATGCATAGAGAGTGCACTGAGAACTCATTGAGTGAGCCAAGTTTCCAAGAGGTATCACAAACTGTGTTTGATTTAGCATTCCAAATGCATGTATTCATATAGGGAAAAAAGAAGTGAAACCTAAAAATTCAAAGTCTTCCTGCAAAGGAACTCTTCAACATAAGATTACGAAATTTGGGCTGCCAAGTGCAACCCATATACTCATTTTTGCTGCTAAGTATCAACAAGATCGAGTGAAAAAACATTTGCTGAGAGTCCAGTAATCTCTGAGTTCTGTGGATGCTCTACAAACACTTTCAAATGAAAGTCTATTTTTCTTTGCTCTGCTTAGGGGTACATAAACCGGTAACAAAGCATAGAGAGCAGAATCAGAATTCATTCAGTGAGTCAAGTTTCAAGCAGCTAGCACAAACCGTGTTTGATTTAGATGTTCCAAGCATGTATCCCTATAGGGGAAAATGTAATAAAACCTAAATATTCAAAGTCATCCTGCAAAGGAATGATTCAACCTAGCAGAACAAAATTTGTGCAGCCAAGCGCAACTGGTATACACATTTTTCCTACCAAGTATCAACAAGATAGGGTGACAAAATATTTGCTGAGTTTTCAGTAATCTCTGAGTTTTTTGGAAGCTCGGTGAATACTTTCCAAAGAAAGTGTGTTTTCCTTGCCTCTGCTTAGGGCTACTTCAATAGGGAAAAAGGCATAGAGAGTGCACTGAGAACTAGTTGAGTGAGTCAAGCTACAAGCACACAGCAAAAACCGTGTGTGATTTAGAGTTCCAAATGCATGTATCCCCAGAGGGGAAAATGAAGTGAAACCTAAAAATTCAAAGTTTTCCTGCAAACGAACGTTTCAATCGAGAAGCACGAAATTTGAACAGCCAAGGACAACTTGCATAGTTATCTCTCCTGTCGAATATCAAGAAGATCGGGTGAAACAATATTAGCTGAGATTCCAGTAAACTCATAGTACTACGGAAGCTCTGCAAACACTTTGAAATGAAAGTATATTTTCCTTGCCGCTGCTTAGGGCTACTACATCAGGAAACAAAGCATAGAGAGTGCACTGAGAACTAACTGAGGGAGTCAAGTTTCATGCAGCTGGTACAAACCGTGTTTGAGTTAGAGTTCCAAATGCATGTATCCCATTAGGGGAAAATGAAGTGAAAACTAAGATTTCAAAGTCTTCCTGCAAACGAACTATTCAACCTAGAAGATCTAAATTTGGGCAGCCAAATGCAACCGGTATACTTATCTTTCCTGTCGAGTTAAAAACTATTTAGGGTGAAAAAATATTTGCTGAGATTCCAGGAAACTCAAATTCTGTGGAATCACTGCAAATGCATTCCAATGAAAGTTTCTTGCCCTTGTCTCTGGTTAGGGTTACTTCAACAGAAATCAAAGCATAGAGATCGCACTGAGAACTAGTTGAGTGAGTTTCATTTTCAAGCAGCTGGCATAAACCGTGTTTCGTTTATACTTCCAAATGCATACGTCCCTAAGGAAAAGTGAAGTGAAACCTAAAAATTCAAAGTGTTCCTGCACATGAACTTTTCCACCTAGACGAACGAAATTTGGGTAGCTAAGTGCAACTGGTATACTCATCTTTCCTGACCAGGATCATCAAGATCAGGTGAGTAAATAGTTGCAGAGATTCCAGTTAACTTGGAGCTCTGTTGAAGCTCTGGAAATGCTTTCTAAGGAAAGCATATGTTCCTCGCCTCCACTTAGGACCACTTCAACAGGGAACAAACACAGTGAGCACACCAGGAACTAACTGAGTGAGTCAAGCTCCAAGCAGCTAGCACAAACAGTGTTTGATTTAGAGTTCCCAATGCATGTATTCCTATAGGTGAAAATGAAGAGAAACCCCCCAAATTCAATGTCTTCCTGAAAGCAAATGCTTCATCGTAGAAGAACGAAATTTTGGCAGCCAAATGCAACTGGTATACTCATCTTTCTTACCGAGTATCAACAACATCAAGTGAAAAAATATTCGCTGAAATTCCAGTAAACTTGGGAGTTTTGTGGAAGCTCTGCAAACACTTACATAAGAAAGCGTATTTTCCTTGTATCTGCTTGGGGATACTGCAGCAGGGGACAATGCATAGAGAGTGCACTGAGAACTCATTGAGTGAGCCAAGTTTCCAAGAGGTATCACAAACTGTGTTTGATTTAGCATTCCAAATGCATGTATTCATATAGGGAAAAAAGAAGTGAAACCCAAAAATTCAAAGTCTTCCTGCAAAGGAACTCTTCAACATAACATTACGAAATTTGGGCTGCCAAGTGCAACCCATATACTCACTTTTGGTGCCAAGTATCAACACGATCGGGTGAAAAAACATTTGCTGATAGTCCAATAAACTCTGAGTTCTGTGGATGCTCTACAAACACTTTCAAATGAAAGTCTATTTTTCTTTGCTCTGCTTAGGGGTACATAAACCGGTAACAAAGCATAGAGAGCAGAATGAGAATACATTCAGTGAGTCACCTTTCAAGCAGCTAGCACAAACCGTGTTTGATTTAGATGTTCAAAAGTATGTATCCCTCTAGGGGAAAAGGTAGTAAAACCTAAATATTCAAAGTCATCCTGCAAAGGAATGATTCAACCTAGCAGAACAAAATTTGTGCAGCCAAGCGCAACTGGTATATACATTTTTCCTACCAAGTATCAACAAGATAGGGTGACAAAATATTTGCTGAGGTTTCAGTAATCTCTGAGTTTTTTGGAAGCTCGGTGAATACTTTCCAAAGAAAGTGTGTTTTCCTTGCCTCTGCTTAGGGCTACTTCAACAGGGAACAAGGCATATAGATTGCACTGAGAACTAGTTGAGTGAGTCAAGTTACAAGCACACAGCAAAAACCGTGTTTGATTTAGAGTTCCAAATGCATGTATCCCTATAGGGGAAAATGAATTGAAACCTAAAAATTCAAAGTTTTCCTGCAAACGAACGTTTCAATCGAGAAGCACGAAATTTGAACAGCCAAGGACAACTTGTATAGTTATCTCTCCTGTCGAATATCAAGAAGATCGGGTGAAACAATATTAGCTGAGATTCCAGTAAACTCATAGTACTACGGAAGCTCTGCAAACACTTTAAAATGAAAGTATATTTTCCTTGCCGCTGCTTAGGGCTACTTCATCAGGAAACAAAGCATAGAGAGCGCACTGAGAACTAACTGTGTGAGTCAAGTTTCATGCAGCTAGCACAAACCGTGATTGATTTAGATGTTCAAAAGCATGTATCCCTCTAGGGGAAAAGGTAGTAAAACCTAAATATTCAAAGTCATCCTGCAAAGGAATGATTCAACCTAGCAGAACAAAATTTGTGCAGCCAAGCGCAACTGGTATACACATTTTTCCTACCCAGTATCAACAAGATAGGGTGACAAAATATTTGCTGATGTTTCAGTAATCTCTGAGTTTTTTGGAAGCTCGGTGAATACTTTCCAAAGAAAGTGTGTTTTCCTTGCCTCTGCTTAGGGCTACTTCAACAGGGAATAAGGCATAGAGAGTGCACTGACAACTAGTTGAGTGAGTCAAGTTACAAGCACACAGCAAAACCGTGTTTGATTTAGAGTTCCAAATGCATGTATCCCTATAGGGGAAAATGAAGTGAAACCTAAAAATTCAAAGTTTTCCTGCAAACGAACGTTTCAATCGAGAAGCACGAAATTTGAACAGCCAAGGACAACTTGTATAGTTATCTCTCCTGTCGAATATCAAGAAGATCGGTTGAAACAATATTAGCTGAGATTCCAGTAAACTCATAGTACTACGGAAGGTCTGCAAACACTTTAAAATGAAAGTATATTTTCCTTCCCGCTGCTTAGGGCTACTTCATCAGGAAACAAAGCATAGAGACCGCACTGAGAACTAACTGAGTGAGTCAAGTTTCATGCAGCTCGCACAAACTGTGTTTGCTTTAGATGTTCAAAAGCATGTATCCCTCTTGTGGAAAAGGTAGTAAAACCTAAATATTCAAAGTCATCCTGCAAAGGAATGATTCAACCTAGCAGAACAAAATTTGAGCAGCCAAGCGCAACTGGTATACACATTTTTCCTACCAAGTATCAAAAAGATAGGGTGACAAAATATTTCTGAGGTTTCAGTAATCTCTGAGTTTTTTGGAAGCTCGGTGAATACTTTCCAAAGAAAGTGTGTTTTCCTTGCCTCTGCTTAGGGCTACTTCAACAGGGAACAAGGGATAGAGAGTTCACTGCGAACTAGTTGAGTGACTCAAGTTACAAGCACACAGCAAAAACCGTGTTTGATTTAGAGTTCCAAATGCATGTATCCCTAGAGGGGAAAATGAAGTGAACCCTAAAAATTCAAAGTTTTCCTGCAAACGAACGTTTCAATCGAGAAGCACGAAATTTGAACAGCCAAGGACAACTTGCATAGTTATCTCTCCTGTCGAATATCAAGAAGATCGGGTGAAACAATATTAGCTGAGATTCCAGTAAACTCATAGTACTACGGAAGCTCTGCAAACACTTTGAAATGAAAGTATATTTTCCTTGCCACTGCTTAGGGCTACTACATCAGGAAACAAAGCATAGAGAGTGCACTGAGAACTAACTGAGTGAGTCAAGTTTCATGCAGCTGGTACAAACCGTGTTTGAGTTAGAGTTCCAAATGCATGTATCCCATTAGGGGAAAATGAAGTGAAAACTAAGATTTCAAAGTCTTCCTGCAAACGAACTATTCAACCTAGAAGATCTAAATTTGGGCAGCCAAATGCAACTGGTATACTTATCTTTCCTGTCGAGTTAAAAACAATTTAGGGTGAAAAAATATTTGCTGAGATTCCAGGAAACTCAAATTCTGTGGAATCACTGCAAATGCTTTCCAATGAAAGTTTCTTGCCCTTGTCTCTGGTTAGGGTTACTTCAACAGAAATCGAAGCATAGAGATCGCACTGAGAACTAGTTGAGTGAGTTTCATTTTCAAGCAGCTGGCATAAACTGTGTTTGGTTTATACTTCCAAATGCATACGTCCCTAAGGAAAAGTGAAGTGAAACCTAAAAATTCAAAGTGTTCCTGCACATGAACTTTTCCACCTAGACGAACGAAATTTGGGTAGCTAAGTGCAACTGGTATACTCATCTTTCCTGACCAGGATCATCAAGATCAGGTGAGTAAATAGTTGCAGAGATTCCAGTTAACTTGGAGCTCTGTTGAAGCTCTGGAAATGCTTTCTAAGGAAAGCATATGTTCCTCGCCTCCACTTAGGACCACTTCAACAGGGAACAAACACAGTGAGCACACCAGGAACTAACTGAGTGAGTCAAGCTCCAAGCAGCTAGCACAAACAGTGTTTGATTTAGAGTTCCCAATGCATGTATTCCTATAGGTGAAAATGAAGAGAAACCCCCCAAATTCAATGTCTTCCTGAAAGCAAATGCTTCATCGTAGAAGAACGAAATTTTGGCAGCCAAATGCAACTGGTATACTCATCTTTCTTACCGAGTATCAACAACATCAAGTGAAAAAATATTCGCTGAAATTCCAGTAAACTTGGGAGTTTTGTGGAAGGTCTGCAAACACTTACATAAGAAAGCGTATTTTCCTTGCCTCTGCTTGGGGATACTGCAGCAGGGGACAATGCATAGAGAGTGCACTGAGAACTCATTGAGTGAGCCAAGTTTCCAAGTTGTATCACAAACTGTGTTTGATTTAGCATTCCAAATGCATGTATTCATATAGGGAAAAAAGAAGTGAAACCCAAAAATTCAAAGTCTTCCTGCAAAGGAACTCTTCAACATAACATTACGAAATTTGGGCTGCCAAGTGCAACCCATATACTCACTTTTGGTGCCAAGTATCAACACGATCGGGTGAAAAAACATTTGCTGATAGTCCAATAAACTCTGAGTTCTGTGGATGCTCTACAAACACTTTCAAATGAAAGTCTATTTTTCTTTGCTCTGCTTAGGGGTACATAAACCGGTAACAAAGCATAGAGAGCAGAATGAGAATACATTCAGTGAGTCACCTTTCAAGCAGCTAGCACAAACCGTGTTTGATTTAGATGTTCAAAAGTATGTATCCCTCTAGGGGAAAAGGTAGTAAAACCTAAATATTCAAAGTCATCCTGCAAAGGAATGATTCAACCTAGCAGAACAAAATTTGTGCAGCCAAGCGCAACTGGTATATACATTTTTCCTACCAAGTATCAACAAGATAGGGTGACAAAATATTTGCTGAGGTTTCAGTAATCTCTGAGTTTTTTGGAAGCTCGGTGAATACTTTCCAAAGAAAGTGTGTTTTCCTTGCCTCTGCTTAGGGCTACTTCAACAGGAACAAGGCATATAGATTGCACTGAGAACTAGTTGAGTGAGTCAAGTTACAAGCACACAGCAAAAACCGTGTTTGATTTAGAGTTCCAAATGCATGTATCCCTATAGGGGAAAATGAATTGAAACCTGAAAATTCAAAGTTTTCCTGCAAACGAACGTTTCAATCGAGAAGCACGAAATTTGAACAGCCAAGGACAACTTGTATAGTTATCTCTCCTGTCGAATATCAAGAAGATCGGTTGAAACAATATTAGCTGAGATTCCAGTAAACTCATAGTACTACGGAAGCTCTGCAAACACTTTAAAATGAAAGTATATTTTCCTTGCCGCTGCTTAGGGCTACTTCTTCAGGAAACAAAGCATAGAGAGCGCACTGAGAACTAACTGAGTGAGTGAAGTTTCATGCAGCTAGCACAAACCGTGTTTGATTTAGATGTTCAAAAGCATGTATCCCTCTAGGGGAAAAGGTAGTAAAACCTAAATATTCAAAGTCATCCTGCAAAGGAATGATTCAACCTAGCAGAACAAAATTTGTGCAGCCAAGCGCAACTGGTATACACATTTTTCCTACCAAGTATCAACAAGATAGGGTGACAAAATATTTGCTGAGATTTCAGTAATCTCTGAGTTTTTTGGAAGCTCGGTGAATACTTTCCAAAGAAAGTGTGTTTTCCTTGCCTCTGCTTAGGGCTACATCAACAGGGAATAAGGCATACAGAGTGCACTGAAAACTAGTTGAGTGAGTCCAGTTACAAGCACACAGCAAAAACCGTGTTTGATTTAGAGTTCCAAATGCATGTATCCCTATAGGGGAAAATGAAGTGAAACCTAAAAATTCAAAGTTTTCCTGCAAACGAACGTTTCAATCGAGAAGCACGAAATTTGAACAGCCAAGGACAACTTGTATAGTTATCTCTCCTGTCGAATATCAAGAAGATCGGGTGAAACAATATTAGCTGAGATTCCAGTAAACTCATAGTACTACGGAAGCTCTGCAAACACTTTAAAGGAAAGTATATTTTCCTTGTCGCTGCTTAGGGCTACTTCATCAGGAAACAAAGCATAGAGAGTGCACTGAGAACTAACTGAGTGAGTCAAGTTTCATGCAGCTAGTACAAACCGTGTTTGAGTTAGAGTTCCAAATGCATGTATCCCTATAGGGGAAAATGAAGTGAAACCTAAGATTTCAAAGTCTTCCTCCAAACGAACTATTCAACCTAGGAGATCTAAATTTGGGCAGCCAAATGCAACCGGTATACTTATCTTTCCTGTCGAGTTAACAACAAGTTAGGGTGAAAAAATATTTGCTGAGATTCCAGGAAACTCAATGTTCTGTGGAATCACTGCAAATGCTTTCCAATGAAAGTTTCTTGCCCTTGCCTCTGCTTAGGGTTACTTCAACAGAAATCAAAGCATAGAGATCGCACTGAGAACTAGTTGAGTGAGTTTCAGTTTCAAGCAGCTGGCATAAACCGTGTTTGGTTTATAATTCCAAATGCATACGTCCCTGTAAGGAAAAGTGAAGTGAAACCTAAAAATTCAAAGTGTTCCTGCACACGAACTTTTCCACCTAGAAGAACGAAATTTGGGTAGCTAAGTGCAACTGGTATACTCATCTTTCCTGACCAGGATCATCAAGATCAGGTGAGTAAATAGTTGCAGAGATTCCAGTTAACTTGGAGCTCTGTTGAAGCTCTGGAAATGCTTTCTAAGGAAAGCTTATGTTCTTCGCCTCCACTTAGGACCACTTCAACAGGGAACAAAGCACAGAAAGCACACCAAGAACTAACTGAGTGAGTTAAGCTTCAAGCAGCTAGCACAAACAGTGTTTGATTTAGAGTTCAAAATGCATGTATTCCTATAGGTGAAAATGAAGAGAAACCCCCCAAATTCAATGTCTTCCTGAAAGCAAATGCTTCATCGTAGAAGAACGAAATTTTGGCAGCCAAATGCAACTGGTATACTCATCTTTCTTACCTAGTATCAACAACATCAAGTGAAAAAATATTCGCTGAAATTCCAGTAAACTTGGGAGTTTTGTGGAAGCTCTGCAAACACTTACATAAGAAAGCGTATTTTCCTTGCCTCTGCTTGGGATACTGCAGCAGGGGACAATGCATAGAGAGTGCACTGAGAACTCATTGAGTGAGCCAAGTTTCCAAGAGGTATCACAAACTGTGTTTGATTTAGCATTCCAAATGCATGTATTCATATAGGGAAAAAAGAAGTGAAACCCAAAAATTCAAAGTCTTCCTGCAAAGGAACTCTTTAACATAACATTACGAAATTTGGGCTGCAAAGTGCAACCCATATACTCACTTTTGGTGCCAAGTATCAACAAGATCGGGTGAAAAAACATTTGCTGAGAGTCCAGTAAACTCTGAGTTCTGTGGATGCTCTACAAACACTTTCAAATGAAAGTCTATTTTTCTTTGCTCTGCTTAGGGGTACATAAACCGGTAACAAAGCATAGAGAGCAGAATGAGAATACATTCAGTGAGTCACCTTTCAAGCAGCTAGCACAAACCGTGTTTGATTTAGATGTTCAAAAGTATGTATCCCTCTAGGGGAAAAGGTAGTAAAACCTAAATATTCAAAGTCATCGTGCAAAGGAATGATTCAACCTAGCAGAACAAAATTTGTGCAGCCAAGCGCAACTGGTATATACATTTTTCCTACCAAGTATCAACAAGTTAGGGTGACAAAATATTTGCTGAGGTTTCAGTAATCTCTGAGTTTTTTGGAAGCTCGGTGAATACTTTCCAAAGAAAGTGTGTTTTCCTTGCCTCTGCTTAGGGCTACTTCAACAGGGAACAAGGCATAGAGAGTGCACTGACAACTAGTTGAGTGAGTCAAGTTACAAGCACACAGCAAAAACCGTGTTTGATTTAGAGTTCCAAATGCATGTATCCCTATAGGGGAAAAT
The DNA here is from genome assembly GCF_021218885.2 of Marmota monax. Classification (NCBI taxonomy): domain Eukaryota; kingdom Metazoa; phylum Chordata; class Mammalia; order Rodentia; family Sciuridae; genus Marmota; species Marmota monax. The sequence goes on along the minus strand of NW_026693736.1, from coordinate 138,773 downwards.
GAAGTGAAACCTGAAAATTCAAAGTTTTCCTGCAAACGAACGTTTCAATCGAGAAGCACGAAATTTGAACAGCCAAGGACAACTTGTATAGTTATCTCTCCTGTCGAATATCAAGAAGATCGGGTGAAACAATATTAGCTGAGATTCCAGTAAACTCCTAGTACTACGGAAGCTCTGCAAACACTTTAAAATGAAAGTATATTTTCCTTGCCGCTGCTTAGGGCTACTTCATCAGGAAACAAAGCATAGAGAGCGCACTGAGAACTGAGTGAGTCAAGTTTCATGCAGCTAGCACAAACCGTGTTTGATTTAGATGTTCAAAAGCATGTATCCCTATAGGGGAAAAGGTAGTAAAACCTAAATATTCAAAGTCATCCTGCAAAGGAATGATTCAACCTAGCAGAACAAAATTTGTGCAGCCAAGCACAACTGGTATACACATTTTTCCTACCAAGTATCAACAAGATAGGGTGACAAAATATTTGCTGAGGTTTCAGTAATCTCTGAGTTTTTTGGAAGCTCGGTGAATACTTTCCAAAGAAAGTGTGTTTTCCTTGCCTCTGCTTAGGGCTACTTCAACAGGGAACAAGGCATAGAGAGTGCACTGAAAACTAGTTGAGTGAGTCTAGTTACAAGCACACAGCAAAAACCGTGTTTGATTTAGAGTTCCAAATGCATGTATCCCTATAGGGGAAAATGAAGTGAAACCTAAAAATTCAAAGTTTTCCTGCAAACGAACGTTTCAATCGAGAAGCACGAAATTTGAACAGCCAAGGACAACTTGTATAGTTATCTCTCCTGTCGAATATCAAGAAGATCGGGTGAAACAATATTAGCTGAGATTTCAGTAAACTCATAGTACTACGGAAGCTCTGCAAACACTTTAAAATGAAAGTATATTTTCCTTGCCGCTGCTTAGGGCTACTTCATCAGGAAACAAAGCATAGAGAGCGCACTGAGAACTAACTGAGTGAGTCAAGTTTCATGCAGCTAGCACAAACTGTGTTTGCTTTAGATGTTCAAAAGCATGTATCCCTCTTGTGGAAAAGGTAGTAAAACCTAAATATTCAAAGTCATCCTGCAAAGGAATGATTCAACCTAGCAGAACAAAATTTGAGCAGCCAAGCGCAACTGGTATACACATTTTTCCTACCAAGTATCAAAAAGATAGGGTGACAAAATATTTCTGAGGTTTCAGTAATCTCTGAGTTTTTTGGAAGCTCGGTGAATACTTTCCAAAGAAAGTGTGTTTTCCTTGCCTCTGCTTAGGGCTACTTCAACAGGGAACAAGGGATAGAGAGTGCACTGCGAACTAGTTGAGTGACTCAAGTTACAAGCACACAGCAAAAACCGTGTTTGATTTAGAGTTCCAAATGCATGTATCCCTAGAGGGGAAAATGAAGTGAACCCTAAAAATTCAAAGTTTTCCTGCAAACGAACGTTTCAATCGAGAAGCACGAAATTTGAACAGCCAAGGACAACTTGCATAGTTATCTCTCCTGTCGAATATCAAGAAGATCGGGTGAAACAATATTAGCTGAGATTCCAGTAAACTCATAGTACTACGGAAGCTCTGCAAACACTTTGAAATGAAAGTATATTTTCCTTGCCACTGCTTAGGGCTACTACATCAGGAAACAAAGCATAGAGAGTGCACTGAGAACTAACTGAGTGAGTCAAGTTTCATGCAGCTGGTACAAACCGTGTTTGAGTTAGAGTTCCAAATGCATGTATCCCATTAGGGGAAAATGAAGTGAAAACTAAGATTTCAAAGTCTTCCTGCAAACGAACTATTCAACCTAGAAGATCTAAATTTGGGCAGCCAAATGCAACCGGTATACTTATCTTTCCTGTCGAGTTAAAAACAATTTAGGGTGAAAAAATATTTGCTGAGATTCCAGGAAACTCAAATTCTGTGGAATCACTGCAAATGCATTCCAATGAAAGTTTCTTGCCCTTGTCTCTGGTTAGGGTTACTTCAACAGAAATCAAAGCATAGAGATCGCACTGAGAACTAGTTGAGTGAGTTTCATTTTCAAGCAGCTGGCATAAACCGTGTTTGGTTTATACTTCCAAATGCATACGTCCCTAAGGAAAAGTGAAGTGAAACCTAAAAATTCAAAGTGTTCCTGCACATGAACTTTTCCACCTAGACGAACGAAATTTGGGTAGCTAAGTGCAACTGGTATACTCATCTTTCCTGACCAGGATCATCAAGATCAGGTGAGTAAATAGTTGCAGAGATTCCAGTTAACTTGGAGCTCTGTTGAAGCTCTGGAAATGCTTTCTAAGGAAAGCATATGTTCCTCGCCTCCACTTAGGACCACTTCAACAGGGAACAAACACAGTGAGCACACCAGGAACTAACTGAGTGAGTCAAGCTCCAAGCAGCTAGCACAAACAGTGTTTGATTTAGAGTTCAAAATGCATGTATTCCTATAGGTGAAAATGAAGAGAAACCCCCCAAATTCAATGTCTTCCTGAAAGCAAATGCTTCATCGTAGAAGAACGAAATTTTGGCAGCCAAATGCAACTGGTATACTCATCTTTCTTACCTAGTATCAACAACATCAAGTGAAAAAATATTCGCTGACATTCCAGTAAACTTGGGAGTTTTGTGGAAGCTCTGCAAACACTTACATAAGAAAGCGTATTTTCCTTGCCTCTGCTTGGGATACTGCAGCAGGGGACAATGCATAGAGAGTGCACTGAGAACTCATTGAGTGAGCCAAGTTTCCAAGAGGTATCACAAACTGTGTTTGATTTAGCATTCCAAATGCATGTATTCATATAGGGAAAAAAGAAGTGAAACCCAAAAATTCAAAGTCTTCCTGCAAAGGAACTCTTCAACATAACATTACGAAATTTGGGCTGCCAAGTGCAACCCATATACTCACTTTTGGTGCCAAGTATCAACACGATCGGGTGAAAAAACATTTGCTGATAGTCCAATAAACTCTGAGTTCTGTGGATGCTCTACAAACACTTTCAAATGAAAGTCTATTTTTCTTTGCTCTGCTTAGGGGTACATAAACCGGTAACAAAGCATAGAGAGCAGAATGAGAATACATTCAGTGAGTCACCTTTCAAGCAGCTAGCACAAACCGTGTTTGATTTAGATGTTCAAAAGTATGTATCCCTCTAGGGGAAAAGGTAGTAAAACCTAAATATTCAAAGTCATCCTGCAAAGGAATGATTCAACCTAGCAGAACAAAATTTGTGCAGCCAAGCGCAACTGGTATATACATTTTTCCTACCAAGTATCAACAAGATAGGGTGACAAAATATTTGCTGAGGTTTCAGTAATCTCTGAGTTTTTTGGAAGCTCGGTGAATACTTTCCAAAGAAAGTGTGTTTTCCTTGCCTCTGCTTAGGGCTACTTCAACAGGGAACAAGGCAAAGAGAGTGCACTGAGAACTAGTTGAGTGAGTCAAGTTACAAGCACACAGCAAAAACCGTGTTTGATTTAGAGTTCCAAATGCATGTATCCCTATAGGGGAAAATGAAGTGAAACCTGAAAATTCAAAGTTTTCCTGCAAACGAACGTTTCAATCGAGAAGCACGAAATTTGAACAGCCAAGGACAACTTGTATAGTTATCTCTCCTGTCGAATATCAAGAAGATCGGTTGAAACAATATTAGCTGAGATTCCAGTAAACTCATAGTACTACGGAAGCTCTGCAAACACTTTAAAATGAAAGTATATTTTCCTTGCCGCTGCTTAGGGCTACTTCATCAGGAAACAAAGCATAGAGAGCGCACTGAGAACTAACTGAGTGAGTCAAGTTTCATGCAGCTAGCACAAACCGTGTTTGATTTAGATGTTCAAAAGCATGTATCCCTATAGGGGAAAAGGTAGTAAAACCTAAATATTCAAAGTCATCCTGCAAAGGAATGATTCAACCTAGCAGAACAAAATTTGTGCAGCCAAGCGCAACTGGTATACACATTTTTCCTACCAAGTATCAACAAGATAGGGTGACAAAATATTTGCTGATGTTTCAGTAATCTCTGAGTTTTTTGGAAGCTCGGTGAATACTTTCCAAAGAAAGTGTGTTTTCCTTGCCTCTGCTTAGGGCTACTTCAACAGGGAACAAGGCATAGAGAGTGCACTGAAAACTAGTTGAGTGAGTCCAGTTACAAGCACACAGCAAAAACCGTGTTTGATTTAGAGTTCCAAATGCATGTATCCCTATAGGGGAAAATGAAGTGAAACCTAAAAATTCAAAGTTTTCCTGCAAACGAACGTTTCAATCGAGAAGCACGAAATTTGAACAGCCAAGGACAACTTGTATAGTTATCTCTCCTGTCGAATATCAAGAAGATCGGGTGAAACAATATTAGCTGAGATTTCAGTAAACTCATAGTACTACGGAAGCTCTGCAAACACTTTAAAATGAAAGTATATTTTCCTTGCCGCTGCTTAGGGCTACTTCATCAGGAAACAAAGCATAGAGAGCGCACTGAGAACTAACTGAGTGAGTCAAGTTTCATGCAGCTAGTACAAACCGTGTTTGAGTTAGAGTTCCAAATGCATGTATCCCTATAGGGGAAAATGAAGTGAAACCTAAGATTTCAAAGTCTTCCTCCAAACGAACTATTCAACCTAGGAGATCTAAATTTGGGCAGCCAAATGCAACCGGTATACTTATCTTTCCTGTCGAGTTAACAACAAGTTAGGGTGAAAAAATATTTGCTGAGATTCCAGGAAACTCAATGTTCTGTGGAATCACTGCAAATGCTTTCCAATGAAAGTTTCTTGCCCTTGCCTCTGCTTAGGGTTACTTCAACAGAAATCAAAGCATAGAGATCGCACTGAGAACTAGTTGAGTGAGTTTCAGTTTCAAGCAGCTGGCATAAACCGTGTTTGGTTTATAATTCCAAATGCATACGTCCCTGTAAGGAAAAGTGAAGTGAAACCTAAAAATTCAAAGTGTTCCTGCACACGAACTTTTCAACCTAGAAGAACGAAATTTGGGTAGCTAAGTGCAACTGGTATACTCATCTTTCCTGACCAGGATCATCAAGATCAGGTGAGTAAATAGTTGCAGAGATTCCAGTTAACTTGGAGCTCTGTTGAAGCTCTGGAAATGCTTTCTAAGGAAAGCTTATGTTCTTCGCCTCCACTTAGGACCACTTCAACAGGGAAAAAAGCACAGAAAGCACACCAAGAACTAACTGAGTGAGTTAAGCTTCAAGCAGCTAGCACAAACAGTGTTTGATTTAGAGTTCAAAATGCATGTATTCCTATAGGTGAAAATGAAGAGAAACCCCCCAAATTCAATGTCTTCCTGAAAGCAAATGCTTCATCGTAGAAGAACGAAATTTTGGCAGCCAAATGCAACTGGTATACTCATCTTTCTTACCTAGTATCAACAACATCAAGTGAAAAAATATTCGCTGAAATTCCAGTAAACTTGGGAGTTTTGTGGAAGCTCTGCAAACACTTACATAAGAAAGCGTATTTTCCTTGCCTCTGCTTGGGATACTGCAGCAGGGGACAATGCATAGAGAGTGCACTGAGAACTCATTGAGTGAGCCAAGTTTCCAAGAGGTATCACAAACTGTGTTTGATTTAGCATTCCAAATGCATGTATTCATATAGGGAAAAAAGAAGTGAAACCCAAAAATTCAAAGTCTTCCTGCAAAGGAACTCTTCAACATAACATTACGAAATTTGGGCTGCCAAGTGCAACCCATATACTCACTTTTGGTGCCAAGTATCAACAAGATCGGGTGAAAAAACATTTGCTGAGAGTCCAGTAAACTCTGAGTTCTGTGGATGCTCTACAAACACTTTCAAATGAAAGTCTATTTTTCTTTGCTCTGCTTAGGGGTACATAAACCGGTAACAAAGCATAGAGAGCAGAATGAGAATACATTCAGTGAGTCAAGTTTCAAGCAGCTAGCACAAACCGTGTTTGATTTAGATGTTCAAAAGCATGTATCCCTGTAGGGGAAAAGGTAGTAAAACCTAAATATTCAAAGTCATCCTGCAAAGGAATGATTCAACCTAGCAGAACAAAATTTGTGCAGCCAAGCGCAACTGGTATACACATTTTTCCTACCAAGAATCAACAAGATAGGGTGACAAAATATTTGCTGAGGTTTCAGTAATCTCTGAGTTTTTTGGAAGCTCGGTGAATACTTTCCAAAGAAAGTGTGTTTTCCTTGCCTCTGCTTAGGGCTACTTCAACAGGGAACAAGTTATAGAGAGTGCACTGAGAACTAGTTGAGTGAGTCAAGTTACAAGCACACAGCAAATACCGTGTTTGATTTAGAGTTCCAAATGCATGTATCCCTATAGGGGAAAATGAAGTGAAACCTGAAAATTCAAAGTTTTCCTGCAAACGAACGTTTCAATCGAGAAGCATGAAATTTGAACAGCCAGGGACAACTTGTATAGTTATCTCTCCTGTCGAATATCAAGAAGATCGGGTGAAACAATATTAGCTGAGATTCCAGTAAACTCCTAGTACTACGGAAGCTCTGCAAACACTTTAAAATGAAAGTATATTTTCCTTGCCGCTGCTTAGGGCTACTTCATCAGGAAACAAAGCATAGAGAGCGCACTGAGAACTGAGTGAGTCAAGTTTCATGCAGCTAGCACAAACCGTGTTTGATTTAGATGTTCAAAAGCATGTATCCCTATAGGGGAAAAGGTAGTAAAACCTAAATATTCAAAGTCATCCTGCAAAGGAATGATTCAACCTAGCAGAACAAAATTTGTGCAGCCAAGCGCAACTGGTATACACATTTTTCCTACCAAGTATCAACAAGATAGGGTGACAAAATATTTGCTGAGGTTTCAGTAATCTCTGAGTTTTTTGGAAGCTCGGTGAATACTTTCCAAAGAAAGTGTGTTTTCCTTGCCTCTGCTTAGGGCTACTTCAACAGGGAACAAGGCATAGAGAGTGCACTGAAAACTAGTTGAGTGAGTCAAGTTACAAGCACACAGCAAAAACCGTGTTTGATTTAGAGTTCCAAATGCATGTATCCCTATAGGGGAAAATGAAGTGAAACCTAAAAATTCAAAGTTTTCCTGCAAACGAACGTTTCAATCGAGAAGCACGAAATTTGAACAGCCAAGGACAACTTGTATAGTTATCTCTTCTGTCGAATATCAAGAAGATCGGGTGAAACAATATTAGCTGAGATTCCAGTAAACTCATAGTACTACGGAAGCTCTGCAAACACTTTAAAATGAAAGTATATTTTCCTTGCCGCTGCTTAGGGCTACTTCATCAGGAAACAAAGCATAGAGAGCGCACTGAGAACTAACTGAGTGAGTCAAGTTTCATGCAGCTAGCACAAACTGTGTTTGCTTTAGATGTTCAAAAGCATGTATTCCTCTTGTGGAAAAGGTAGTAAAACCTAAATATTCAAAGTCATCCTGCAAAGGAATGATTCAACCTAGCAGAACAAAATTTGAGCAGCCAAGCGCAACTGGTATACACATTTTTCCTACCAAGTATCAAAAAGATAGGGTGACAAAATATTTCTGAGGTTTCAGTAATCTCTGAGTTTTTTGGAAGCTCGGTGAATACTTTCCAAAGAAAGTGTGTTTTCCTTGCCTCTGCTTAGGGCTACTTCAACAGGGAACAAGGGATAGAGAGTGCACTGCGAACTAGTTGAGTGACTCAAGTTACAAGCACACAGCAAAAACCGTGTTTGATTTAGAGTTCCAAATGCATGTATCCCTAGAGGGGAAAATGAAGTGAACCCTAAAAATTCAAAGTTTTCCTGCAAACGAACGTTTCAATCGAGAAGCACGAAATTTGAACAGCCAAGGACAACTTGCATAGTTATCTCTCCTGTCGAATATCAAGAAGATCGGGTGAAACAATATTAGCTGAGATTCCAGTAAACTCATAGTACTACGGAAGCTCTGCAAACACTTTGAAATGAAAGTATATTTTCCTTGCCACTGCTTAGGGCTACTACATCAGGAAACAAAGCATAGAGAGTGCACTGAGAACTAACTGAGTGAGTCAAGTTTCATGCAGCTGGTACAAACCGTGTTTGAGTTAGAGTTCCAAATGCATGTATCCCATTAGGGGAAAATGAAGTGAAAACTAAGATTTCAAAGTCTTCCTGCAAACGAACTATTCAACCTAGAAGATCTAAATTTGGGCAGCCAAATGCAACCGGTATACTTATCTTTCCTGTCGAGTTAAAAACAATTTAGGGTGAAAAAATATTTGCTGAGATTCCAGGAAACTCAAATTCTGTGGAATCACTGCAAATGCATTCCAATGAAAGTTTCTTGCCCTTGTCTCTGGTTAGGGTTACTTCAACAGAAATCAAAGCATAGAGATTGCACTGAGAACTAGTTGAGTGAGTTTCATTTTCAAGCAGCTGGCATAAACCGTGTTTGGTTTATAATTCCAAATGCATACGTCCCTGTAAGGAAAAGTGAAGTGAAACCTAAAAATTCAAAGTGTTCCTGCACACGAACTTTTCAACCTAGAAGAACGAAATTTGGGTAGCTAAGTGCAACTGGTATACTCATCTTTCCTGACCAGGATCATCAAGATCAGGTGAGTAAATAGTTGCAGAGATTCCAGTTAACTTGGAGCTCTGTTGAAGCTCTGGAAATGCTTTCTAAGGAAAGCTTATGTTCTTCGCCTCCACTTAGGACCACTTCAACAGGGAAAAAAGCACAGAAAGCACACCAAGAACTAACTGAGTGAGTTAAGCTTCAAGCAGCTAGCACAAACAGTGTTTGATTTAGAGTTCAAAATGCATGTATTCCTATAGGTGAAAATGAAGAGAAACCCCCCAAATTCAATGTCTTCCTGAAAGCAAATGCTTCATCGTAGAAGAACGAAATTTTGGCAGCCAAATGCAACTGGTATACTCATCTTTCTTACCTAGTATCAACAAGATCAAGTGAAAAAATATTCGCTGAAATTCCAGTAAACTTGGGAGTTTTGTGGAAGCTCTGCAAACACTTACATAAGAAAGCGTATTTTCCTTGCCTCTGCTTGGGGATACTGCAGCAGGGGACAATGCATAGAGAGTGCACTGAGAACTCATTGAGTGAGCCAAGTTTCCAAGAGGTATCACAAACTGTGTTTGATTTAGCATTCCAAATGCATGTATTCATATAGGGAAAAAAGAAGTGAAACCCAAAAATTCAAAGTCTTCCTGCAAAGGAACTCTTCAACATAACATTACGAAATTTGGGCTGCCAAGTGCAACCCATATACTCACTTTTGGTGCCAAGTATCAACACGATCGGGTGAAAAAACATTTGCTGAGAGTCCAGTAAACTCTGAGTTCTGTGGATGCTCTACAAACACTTTCAAATGAAAGTCTATTTTTCTTTGCTCTGCTTAGGGGTACATAAACCGGTAACAAAGCATAAAGAGTAGAATGAGAATACATTCAGTGAGTCACCTTTCAAGCAGCTAGCACAAACCGTGTTTGATTTAGATGTTCAAAAGTATGTATCCCTCTAGGGGAAAAGGTAGTAAAACCTAAATATTCAAAGTCATCCTGCAAAGGAATGATTCAACCTAGCAGAACAAAATTTGTGCAGCCAAGCGCAACTGGTATATACATTTTTCCTACCAAGTATCAACAAGATAGGGTGACAAAATATTTGCTGAGGTTTCAGTAATCTCTGAGTTTTTTGGAAGCTCGGTGAATACTTTCCAAAGAAAGTGTGTTTTCCTTGCCTCTGCTTAGGGCTACTTCAACAGGGAACAAGGCATAGAGAGTGCACTGACAACTAGTTGAGTGAGTCAAGTTACAAGCACACAGCAAAAACCGTGTTTGATTTAGAGTTCCAAATGCATGTATCCCTATATGGGAAAATGAAGTGAAACCTGAAAATTCAAAGTTTTCCTGCAAACGAACGTTTCAATCGAGAAGCACGAAATTTGAACAGCCAAGGACAACTTGTATAGTTATCTCTCCTGTCGAATATCAAGAAGATCGGGTGAAACAATATTAGCTGAGATTCCAGTAAACTCCTAGTACTACGGAAGCTCTGCAAACACTTTAAAATGAAAGTATATTTTCCTTGCCGCTGCTTAGGGCTACTTCATCAGGAAACAAAGCATAGAGAGCGCACTGAGAACTGAGTGAGTCAAGTTTCATGCAGCTAGCACAAACCGTGTTTGATTTAGATGTTCAAAAGCATGTATCCCTATAGGGGAAAAGGTAGTAAAACCTAAATATTCAAAGTCATCCTGCAAAGGAATGATTCAACCTAGCAGAACAAAATTTGTGCAGCCAAGCGCAACTGGTATACACATTTTTCCTACCAAGTATCAACAAGATAGGGTGACAAAATATTTGCTGAGGTTTCAGTAATCTCTGAGTTTTTTGGAAGCTCGGTGAATACTTTCCAAAGAAAGTGTGTTTTCCTTGCCTCTGCTTAGGGCTACTTCAACAGGGAACAAGGCATAGAGAGTGCACTGAAAACTAGTTGAGTGAGTCAAGTTACAAGCACACAGCAAAAACCGTGTTTGATTTAGAGTTCCAAATGCATGTATCCCTATAGGGGAAAATGAAGTGAAACCTAAAAATTCAAAGTTTTCCTGCAAACGAACGTTTCAATCGAGAAGCACGAAATTTGAACAGCCAAGGACAACTTGTATAGTTATCTCTCCTGTCGAATATCAAGAAGATCGGGTGAAACAATATTAGCTGAGATTCCAGTAAACTCATAGTACTACGGAAGCTCTGCAAACACTTTAAAATGAAAGTATATTTTCCTTGCCGCTGCTTAGGGCTACTTCATCAGGAAACAAAGCATAGAGAGTGCACTGAGAACTAACTGAGTGAGTCAAGTTTCATGCAGCTAGTACAAACCGTGTTTGAGTTAGAGTTCCAAATGCATGTATCCCTATAGGGGAAAATGAAGTGAAACCTAGGATTTCAAAGTCTTCCTCCAAACGAACTATTCAACCTAGGAGATCTAAATTTGGGCAGCCAAATGCAACCGGTATACTTATCTTTCCTGTCGAGTTAACAACAAGTTAGGGTGAAAAAATATTTGCTGAGATTCCAGGAAACTCAAAGTTCTGTGGAATCACTGCAAATGCTTTCCAATGAAAGTTTCTTGCCCTTGCCTCTGCTTAGGGTTACTTCAACAGAAATCAAAGCATAGAGATCGCACTGAGAACTAGTTGAGTGAGTTTCAGTTTCAAGCAGCTGGCATAAACCGTGTTTGGTTTATAATTCCAAATGCATACGTCCCTGTAAGGAAAAGTGAAGTGAAACCTAAAAATTCAAAGTGTTCCTGCACACGAACTTTTCCACCTAGAATAACGAAATTTGGGTAGCTAAGTGCAACTGGTATACTCATCTTTCCTGACCAGGATCATCAAGATCAGGTGAGTAAATAGTTGCAGAGATTCCAGTTAACTTGGAGCTCTGTTGAAACTCTGGAAATGCTTTCTAAAGAAAGCGTATGTTCCTCGCCTCCACTTAGGACCACTTCAACAGGGAACAAAGCACAGAGAGCACACCAGGAACTAACTGAGTGAGTCAAGCTTCAAGCAGCTAGCACAAACAGTGTTTGATTTAGAGTTCCCAATGCATGTATTCCTATAGGTGAAAATGAAGAGAAACCCCCCAAATTCAATGTCTTCCTGAAAGCAAATGCTTCATCTTAGAAGAACGAAATTTTGGCAGCCAAATGCAACTGGTATACTCATCTTTCTTACCTGGTATCAACAAGATCAAGTGAAAAAATATTCGCTGAAATTCCAGTAAACTTGGGAGTTTTGTGGAAGCTCTGCAAACACTTACATAAGAAAGCGTATTTTCCTTGCCTCTGCTTGGGGATACTGCAGCAGGGGACAATGCATAGAGAGTGCACTGAGAACTCATTGAGTGAGCCAAGTTTCCAAGAGGTATCACAAACTGTGTTTGATTTAGCATTCCAAATGCATGTATTCATATAGGGAAAAAAGAAGTGAAACCTAAAAATTCAAAGTCTTCCTGCAAAGGAACTCTTCAACATAAGATTACGAAATTTGGGCTGCCAAGTGCAACCCATATACTCATTTTTGCTGCCAAGTATCAACAAGATCGGGTGAAAAAACATTTGCTGAGAGTCCAGTAAACTCTGAGTTCTGTGGATGCTCTACAAACACTTTCAAATGAAAGTCTATTTTTCTTTGCTCTGCTTAGGGGTACATAAACTGGTAACAAAGCATAGAGAGCAGAATGAGAATTCATTCAGTGAGTCAAGTTTCAAGCAGCTAGCACAAACCGTGTTTGATTTAGATGTTCAAAAGCATGTATCCCTATAGGGGAAAAGGTAGTAAAACCTAAATATTCAAAGTCATCCTGCAAAGGAATGATTCAACTAGCAGAACAAAATTTGTGCAGCCAAGCGCAACTGGTATACACATTTTTCCTACCAAGTATCAACAAGATAGGGTGACAAAATATTTGCTGAGGTTTCAGTAATCTCTGAGTTTTTTGGAAGCTCGGTGAATACTTTCCAAAGAAAGTGTGTTTTCCTTGCCTCTGCTTAGGGCTACTTCAACAGGGAACAAGGCATAGAGAGTGCACTGAGAACTAGTTGAGTGAGTCAAGTTACAAGCACACAGCAAAAACCGTGTTTGATTTAGAGTTCCAAATGCATGTATCCCTATAGGGGAAAATGAAGTGAAACCTAATAATTCAAAGTTTTCCTGCAAACGAACGTTTCAATCGAGAAGCACGAAATTTGAACAGCCAAGGACAACTTGTATAGTTATCTCTCCTGTCGAATATCAAGAAGATCGGGTGAAACAATATTAGCTGAGATTCCAGTAAACTCATAGTACTACGGAAGATCTTCAAACACTTTAAAAAGTAAGAATATTAAAAAAAAATAAAAAAATAAAGTATATTTTCCATGCCGCTGCTTAGGGCTACTTATTCAGGACACAAAGCATAGAGAGCGCACTGAGAACTAACTGAGTGAGTCAAGTTTCATGCAACTAGCACAAACCGTGTTTGCTTTAGATGTTCAAAAGCATGTATCCCTATAGGGGAAAAGGTAGTAAAACCTAAATATTCAAAGTCATCCTGCAAAGGAATGATTCAACCTAGCAGAACAAAATTTGTGCAGCCAAGCGCAACTGGTATACACATTTTTCCTACCAAGTATCAACAACATAGGGTGACAAAATATTTGCTGAGGTTTCAGTAATCTCTGAGTTTTTTGGAAACTCGGTGAATACTTTCCAAAGAAAGTGTGTTTTCCTTGCCTCTTCTTAGGGCTACTTCAACAGGGAACAAGGCAAAGAGAGTGCACTGAGAACTAGTTGAGTGAGTCAAGTTACAAGCACACAGCAAAAACCGTGTTTGATTTGGAGTTCCAAATGCATGTATCCCTATAGGGGAAAATGAAGTGAAACCTAAAAATTCAAAGTTTTCCTGCAAACGAACGTTTCAATCGAGAAGCACAAAATTTGAACAGCCAAGGACAACTTGTATAGTTATCTCTCCTGTCGAATATCAAGAAGATGGGGTGAAACAATATTAGCTGAGATTCCAGTAAACTCATAGTACTACGGAAGCTCTGCAAACACTTTAAAATGAAAGTATATTTTCCTTGCCGCTGCTTAGGGCTACTTCATCAGGAAACAAAGCATAGAGAGTGCACTGAGAACTAACTGAGTGAATCAAGTTTCATGCAGCTAGCACAAACCGTGTTTGATTTAGATGTTCAAAAGCATGTATCCCTATAGGGGAAAAGGTAGAAAAACCTAAATATTCAAAGTCGTCCTGCAAAGGAATGATTCAACCTAGCAGAACAAAATTTGTGCAGCCAAGTGCAACTGGTATACACATTTTTCCTACCAAGTATCAACAAGATAGGGTGACGCAATATTTGCTGAGGTTTCAGTAATCTCTGAGCTTTTTGGAAGCTCGGTGAATACTTTCCAAAAAAGTGTGTTTTCCTTGCCTCTGCTTAGGGCTACTTCAACAGGGAACAAGGCATAGAGAGTGCACTGAGAACTAGTTGAGTGAGTCAAGTTACAAGCACACAGCAAAAACCGTGTTTGATTTAGAGTTCCAAATGCATGTATCCCTATAGGGGAAAATGAAGTGAAACCTAAAAATTCAAAGTTTTCCTGCAAACGAACGTTTCAATCGAGAAGCACGAAATTTGAACAGCCTAGGACAACTTGTACAGTTATCTCTCCTGTCGAATATCAAGAAGATCGGGTGAAACATTATTATCTGAGATTCCAGTAAACTCATAGTACTACGGAAGCTCTGCAAACACTTTAAAACGAAAGTATATTTTCCTTGCCGCTGCTTAGGGCTACTTCATCAGGAAACAACGCATAGAGAGTGCACTGAAAACTAACTGAGGGAGTCAAGTTTCATGCAGCTAGTACAAACCGTGTTTGAGTTAGAGTTCCAAATGCATGTATCCCTATAGGGGAAAATGAAGTGAAACCTAAGATTTCAAAGTCTTCCTGCAAACGAACTATTCAACCTAGAAGATCTAAATTTGGGCAGCCAAATGCAACCGGTATACTTATCTTTCCCGTTGAGTTAACAACAAGTTATGGTGAAAAAATATTTGCTGAGATTCCAGGAAACTCAAAGTTCTGTGGAATCACTGCAAATGCTTTCCAATGAAAGTTTCTTGCCCTTGCCTCTGCTTAGGGTTACTTCAACAGAAATCAAAGCATAGAGATCCCACTGAGAACTAGTTGAGTGAGTTTCAGTTTCAAGCACACAGCATAAACCGTGTTTGGTTTATACTTCCAAATGCATACGTCCCTGTAAGGAAAAGTGACGTGAAACCTAAAAATTCAAAGTGTTCCTGCACACGAACTTTTCCACCTAGAAGAACGAAATTTGGGTAGCTAAGTGCAACTGGTATACTCATCTTTCCTGACCAGGATCATCAAGATCAGGTGAGTAAATAGTTGCAGAGATTCCAGTTAACTTGGAGCTCTGTTGAAGCTCTGGAAATGCTTTCTAAGGAAAGCGTATGTTCCTCGCCTCCACTTAGGGCCACTTCAACAGGGAACAAAGCACAGAGAGCACACCAGGAACTAACTGAGTGATTCAAGCTTCAAGCAGCTAGCACAAACAGTGTTTGATTTAGAGTTCCCAATGCATGTATTCCTATAGGTGAAAATGAAGAGAAACCCCCCAAATTCAATGTCTTCCTGAAAGCAAATGCTTCATCTTAGAAGAACGAAATTTTGGCAGCCAAATGCAACTGGTATACTCATCTTTCTTACCTACTATCAACAAGATCAAGTGAAAAAATATTCGCTGAAATTCCAGTAAACTTGGGAGTTTTGTGGAAGCTCTGCAAACACTTACATAAGAAAGCGTATTTTCCTTGTATCTGCTTGGGGATACTGCAGCAGGGGACAATGCATAGAGAGTGCACTGAGAACTCATTGAGTGAGCCAAGTTTCCAAGTTGTATCACAAACTGTGTTTGATTTAGCATTCCAAATGCATGTATTCATATAGGAAAAAAGAAGTGAAACCTAAAAATTCAAAGTCTTCCTGCAAAGGAACTCTTCAACATAAGATTACGAAATTTGGGCTGCCAAGTGCAACCCATATACTCATTTTTGCTGTCAAGTATCAACAAGATCGGGTGAAAAAACATTTGCTGAGAGTCCAGTAATCTCTGAGTTCTGTGGATGCTCTACAAACACTTTCAAATGAAAGTGTATTTTTCTTTGCTCTGCTTAGGGGTACATAAACTGGTATCAAAGCATAGAGAGCAGAATGGGAATTCATTCAGTGAGTCAAGTTTCAAGCAGCTAGCACAAACCGTGATTGATTTAGATGTTCAAAGGCATGTATCCCTATAGGGGAAAAGTTAGTAAAACCTAAATATTCAAAGTCATCCTGCAAAGGAATGATTCAACGTAGCAGAACAAAATTTGTGCAGCCAAGTGCAACTGGTATACACATTTTTCCTACCAAGTATCAACAAGATAGGGTGACAAAATATTTGCTGAGGTTTCAGTAATCTCTGAGCTTTTTGGAAGCTCGGTGAATACTTTCCAAAGAAAGTGTGTTTTCCTTGCCTCTGCTTAGGGCTACTTCAACAGGGAACAAGGCATTTAGAGTGCACTGGGAACTAGTTGAGTGAGTCAAGTTACAAGCACACAGCAAAAACCGTGTTTGATTTAGAGTTCCAAATGCATGTATCCCTATAGGGGAAAATGAAGTGAAACCTAAAAATTCAAAGTTTTCCTGCAAACGAACGTTTCAATCGAGAAGCACGAAATTTGAACAGCCAAGGAAAACTTGTATAGTTATCTCTCCTGTCGAATATCAAGAAGATCGGGTGAAACAATATTAGCTGAGATTCCAGTAAACTCCTAGTACCACGGAAGCTCTGCAAACACTTTAAAATGAAAGTATATTTTCCTTGCCGCTGCTTAGGGCTACTTCATCAGGAAAAGAAGCATAGAGAGTTCACTGAGAACTAACTGAGTGAGTCAAGTTTCATGCAGCTAGTACAAACCGTGTTTGAGTTAGAGTTCCAAATTCATGTATCCCTATAGGGGAAAATGAAATGAAACCTAAGATTTCAAAGTCTTCTGCAAACGAACTATTCAACCTAGAAGATCTAAATTTGGGCAGCCAAATGCAACCGGTATACTTATCTTTCCTGTCGAGTTAACAACAAGTTAGGGTGAAAAAATATTTGCTGTGATTCCAGGAAACTCAAAGTTCTGTGGAATCACTGCAAATGCTTTCCAATGAAAGTTTCTTGCCCTTGCCTCTGCTTAGGGTTACTTCAACAGAATTCAAAGCATAGAGATCGCACTGAGAACTAGTTGAGTGAGTTTCATTTTCAAGCAGCTGGCATAAACCGTGTTTGGTTTATAATTCCAAATGCATACGTCCCTGTAAGGAAAAGTGAAGTGAAACCTAAAAATTCAAAGTGTTCCTGCACACGAACTTTTCCACCTAGAAGAACGAAATTTGGGTAGCTAAGTGCAACTGGTATACTCATCTTTCCTGACCAGGATCATCAAGATCAGGTGAGTAAATAGTTGCAGAGATTCCAGTTAACTTGGTGCTCTGTTGAAGCTCTGGAAATGCTTTCTAAGGAAAGCGTATGTTCCTCGCCTCCACTTAGGACCACTTCAACAGGGAACAAAGCACAGAGAGCACACCAGAAACTAACTGAATGAGTCAAGCTTCAAGCAGCTAGCACAAACAGTGTTTGATTTAGAGTTCCCAATGCATGTATTCCTATAGGTGAAAATGAAGAGAAACCCCCCAAATTCAACGTCTTCCTGAAAGCAAATGCTTCATCTTAGAACAACGAAATTTTGGCAGCCAAATGCAACTGGTATACTCATCTTTCTTACCTAGTATCAACAAGATCAATGAAAAAATATTCGCTGAAATTCCGGTAAACTTGGGAGTTTTGTGGAAGCTCTGCAAACACTTACATAAGAAAGCGTATTTTCCTTGCCTCTGCTTGGGGATACTGCAGCAGGGGACAATGCATAGAGAGTGCACTGAGAACTCATTGAGTGAGCCAAGTTTCCAAGAGGTATCACAAACTGTGTTTGATTTAGCATTCCAAATGCATGTATTCATATAGGGAAAAAAGAAGTGAAACCTAAAAATTCAAAGTGTTCCTGCAAAGGAACTCTTCAACATAAGATTACGAAATTTGGGCTGCCAAGTGCAACCCATATACTCATTTTTGCTGCCAAGTATCAACAAGATCGGGTGAAAAAACATTTGCTGAGAGTCCAGTAAACTCTGAGTTCTGTGGATGCTCTACAAACACTTTCAAATGAAAGTCTAATTTTCTTTGCTCTGCTTAGGGGTACATAAACCGGTAACAAAGCATAGAGAGCAGAATGAGAATTCATTCAGTGAGTCAAGTTTCAAGCAGCTAGCACAAAGCGTGTTTGATTTAGATGTTCAAAAGCATGTATCCCTATAGGGGAAAAGGTAGTAAAACCTAAATATTCAAAGTCATCCTGCAAAGGAATGATTCAACCTAGCAGAACAAAATTTGTGCAGCCAAGCGCAACTGGCATACACATTTTTTCCTACCAAGTATCAACAAGATAGGGTGACAAAATATTTGCTGAGGTTTCAGTAATCTCTGAGTTTCTTGGAAGCTCGGGGTATACTTTCCAAAGAAAGTGTGTTTTCCTTGCCTCTGCTTAGGGCTACTTCAACAGGGAACAAGGCATAGAGAGTGCACTGACAACTAGTTGAGTGAGTCAAGTTACAAGCACACAGCAAAAACCGTGTTTGATTTAGAGTTCCAAATGCATATATCCCTATAGGGGAAAATGAAGTGAAACTTAATAATTCAAAGTTTTCTTGCAAACGAACGTTTCAATCGAGAAGCACGAAATTTGAACAGCCAAGGACAACTTGTATAGTTATCTCTCCTGTCGAATATCAAGAAGATCGGGTGAAAAAATATTAGCTGAGATTCCAGTAAACTCATAGTACTACGGAAGATCTTCAAACACTTTAAAAAGTAAGAATATTAAAAAAAAAAAAATAAAAAAATAAAGTATATTTTCCATGCCGCTGCTTAGGGCTACTTATTCAGGACACAAAGCATAGAGAGCGCACTGAGAACTAACTGAGTGAGTCAAGTTTCATGCAACTAGCACAAACCGTGTTTGCTTTAGATGTTCAAAAGCATGTATCCCTATAGGGGAAAAGGTAGTAAAACCTAAATATTCAAAGTCATCCTGCAAAGGAATGATTCAACCTAGCAGAACAAAATTTGTGCAGCCAAGCGCAACTGGTATACACATTTTTCCTACCAAGTATCAACAACATAGGGTGACAAAATATTTGCTGAGGTTTCAGTAATCTCTGAGTTTTTTGGAAACTCGGTGAATACTTTCCAAAGAAAGTGTGTTTTCCTTGCCTCTTCTTAGGGCTACTTCAACAGGGAACAAGGCAAAGAGAGTGCACTGAGAACTAGTTGAGTGAGTCAAGTTACAAGCACACAGCAAAAACCGTGTTTGATTTAGAGTTCCAAAAGCATGTATCCCTATAGGGGAAAATGAAGTGAAACCTAAAAATTCAAAGTTTTCCTGCAAACGAACGTTTCAATCGAGAAGCACAAAATTTGAACAGCCAAGGTCAACTTGTATAGTTATCTCTCCTGTTGAATATCAAGAAGATCGGTTGAAACAATATTAGCTGAGATTCCAGTAAACTCATAGTACTACGGAAGCTCTGCAAACACTTTAAAATGAAAGTATATTTTCCTTGCCGCTGCTTAGGGCTACTTCATCAGGAAACAAAGCATAGAGAGTGCACTGAGAACTAACTGAGTGAATCAAGTTTCATGCAGCTAGCACAAACCGTGTTTGATTTAGATGTTCAAAAGCATGTATCCCTATAGGGGAAAAGGTAGAAAAACCTAAATATTCAAAGTCGTCCTGCAAAGGAATGATTCAACCTAGCAGAACAAAATTTGTGCAGCCAAGTGCAACTGGTATACACATTTTTCCTACCAAGTATCAACAAGAGAGGGTGACACAATATTTGCTGAGGTTTCAGTAATCTCTGAGCTTTTTGGAAGCTCGGTGAATACTTTCCAAAAAAGTGTGTTTTCCTTGCCTCTGCTTAGGGCTACTTCAACAGGGAACAAGGCAAAGAGAGTGCACTGAGAACTAGTTGAGTGAGTCAAGTTACAAGCACACAGCAAAAACCGTGTTTGATTTAGAGTTCCAAATGCATGTATCCCTATAGGGGAAAATGAAGTGAAACCTAAAAATTCAAAGTTTTCCTGCAAACGAACGTTTCAATCGAGAAGCACGAAATTTGAACAGCCTAGCACAACTTGTACAGTTATCTCTCCTGTCGAATATCAAGAAGATCGGGTGAAACAATATTAGCTGAGATTCCAGTAAACTCATAGTACTACGGAAGCTCTGCAAACACTTTAAAATGAAAGTATATTTTCCTTGCCGCTGCTTAGGGCTACTTCATCAGGAAACAAAGCATAGAGAGTGCACTGAAAACTAACTGAGGGAGTCACGCTTCATGCAGCTAGTACAAACCGTGTTTGAGTTAGAGTTCCAAATGCATGTATCCCTAAAGGGGAAAATGAAGTGAAACCTAAGATTTCACAGTCTTACTGCAAACGAACTATTCAACCTAGAAGATCTAAATTTGGGCAGCCAAATGCAACAGGTATACTTATCTTTCCTGTTGAGTTAACAACAAGTTATGGTGAAAAAATATTTGCTGAGATTCCAGGAAACTCAAAGTTCTGTGGAATCACTGCAAATGCTTTCCAATGAAAGTTTCTTGCCCTTGCCTCTGCTTAGGGTTACTTCAACAGAAATCAAAGCATAGAGATCGCACTGAGAACTAGTTGAGTGAGTTTCAGTTTCAAGCAGCTGGCATAAACCGTGTTTGGTTTATAATTCCAAATGCATACGTCCCTGTAAGGAAAAGTGACGTGAAACCTAAAAATTCAAAGTGTTCCTGCACACGAACTTTTCCACCTAGAAGAACGAAATTTGGGTAGCTAAGTGCAACTGGTATACTCATCTTTCCTGACCAGGATCATCAAGATCAGGTGAGTAAATAGTTGCAGAGATTCCAGTTAACTTGGAGCTCTGTTGAAGCTCTGGAAATGCTTTCTAAGGAAAGCGTATGTTCCTCGCCTCCACTTAGGGCCACTTCAACAGGGAACAAAGCACAGAGAGCACACCAGGAACTAACTGAGTGATTCAAGCTTCAAGCAGCTAGCACAAACAGTGTTTGATTTAGAGTTCCCAATGCATGTATTCCTATAGGTGAAAATGAAGAGAAACCCCCCAAATTCAATGTCTTCCTGAAAGCAAATGCTTCATCTTAGAAGAACGAAATTTTGGCAGCCAAATGCAACTGGTATACTCATCTTTCTTACCTACTATCAACAAGATCAAGTGAAAAAATATTCGCTGAAATTCCAGTAAACTTGGGAGTTTTGTGGAAGCTCTGCAAACACTTACATAAGAAAGCGTATTTTCCTTGTATCTGCTTGGGGATACTGCAGCAGGGGACAATGCATAGAGAGTGCACTGAGAACTCATTGAGTGAGCCAAGTTTCCAAGAGGTATCACAAACTGTGTTTGATTTAGCATTCCAAATGCATGTATTCATATAGGAAAAAAGAAGTGAAACCTAAAAATTCAAAGTCTTCCTGCAAAGGAACTCTTCAACATAAGATTACGAAATTTGGGCTGCCAAGTGCAACCCATATACTCATTTTTGCTGTCAAGTGTCAACAAGATCGGGTGAAAAAACATTTGCTGACAGTCCAGTAATCTCTGAGTTCTGTGGATGCTCTACAAACACTTTCAAATGAAAGTTTATTTTTCTTTGCTCTGCTTAGGGGTACATAAACTGGTATCAAAGCATAGAGAGCAGAATGGGAATTCATTCAGTGAGTCAAGTTTCAAGCAGCTAGCACAAACCGTGATTGATTTACATGTTCAAAGGCATGTAT
Source organism: Marmota monax (assembly GCF_021218885.2). Classification (NCBI taxonomy): domain Eukaryota; kingdom Metazoa; phylum Chordata; class Mammalia; order Rodentia; family Sciuridae; genus Marmota; species Marmota monax. The sequence continues at coordinate 117,317 of NW_026693736.1, read as the reverse complement.
CCCTATAGGGGAAAAGTTAGTAAAACCTAAATATTCAAAGTCATCCTGCAAAGGAATGATTCAACGTAGCAGAACAAAATTTGTGCAGCCAAGTGCAACTGGTATACACATTTTTCCTACCAAGTATCAACAAGATAGGGTGACAAAATATTTGCTGAGGTTTCAGTAATCTCTGAGTTTTTTGGAAGCTCGGTGAATACTTTCCAAAGAAAGTGTGTTTTCCTTGCCTCTGCTTAGGGCTACTTCAACAGGGAACAAGGCATTTAGAGTGCACTGGGACCTAGTTGAGTGAGTCAAGTTACAAGCACACAGCAAAAACCTTGTTTTATTTAGAGTTCCAAATGCATGTATCCCTATAGGGGAAAATGAAGTGAAACCTAAAAATTCAAAGTTTTCCTGCAAACGAACGTTTCAATCGAGAAGCACGAAATTTGAACATCCAAGGAAAACTTGTATAGTTATCTCTCCTGTCGAATATCAAGAAGATTGGGTGAAACAATATTAGCTGAGATTCCAGTAAACTCCTAGTACCACGGAAGCTCTGCAAACACTTTAAAATGAAAGTATATTTTCCTTGCCGCTGCTTAGGGCTACTTCATCAGGAAAAGAAGCATAGAGAGATCACTGAGAACTAACTGAGTGAGTCAAGTTTCATGCAGCTAGTACAAACCGTGTTTGAGTTAGAGTTCCAAATTCATGTATCCCTATAGGGGAAAATGAAATGAAACCTAAGATTTCAAAGTCTTCTGCAAACGAACTATTCAACCTAGAAGATCTAAATTTGGGCAGCCAAATGCAACTGGTATACTTATCTTTCCTGTCGAGTTAACAACAAGTTAGGATGAAAAAATATTTGCTGTGATTCCAGGAAACTCAAAGTTCTGTGGAATCACTGCAAATGCTTTCCAATGAAAGTTTCTTGCCCTTGCCTCTGCTTAGGGTTACTTCAACAGAATTCAAAGCATAGAGATCGCACTGAGAACTAGTTGAGTGAGTTTCAGTTTCAAGCAGCTGGCATAAACCGTGTTTGGTTTATAATTCCAAATGCATACGTCCCTGTAAGGAAAAGTGAAGTGAAACCTAAAAATTCAAAGTGTTCCTGCACACGAACTTTTCCACCTAGAAGAACGAAATTTGGGTAGCTAAGTGCAACTGGTATACTCATCTTTCCTGACCAGGATCATCAAGATCAGGTGAGTAAATAGTTGCAGAGATTCCAGTTAACTTGGAGCTCTGTTGAAGCTCTGGAAATGCTTTCTAAGGAAAGCGTATGTTCCTCGCCTCCACTTAGGACCACTTCAACAGGGAACAAAGCACAGAGAGCACACCAGAAACTAACTGAGTGAGTCAAGCTTCAAGCAGCTAGCACAAACAGTGTTTGATTTAGAGTTCCCAATGCATGTATTCCTATAGGTGAAAATGAAGAGAAACCCCCCAAATTCAACGTCTTCCTGAAAGCAAATGCTTCATCTTAGAAGAACGAAATTTTGGCAGCCAAATGCAACTGGTATACTCATCTTTCTTACCTGGTATCAACAAGATCAAGTGAAAAAATATTCGCTGAAATTCCAGTAAACTTGGGAGTTTTGTGGAAGCTCTGCAAACACTTACATAAGAAAGCATATTTTCCTTGCCTGTGCTTGGGGATACTGCAGCAGGGGACAATGCATAGAGAGTGCACTGAGAACTCATTGAGTGAGCCAAGTTTCCAAGAGGTATCACAAACTGTGTTTGATTAAGCATTCCAAATGCATGCATTCATATAGGGAAAAAAGAAGTGAAACCTAAAAATTCAAAGTGTTCCTGCAAAGGAACTCTTCAACATAAGATTACGAAATATGGGCTGCCAAGTGCAACCCATATACTCATTTTTGCTGCCAAGTATCAACAAGATCGGGTGAAAAAACATTTGCTGAGAGTCCAGTAAACTCTGAGTTCTGTGGATGCTCTACAAACACTTTCAAATGAAAGTCTATTTTTCTCTGCTCTGCTTAGGGGTACATAAACCGGTAACAAAGCATAGAGAGCAGAATGAGAATTCATTCAGTGAGTCAAGTTTCAAGCAGCTAGCACAAACCGTGTTTGATTTAGATGTTCAAAAGCATGTATCCCTATAGGGGAAAAGGTAGTAAAACCTAAATATTCAAAGTCATCCTGCAAAGAATGATTCAACCTAGCAGAACAAAATTTGTGCAGCCAAGCCCAACTGGTATACACATTTTTCCTACCAAGTATCAACAAGATAGGGTGACAAAATATTTGCTGAGGTTTCAGTAATCTCTGAGTTTTTTGGAAGCTCGGTGAATACTTTCCAAAGAAAGTGTGTTTTCCTTGTCTTTGCTTAGGGCTACTTCAACAGGGAACAAGGCATAGAGAGTGCACTGACAACTAGTTGAGTGAGTCAAGTTACAAGCACACAGCAAAAACCGTGTTTGATTTAGAGTTCCAAATGCATGTATCCCTATAGGGGAAAATGAAGTGAAACCTAAAAATTCAAAGTTTTCCTGCAAACGAACGTTTCAATCGAGAAGCACGAAATTTGAACAGCCAAGGACAACGTGTATAGTTATCTCTCCTGTCGAATATCAAGAAGATCGGGTGAAACAATATTAGCTGAGATTCCAGTAAACTCATAGTACTACGGAAGCTCTGCAAACACTTTAAAATGAAAGTATATTTTCCTTGCCGCTGCTTAGGGCTACTTCATCAGGAAACAAAGCATAGAGAGTGCACTGAGAACTAACTGAGTGAGTCAAGTTTCATGCAGCTAGCACAAACCGTGTTTGATTTAGATGTTCAAAAGCATGTATCCCTATAGGGGAAAAGGTAGTAAAACCTAAATATTCAAAGTCATCCTGCAAAGGAATGATTCAACCTAGCAGAACAAAATTTGTGCAGCCAAGCGCAACTGGTATACACATTTTTCCTACCAAGTATCAACAAGATAGGGTGACAAAATATTTGCTGAGGTTTCAGTAATCTCTGAGTTTTTTGGAAGCTCGGTGAATACTTTCCACAGAAAGTGTGTTTTCCTTGCCTGTGCTTAGGGCTACTTCAACAGGGAACAAGGCATAGAGAGTGCACTGAGAACTAGTTGAGTGAGTCAAGTTACAAGCACACAGCAAAAACCGTGTTTGATTTAGAGTTCCAAATGCATGTATCCCTATAGGGGAAAATGAAGTGAAACCTAAAATTTCAAAGTTTTCCTGCAAACGAACGTTTCAATCGAGAAGCACGAAATTTGAACAGCCAAGGACAACTTGTATTGTTATCTCTCCTGTCGAATATCAAGAAGATCGGGTGAAACAATATTAGCTGAGATTCCAGTAAACTCATAGTACTACGGAAGCTCTGCAAACACTTTAAAATGAAAGTATATTTTCCTTGCCGCTGCTTAGGGCTACTTCATCAGGAAACAAAGCATAGAGAGTGCACTGAGAACTAACTGAGTGAGTCAAGTTTCATGCAGCTAGTACAAACCGTGTTTGAGTTAGACATCCAAATGCATGTATCCCTATAGGGGAAAATGAAGTGAAACCTAAGATTTCAAAGTCTTCCTGCAAACGAACTATTCAACCTAGAAGATCTAAATTTGGGCAGCCAAATGCAACCGGTATACTTATCTTTCCTGTCGAGTTAACAACAAGTTAGGGTGAAAACATATTTGCTGAGATTCCAGGAAACTCAAAGTTCTGTGGAATCACTGCAAATGCTTTCCAATGAAATTTTCTTACCCTTGCGTATGCCCAGGGATACTTCAACAGAAATCAAAGCATAGAGATCGCACTGAGAACTAGTTGAGTGAGTTTCAGTTTCAAGCAGCTGGAATAAACCGTGTTGGTTTATAATTCCAAATTCCTACGTCCCTGTAAGGAAAAGTGAAGTGAAACCTAAAAATTCAAAGTGTTCCTGCACACGAACTTTTCAACCTAGAAGAACGAAATTTGGGTAGCTAAGTGCAACTGGTATACTCATCTTTCCTGACCAGGATCATCAAGATCAGGTGAGTAAATAGTCGCAGAGATTCCAGTTAACTTGGAGCTCTGTTGAAGGTCTGGAAATGCTTTCTAAGGAAAGCATATGTTCCTCGCCTCCACTTGGGACCACTTCAACAGGGAACAAAGCACCGAGAGCACACCAGGAACTAACTGAGTGAGTCAAGCTTCAAGCAGCTAGCACAAACAGTGTTTGATTTAGAGTTCCCAATGCATGTATTCCTATAGGTGTAAATGAAGAGAAACCCCCCAAATTCAATGTCTTCCTGAAAGCAAATGCTTCATCTTAGAACAACGAAATTTTGGCAGCCAAATGCAACTGGCATACTCATCTTTCTTACCTAGTATCAACAAGATCAAGTGAAAAAATATTCGCTGAAATTCCAGTAAACTTGGGAGTTTTGTGGAAGCTCTGCAAACACTTACATAAGAAAGCGTATTTTCCTTGCCTCTGCTTGGGGATACTGCAGCAGGGGACAATGCATAGAGAGTGCACTGAGAACTAATTGAGTGAGCCAAGTTTCCAAGTTGTATCACAAACTGTGTTTGATTTAGCATTCCAAATGCATGTATTCATATAGGGAAAAAAGAAGTGAAACCTAAAAATTCAAAGTGCTCCTGCAAAGGAACTCTTCAACATAAGATTACAAAATTTGGGCTGCCAAGTGCAACCCATATACTCATTTTTGCTGCCAAGTATCAACAAGATCGGGTGAAAAAACATTTGCTGAGAGTCCAGTAAACTCTGAGTTCTGTGGATGCTGTACAAACACTTTCAAATCAAAGTCTATTTTTGTTTGATCTGCTTAGGGGTACATAAACCGGTAACAAAGCATAGAGAGCAGAATGAGAATTCATTCAGTGAGTCAAGTTTCAAGCAGCTAGCACAAACCGTGTTTGATTTAGATGTTCAAAAGCATGTCCCTATAGTGGAAAAGGTAGTAAAACCTAAATATTCAAAGTTATCCTGCAAAGGAATGATTCAACCTAGCAGAACAAAATTTGTGCAGCCAAGCACAACTGGTATGCACATTTTTCCTACAAGGTATCAACAAGATAGGGTGACAAAATATTTGCTGAGGTTTCAGTAATCTCTGAGTTTTTTGGAAGCTCGGTGAATACTTTCCACAGAAAGTGTGTTTTCCTTGCCTGTGCTTAGGGCTACTTCAACAGGGAACAAGGCATAGGGAGTGCACTGAGAACTAGTTGAGTGAGTCAAGTTACAAGCACACAGCAAAAACCGTGTTTGATTTAGAGTTCCAAATGCATGTATCCCTATAGGGGAAAATGAAGTGAAACCTAAAATTTCAAAGTTTTCCTGCAAACGAACGTTTCAATCGAGAAGCACGAAATTTGAACAGCCAAGGACAACTTGTATAGTTATCTCTCCTGTCCAATATCAAGAAGATCGGGTGAAACAATATTAGCTGAGATTCCAGTAAACTCATAGTACTACGGAAGCTCTGCAAAGACATTAAAATGAAAGTATATTTTCCTTGCCGCTGCTTAGGGCTACTTCATCAGGAAACAAATCATAGAGAGTGCACTGAGAACTAACTCAGTGAGTCAAGTTTCATGCAGCTAGTACAAACCGTGTTTGAGTTAGACATCCAAATGCATGTATCCCTATAGGGGAAAATGAAGTGAAACCTAAGATTTCAAAGTCTTCCTGCAAACGAACTATTCAACCTAGAAGATCTAAATTTGGGGAGCCAAATGCAACCGGTATACTTATCTTTCCTGTCGCGTTAACAACAAGTTAGGGTGAAAACATATTTGCTGAGATTCCAGGAAACTCAAAGTTCTGTGGAATCACTGCAAATGCTTTCCAATGAAAGTTTCTTACCCTTGCCTCTGCCCAGGGATACTTCAACAGAAATCAAAGCATAGAGATCGCACTGAGAACTAGTTGAGTGAGTTTCAGTTTCAAGCAGCTGGCATAAACCGTGTTGGTTTATAATTCCAAATTCCTACGTCCCTGTAAGGAAAAGTGAAGTGAAACCTAAAAATTCAAAGTGTTCCTGCACACGAACTTTTCAACCTAGAAAAACGAAATTTGGGTAGCTAAGTGCAACTGGTATACTCATCTTTCCTGACCAGGATCATCAAGATCAGGTGAGTAAATAGTTGCAGAGATTCCAGTTAACTTGGACCTCTGTTGAAGCTCTGGAAGTGCATTCTAAGGAAAGCATATGTTCCTCGCCTCCACTTAGGACCACTTGAACAGGGAACAAAGCACAGAGAGCACACCAGGAACTAACTGAGTGAGTCAAGCTTCAAGCAGTTAGCACAAACAGTGTTTGATTTAGAGTTCCCAATGCACGTATTCCTATAGGTGAAAATGAAGAGAAACCCCCCAAATTCAATGTCTTCCTGAAAGCAAATGCTTCATCTTAGAACAACGAAATTTTGGCAGCCAAATGCAACTGGTATACTCATCTTTCTTACCTACTATCAACAAGATCAAGTGAAAAAATATTCGCTGAAATTCCAGTAAACTTGGGAGTTTTGTGGAAGCTCTGGAAACACTTACAAAAGAAAGCGTATTTTCCTTGCCTCTGCTTGGGGATACTGCAGCAGGGGACAATGCATAGAGAGTGCACTGAGAACTCATTGAGTGAGCAAAGTTTCCAAGAGGTATCACAAACTGTGTTTGATTTAGCATTCCAAATGCATGTATTCATATAGGGGAAAAAAGAAGTGAAACCTAAAAATTCAAAGTCTTCCTGCAAAGGAACTCTTCAACATAAGATTACGAAATTTGGGCTGCCAAGTGCAAACCATATACTCATTTTTGCTGCCAAGTATCAACAAGATCGGGTGAAAAAACATTTGCTGAGAGTCCAGTAAACTCTGAGTTCTGTGGATGCTCCGCAAACACTTTCAAATGAAAGTCTATTGTTCTTTGCTCTGCTTAAGGGTACATAAACCGGTAACAAAGCATAGAGAGCAGAATGAGAATTCATTCAGTGAGTCAAGTTTCAAGCAGCTAGCACAAACCGTGTTTGATTTATTTGTCCCAAAGCATGTATCCCTACAAGGGAAAAGGTGGTAAAAAATAAATATTCAAAGTCATCCTGCAAAGGAATGATTCAACGTAGCAGGACAAAATTTGTGCAGCCAAGCACAACTGGTATACACATTTTTCCTACCAAGTATCAACAAGATAGGGTTACAAAATATTTGCTGAGGTTTCAGTAATCTCTGAGTTTTTTGGAAGTTCGGTGAATACTTTCCAAAGAAAGTGTGTTTTCCTTGCCTCTGCTTAGGGCTACTTCAACAGGGAACAAGGCATAGAGAGTGCACTGAGAAGCAGTTAAGTGAGTCAAGTTACAAGCACACAGCAAAAACCGTGTTTGATTTAGAGTTCCAAATGCATGCATCCGTATAGGGGAAAATGAAGTGAAACCTAAAAATTCAAAGTTTTTCTGCAAACGAACGTTTCAATCGAGAAGCACGGAATTTGAACAGCCAAGGACAACATGTATAGTTATCTCTCCTGTCGAATATCAAGAAGATTGGGTGAAACAATATTAACTGAGATACCAGTAAACTCCTAGTACTACGGAAGCTCTGCAAACACTTTAAAATGAAAGTATATTTTCCTTGCCGCTGCTTAGGGCTACTTCATGAGGAAACAAACCATAGAGAGTGCACTGAGAACTTACTGAGTGAGTCAAGTTTCATGCAGCTAGTACAAACCGTGTTTGAGTTAGAGTTCCAAATGCATGTATCCCTATAGGGGAAAATGTAGGGAAACCTAAAAATTCAAAGTTTTCCTGCAAATGAACGTTTCAATCGAGAAGCACGAAATTTGAATAGCCAAGGACAACTTGTATAGTTATCTCTCCTGTTGAATATCAAGAAGATCGGGTGAAACAATATTAGCTGAGATTCCAGTAAACTCATAGTACTACGGAATCTCTGCAAACACTTTAAAATGAAAGTATATTTTCCTTGACGCTGCTTAGGGCTACTTCATCAGGAAACAAAGCATAGAGAGTGCACTGAGAACTAACTGAGTGATTCAAGTTTCATGAAGCTACCACAAACCGTGTTTGATTTAGATGTTCAAAAGCATGTATCCCTATAGGAGAAAAGGTAGTAAACCTAAAAATTCAAAGTCACCCTGCAAAGGAATAATTCAACCTAGCAGAACAAAATTTGTGCAGCCAAGCACAACTGGTATACACATTTTTCCTACCAAGTATCAACAAGATAGGGTGACAAAATATTTGCTGAGGTGTCAGTAATCTGTGAGCTTTTTGGAAGCTAGGTGAATACTTTCCAAAAAAGTGTGTTTTCCTTGCCTCTGCTTAGGGCTACTTCAACAGGGAACAAGGCATAGAGAGTGCACTGAGAACTAGTTGAGTGAGTCAAGTTGCAAGCACACAGCAAAAACCGTGTTTGATTTAGAGTTCCAAATGCATGTATCCCTATAGGGGAAAATGAAGTGAAACCTAAAAATTCAAAGTTTTCCTGCAAACTTGCGTTTCAATCGAAAAGCACGACATTTGAACAGCCAAGGACAACTTGTATAGTTATCTCTCCTGTCGAATATCAAGAAGATCGGGTGAAACAATATTAGCTGAGATTCCAGTAAACTCATAGTACTACGGAAGCTCCTCAAACACTTTAAAATGAAAGTATATTTTCCTTGCCGCTGCTTAGGGCTACTTCATGAGGAAACATATCATAGAGAGTGCACTGAGAACTTATTGAGTGAGTCAAGTTTCATGCAGCTAGTACAAACCGTGTTTGAGTTAGAGTTCCAAATGCATGTATCCGTAAAGGGGAAAATGAAGGGAAACCTAAAAATTCAAAGTTTTCCTGCAAACGAACGTTTCAATCAAGAAGCACGAAATTTGAACAGCCAAGGACTACTTGTATAGTTATCTCTCCTGTCGAATATCAAGAAGATCGGGTGAAACAATATTAGCTGAGATTCCAGTAAACTCATAGTACTACGGAAGCTCTGCAAACACTTTAAAATGAAAGTATGTTTTCCTTGCCGCTGCTTAGGGCTACTTCATCAGGAAACAAAGCATAGAGAGTGCACTGAGAACTAACTGAGTGAGTCAAGTTTCATGCAGCTAGTAGAAACCGTGTTTGAGTTAGAGTTCCAAATGCATGTATCCCTATAGGGGAAAATGAAGTGAAACCTAAGATTTCAAAGTCTTCCTGCAAACGAACTATGCAACCTAGAAGATCTAAATTTGGGCAGCCAAATGCAAGTGGTATACTTATCTTTCCTTTCGAGTTAACAACAAGTTAGGGTGAAACAATATTAGCTGAGATTCCAGTAAACTCATAGTACTACAGAAGCTCTGCAAACACTTTAAAATGAAAGTATATTTTCCTTGCCGCTGCTTAGGGCTACCTCATCAGGAAACAATGCATACAGAGTGCACTGAGAACTAACTGAGTGAGTCAAGATTCATGCAGCTAGCACAAACCGTGTTTGATTTAGATGTTCAAAAGCATGTATCCCTCTAGGGGAAAAGGTAGTAAAACCTAAATATTCAAAGTCATCCTGCAAAGGAATGATTCAACCTAGCAGAACAAAATTGGTCCAGCCAAGTGCAACTGGTATACACATTTTTCCTCCCAAGTATCAACAAGATAGGGTGACACAATATTTGCTGAGGTTTCAGAAATCTCTGAATTTTTTGGAAGCTCAGTGAATACTTTCGAAAGAAAGTGTGTTTTCCTTGCCTCTGCTTAGGGCTACTTCAACACGGAACAAGGCATAGAGAGTGCACTGAAGACTAGTTGAGTGAGTTAAGTTACAAGCACACAGCAAAAACCGTGTTTGATTTAGAGTTCCAAATGCATGTATTCCTATAGGGGAAAATGAAGTGAAACCTAAAAATTCAAAGTTTTCCTGCAAACGAAAGTTTCAATCGAGAAGCACGAAATTTGAACAGCCAAGGACAACATGTATAGTTATCTCTCCTGTTGAATATCAAGAAGATCGGGTGAAACAATATTAGCTGAGATTCCAGTAAACTCATAGTACTACGGAAGCTCTGCAAACACTTTAAAAGGAAAGTATATTTTCCTTGCCGCTGCTTAGGGCTACTTCATGAGGAAACAAAGCATAGAGAGTGCACTGAGAACTTACTGAGTGAGTCAAGTTTCATGCAGCTAGTACAAACCGTGTTTGAGTTAGAGTTCCAAATGCATGTATCCCTATAGGGGAAAATGTAGGGAAACCTAAAAATTCAAAGTTTTCCTGCAAATGAACGTTTCAATGGAGAAGCACGAAATTTGAATAGCCAAGGACAACTTGTATAGTTATCTCTCCTGTTGAATATCAAGAAGATCGGGTGAAACAATATTAGCTGAGATTCCAGTAAACTCATAGTACTACGGAATCTCTGCAAACACTTTAAAATTAAAGTATATACTCCTTGTCGCTGCTTAGGGCTACTTCTTCAGGAAACAAAGCATAGAGAGAGCACTGAGAACTAACTGAGTGAGTCAAGTTTCATGAAGCTACCACAAACCGTGTTTGATTTAGATGTTCAAAAGCATGTATCCCTATAGGAGAAAAGGTAGTAAACCTAAAAATTCCAAGTCACCCTGCAAAGGAATAATTCAACCTAGCAGAACAAAATTTGTGCAGCCAAGCGCAACTGGTATACACATTTTTCCTACCAAGTATCAACAAGATTGAGTGACAAAATATTTGCTGAGGTGTCAGTAATCTGTGAGCTTTTTGGAAGCTAGGTGAATACTTTCCAAAAAAGTGTGTTTTCCTTGCCTCTGCTTAGGGCTACTTCAACAGGGAACAAGGCATAGAGAGTGCACTGAGAACTAGTTGAGTGAGTCAAGTTGCAAGCACACAGCAAAAACCGTGTTTGATTTAGAGTTCCAAATGCATGTATCCCTATAGGGGAAAATGAAGTGAAAACTAAAAATTCAAAGTTTTCCTGCAAACTTGCGTTTCAATCGAAAAGCACGACATTTGAACAGCCAAGGACAACTTGTATAGTTATCTCTCCTGTCGAATATCAAGAAGATCGGGTGAAACAATATTAGCTGAGATTCCAGTAAACTCATAGTACCAGGGAAGCTCCTCAAACACTTTAAAATGAAAGAATATTTTCCTTGCCGCTGCTTAGGGCTACTTCATCAGGAAACAAAGCATAGAGAGTGCACTGAGAACTTATTGAGTGAGTCAAGTTTCATGCAGCTAGTACAAACCGTGTTTGAGTTAGAGTTCCAAATGCATGTATCCGTAAAGGGGAAAATGAAGGGAAACCTAAAAATTCAAAGTTTTCCTGCAAACGAACGTTTCAATCAAGAAGCACGAAATTTGAACAGCCAAGGACTACTTGTATAGTTATCTCTGCTGTCGAATATCAAGAAGATCAGGTGAAACAATATTAGCTGAGATTCCAGTAAACTCATAGTACTACGGAAGCTCTGCAAACACTTTAAAATGAAAGTATGTTTTCCTTGCCGCTGCTTAGGGCTACTTCATCAGGAAACAAAGCATAGAGAGTGCACTGAGAACTAACTGAGTGAGTCAAGTTTCATGCAGCTAGTAGAAACCCTGTTTGAGTTAGAGTTCCAAATGCATGTATCCCTATAGGGGAAAATGAAGTGAAACCTAAGATTTCAAAGTCTTCCTGCAAACGAACTATGCAACCTAGAAGATCTAAATTTGGGCAGCCAAATGCAAGTGGTATACTTATCTTTCCTTTCGAGTTAACAACAAGTTAGGGTGAAACAATATTAGCTGAGATTCCAGTAAACTCATAGTACTACAGAAGCTCTGCAAACACTTTAAAATGAAAGTATATTTTCCTTGCCGCTGCTTAGGGCTACCTCATCAGGAAACAATGCATACAGAGTGCACTGAGAACTAACTGAGTGAGTCAAGATTCATGCAGCTAGCACAAACCGTGTTTGATTTAGATGTTCAAAAGCATGTATCCCTCTAGGGGAAAAGGTAGTAAAACCTAAATATTCAAAGTCATCCTGCAAAGGAATGATTCAACCTAGCAGAACAAAATTGGTCCAGCCAAGTGCAACTGGTATACACATTTTTCCTCCCAAGTATCAACAAGATAGGGTGACACAATATTTGCTGAGGTTTCAGAAATCTCTGAATTTTTTGGAAGCTCAGTGAATACTTTCGAAAGAAAGTGTGTTTTCCTTGCCTCTGCTTAGGGCTACTTCAACACGGAACAAGGCATAGAGAGTGCACTGAAGACTAGTTGAGTGAGTTAAGTTACAAGCACACAGCAAAAACCGTGTTTGATTTAGAGTTCCAAATGCATGTATTCCTATAGGGGAAAATGAAGTGAAACCTAAAAATTCAAAGTTTTCCTGCAAACGAAAGTTTCAATCGAGAAGCACGAAATTTGAACAGCCAAGGACAACATGTATAGTTATCTCTCCTGTTGAATATCAAGAAGATCGGGTGAAACAATATTAGCTGAGATTCCAGTAAACTCATAGTACTACGGAAGCTCTGCAAACACTTTAAAAGGAAAGTATATTTTCCTTGCCGCTGCTTAGGGCTACTTCATGAGGAAACAAAGCATAGAGAGTGCACTGAGAACTTACTGAGTGAGTCAAGTTTCATGCAGCTAGTACAAACCGTGTTTGAGTTAGAGTTCCAAATGCATGTATCCCTATAGGGGAAAATATAGGGAAACCTAAAAATTCAAAGTTTTCCTGCAAATGAACGTTTCAATCGAGAAGCACGAAATTTGAATAGCCAAGGACAACTTGTATAGTTATCTCTCCTGTTGAATATCAAGAAGATCGGGTGAAACAATATTAGCTGAGATTCCAGTAAACTCATAGTACTACGGAATCTCTGCAAACACTTTAAAATTAAAGTATATACTCCTTGCCGCTGCTTAGGGCTACTTCTTCAGGAAACAAAGCATAGAGAGAGCACTGAGAACTAACTGAGTGAGTCAAGTTTCATGAAGCTACCACAAACCGTGTTTGATTTAGATGTTCAAAAGCATGTATCCCTATAGGAGAAAAGGTAGTAAACCTAAAAATTCCAAGTCACCCTGCAAAGGAATAATTCAACCTAGCAGAACAAAATTTGTGCAGCCAAGCGCAACTGGTATACACATTTTTCCTACCAAGTATCAACAAGATTGAGTGACAAAATATTTGCTGAGGTGTCAGTAATCTGTGAGCTTTTTGGAAGCTAGGTGAATACTTTCCAAAAAAGTGTGTTTTCCTTGCCTCTGCTTAGGGCTACTTCAACAGGGAACAAGGCATAGAGAGTGCACTGAGAACTAGTTGAGTGAGTCAAGTTGCAAGCACACAGCAAAAACCGTGTTTGATTTAGAGTTCCAAATGCATGTATCCCTATAGGGGAAAATGAAGTGAAAACTAAAAATTCAAAGTTTTCCTGCAAACTTGCGTTTCAATCGAAAAGCACGACATTTGAACAGCCAAGGACAACTTGTATAGTTATCTCTCCTGTCGAATATCAAGAAGATCGGGTGAAACAATATTAGCTGAGATTCCAGTAAACTCATAGTACCAGGGAAGCTCCTCAAACACTTTAAAAAGAAAGAATATTTTCCTTGCCGCTGCTTAGGGCTACTTCATCAGGAAACAAAGCATAGAGAGTGCACTGAGAACTTATTGAGTGAGTCAAGTTTCATGCAGCTAGTACAAACCGTGTTTGAGTTAGAGTTCCAAATGCATGTATCCCTATAGGGGAAAATGAAGGGAAACCTAAAAATTCAAAGTTTTCCTGCAAACGAACGTTTCAATCAAGAAGCACGAAATTTGAACAGCCAAGGACTACTTGTATAGTTATCTCTCCTGTCGAATATCAAGAAGATCGGGTGAAACAATATTAGCAGAGATTCCAGTAAACTCATAGTACTATGGAAGCTCTGCAAACACTTTAAAATGAAAGTATGTTTTCCTTGCCGCTGCTTAGGGCTACTTCATCAGGAAACAAAGCATAGAGAGTGCACTGAGAACTAACTGAGTGAGTCAAGTTTCATGCAGCTAGTAGAAACCGTGTTTGAGTTAGAGTTCCAAATGCATGTATCCCTATAGGGGAAAATGAAGTGAAGCCTAAGATTTCAAAGTCTTCCTGAAAACGAACTATGCAACCTAGAAAATCTAAATTAGGGCAGCCAAATGCAAGTGGTATACTTATCTTTCCTTTCGAGTTAACAACAAGTTAGGGTGAAACAATATTAGCTGAGATTCCAGTAAACTCATAGTACTATGGAAGCTCTGCAAACACTTTAAAATGAAAGTATATTTTCCTTGCCGCTGCTTAGGGCTACTTCATCAGGAAACAAAGCACAGAGAGTGTACTGAGAACTAACTGAGTGAGTCAAGTTTCATGCAACTAGCACAAACCGTGTTTGATTTAGATGTTCAAAAGCATGTATCCCTATAGGGGAAAAGGTAGTAAAACCTAAATATTCAAAGTCACCCTGCAAAGGAATGATTCAATGTAGCAGAACAAAATTTGTGCAGCCAAGCGCAACTGGTATACACATTTATCCTACCAAGTATGAACAAGATAGGGTGACAAAATATTTGCTGAGGTTTCAGTAATCTCTGAGTTTTTTGGAAGCTCGGTGAATACTTTCCAAAAAAGTGTGTTTTCCTTGCCTCTACTTAGGGCTACTTCAACAGGGAACAAGGCATAGGGAGTGCACTGAGAACTAGTTGAGTGAGTCAAGTTACAAGCACACAGCAAAAACCGTGTTTGATTTAGAGTTCCAAATGCATGTATCCCTATAGGGGAAAATGAAGTGAAACCTAAAATTTCAAAGTTTTCCTGCAAACGAACGTTTCAATGGAGAAGCACGAAATTTGAACAGCCAAGGACAACTTGTATAGTTATCTATCCTGTCGAATATCAAGAAGATCGGGTGAAACAATATTAGCTGAGATTCCAGTAAACTCATAGTACTACGGAAGCTCTGCAAACACTTTAAAAGGAAAGTATATTTTCCTTGCCGCTGCTTAGGGCTACTTCATCAGGAAACAAAGCATAGAGAGTGCACTGAGAACTAACTGAGTGAGTCAAGTTTCATGCAGCTAGTACAAACCGTGTTTGAGTTAGACATCCAAATGCATGTATCCCTATAGGGGAAAATGAAGTGAAACCTAAGATTTCAAAGTCTTCCTGCAAACGAACTATTCAACCTAGAAGATCTAAATTTGGGCAGCCAAATGCAACCGGTATACTTATCTTTCCTGTCGAGTTAACAACAAGTTAGGGTGAAAACATATTTGCTGAGATTCCAGGAAACTCAAAGTTCTGTGGAATCACTGCAAATGCTTTCCAATGAAAGTTTCTTACCCTTGCCTCTGCCCAGTGATACTTCAACAGAAATCAAAGCATAGAGATCGCACTGAGAACTAGTTGAGTGAGTTTCAGTTTCAAGCAGCTGGCATAAACCGTGTTGGTTTATAATTCCAAATTCCTACGTCCCTGTAAGGAAAAGTGAAGTGAAACCTAAAAATTCAAAGTGTTCCTGCACACGAACATTTCAACCTAGAAGAACGAAATTTGGGTAGCTAAGTGCAACTGGTATACTCATCTTTCCTGACCAGGATCATCAAGATCAGGTGAGTAAATAGTTGCAGAGATTCCAGTTAACTTGGACCTCTGTTGAAGCTCTGGAAGTGCATCCTAAGGAAAGCATATGTTCCGCGCCTCCACTTAGGACCACTTCAACAGGGAAAAAAGCACAGAGAGCACACCAGGAACTATCTGAGAGAGTCAAGCTTCAAGCAGCTAGCACAAACAGTGTTTGATTTAGAGTTCCCAATGCATGTATTCCTATAGGTGAAAATGAAGAGAAACCCCCCAAATTCAATGTCTTCCTGAAAGCAAATGCTTCATCTGAGAAGAACGAAATTTTGGCAGCCAAATGCAACTGGTATACTCATCTTTCTTACCTAGTATCAACAAGATCAAGTGAAAAAATATTCGCTGAAATTCCAGTAAACTTTGGAGTTTTGTGGAAGCTCTGCAAACACTTACAAATGAAAGCGTATTTTCCTTGCCTCTGCTTGGGGATACTGCAGCAGGGGACAATGCATAGAGAGTGCACTGAGAACTCATTGAGTGAGCAAAGTTTCCAAGAGGTATCACAAACTGTGTTTGATTTAGCATTCCAAATGCATGTATTCATATAGGGAAAAAAGAAGTGAAACCTAAAAATTCAAAGTCTTCCTGCAAAGGAACTCTTCAACATAAGATTACGAAATTTGGGCTGCCAAGTGCAACCCATATACTCATTTTTGCTGCCAAGTATCAACAAGATCGTGTGAAAAAACATTTGCTGATATTCCAGTAAACTCTGAGTTCTGTGGATGCTCTGCAAACACTTTCAAATGAAAGTCTATTGTTCTTTGCTCTGCTTAAGGGTACATAAACCGGTAACAAAGCATAGAGAACAGAATGAGAATTCATTCAGTGAGTCAAGTTTTAAGCAGCTAGCACAAACCGTGTTTGATTTAGATGTCCCAAAGCATGTATCCCTACAGGGGAAAAGGTAGTAAAAAATAAATATTCAAAGTCATCCTGCAAAGGAATGATTCAACGTAGCAGGACAAAATTTGTGCAGCCAAGCGCAACTGGTATACACATTTTTCCTATCAAGTATCAACAAGATAGGGTGACAAAATATTTGCTGAGGTTTCAGTAATCTCTGAGTTTTTTGGAAGTTCGGTGAATACTTTCCAAAGAAAGTGTGTTTTCCTTGCCTCTGCTTAGGGCTACTTCAACAGGGAACAAGGCATAGAGAGTGCACTGAGAAGCAGTTAAGTGAGTCAAGTTACAAGCACACAGCAAAAACCGTGTTTGATTTAGAGTTCCAAATGCATGCATCCGTATAGGGGAAAACGAAGTGAAACCTAAAAATTCAAAGTTTTTCTGCAAACGAACGTTTCAATCGAGAAGCACGGAATTTGAACAGCCAAGGACAACATGTATAGTTATCTCTCCTGTCGAATATCAAGAAGATTGGGTGAAACAATATTAGCTGAGATACCTGTAAACTCCTAGTACTACGGAAGCTCTGCAAACACTTTAAAATGAAAGTATATTTTCCTTGCCGCTGCTTAGGGCTACTTCATGAGGAAACAAACCTTAGAGAGTGCACTGAGAACTTACAGAGTGAGTCAAGTTTCATGCAGCTAGTACAAACCGTGTTTGAGTTAGAGTTCCAAATGCATGTATCCCTATAGGGGAAAATGTAGGGAAACCTAAAAATTCAAAGTTTTCCTGCAAATGAACGTTTCAATCGAGAAGAACGAAATTTGAATAGCCAAGGACAAATTGTATAGTTATCTCTCCTGTCGAATATCAAGAAGATCGGGTGAAACAATATTAGCTGAGATTCCAGTAAACTCATAGTACTACGGAAGCTCTGCAAACACTTTAAAAGGAAAGTATATTCTCCTTGCCGCTGCTTAGGGCTACTTCATCAGGAAACAAAGCATAGAGAGTGCACTGAGAACTAACTGAGTGAGTCAAGTTTCATGAAGCTACCACAAACCGTGTTTGATTTAGATGTTCAAAAGCATGTATCCTTATAGGAGAAAAGGTAGTAAACCTAAAAATTCAAAGTCACCCTGCAAAGGAATAATTCAACCTAGCAGAACAAAATTTGTGCAGCCAAGCGCAACTGGTATACACATTTCCTACCAAGTATCAACAAGATAGGGTGACAAAATATTTGCTGAGGTGTCAGTAATCTCTGAGCTTTTTGGAAGCTAGGTGAATACTTTCCAAAAAAGTGTGTTTTCCTTGCCTCTGCTTAGGGCTACTTCAACAGGGAACAAGGCATAGAGAGTGCACTGAGAACTAGTTGAGTGAGTCAAGTTGCAAGCACACAGCAAAAACCGTGTTTGATTTAGAGTTCCAAATGCATGTATCCCTATAGGGGAAAATGAAGTGAAACCTAAAAATTCAAAGTTTTCCTGCAAACTTACGTTTCAATTGAGAAGCACGACATTTGAACAGCCAAGGACAACTTGTATAATTATCTCTCCTGTCGAATATCAAGAAGATCGGGTGAAACAATATTAGCTGAGATTCCAGTAAACTCATAGTACTACGGAAGCTCTGCAAACACTTTAAAATGAAAGTATATTTTCCTTGCCGCTGCTTAGGGCTACTTCATCAGGAAACAAAGCATAGAGAGTGCACTGAGAACTAACTGAGGGAATCAAGTTTCATGCAGCTAGCACAAACCGTGTTTGATTTAGATGTTCAAAAGCATGTATCCCTATAGGGGAAAAGGTAGAAAAACCTAAATATTCAAAGTCGTCCTGCAAAGGAATGATTCAACCTAGCAGAACAAAATTTGTGCAGCCAAGGACTACTTGTATAGTTATCTCACCTGTCGAATATCAAGAAGATCGGGTGAAACAATATTAGCTGAGATTCCAGTAAACTCATAGTACTACGGAAGCTCTGCAAACACTTTAAAATGAAAGTATGTTTTCCTTGCCGCTGCTTAGGGCTACTTCATCAGGAAACCAAGCATAGAGAGTGCACTGAGAACTAACTGAGTGAGTCAAGTTTCATGCAGCTAGTACAAACCGTGTTTGAGTTAGAGTTCCAAATGCATGTATCCCTATAGGGGAAAATGAAGTGAAACCTAAGATTTCAAAGTCTTCCTGAAAACGAACTATGCAACCTAGAAGATCTAAATTAGGGCAGCCAAATGCAAGTCGTATACTTATCTTTCCTTTCGAGTTAACAACAAGTTAGGGTGAAACAATATTAGCTGAGATTCCAGTAAACTCATAGTACTACGGAAGCTCTGCAAACACTTTAAAATGAAAGTATATTTTCCTTGCCGCTGCTTAGGGCTACTTCATCAGGAAACAAAGCACAGAGAGTGTACTGAGAACTAACTGAGTGAGTCAAGTTTCATGCAACTAGCACAAACCGTGTTTGATTTAGATGTTCAAAAGCATGTATCCCTATAGGGGAAAAGGTAGTAAACCTAAATATTCAAAGTCACCCTGCAAAGGAATGATTCAACGTAGCAGAAGAAAATTTGTGCAGCCAAGCGCAACTGGTATACACATTTATCCTACCAAGTATCAACAAGATAGGGTGACAAAATATTTGCTGAGGTTTCTAAAATCTCTGAGTTTTTTGGAAGCTCGGTGAATACTTTCCAAAAAAGTGTGTTTTCCTTGCCTCTGCTTAGGGCTACTTCAACAGGGAACAAGGCATAGAGAGTGCACTGAGAACTAGTTGAGTGAGTCAAGTTACAAGCACACAGCAAAAACCGTGTTTGATTTAGAGTTCCAAATGCATGTATCCCAATAGGGGAAAGTGAAGTGAAACCTAAAAATTCAAAGTTTTCTGCAAACGAACGTTTCAATTGAGAAGCACAAAATTTGAACAGCCAAGGACAACTTGTATAGTTATCTCTCCTGTCGAATATCAAGAAGATCGGGTGAAACAATATTAGCTGAGATTCCAGTAAACTCATAGTACTACGGAAGCTCTGCAAACACTTTAAAATGAAAGTATATTTTCCTTGCCGCTGCTTAGGGCTACTTCATCAGGAAACAAAGCATAGAGAGTGCACTGAGAACTAACTGAGTGAGTCAAGTTTCATGCAGCTAGTACAAACCGTGTTTGAGTTAGAGTTCCAAATGCATGTATCCCTATAGGGGAAAATGAAGTGAAACCTAAGATTTCAAAGTATTCCTGCAAACGAACTATGCAACCTAGAAGATCTAAATTTGCGCAGCCAAATGCAACTGGTATACTTATCTTTCCTTTCGAGTTAACAACAAGTTAGGGTGAAACAATATTAGCTGAGATTCCAGTAAACTCATAGTACTGCGGAAGCTCTGCAAACACTTTAAAATCAAAGTATATTTTCCTTGCCGCTGCTTAGGGCTACCTCATCAGGAAACAAAGCATACAGAGTGCACTGAGAACTAACTGAGTGAGTCAAGTTTCATGCAGCTATCACAAACCGTGTTTGATTTAGATGTTCAAAAGCATGTATCCCTCTAGGGGAAAAGGGAGTAAAACCTAAATATTCAAAGTCATCCTGCAAAGGAATGATTCAACCTAGCAGAACAAAATTTGTGCAGCCAAGCGCAACTGGTATACACATTTTTCCTACCAAGTATCAACAAGATAGGGTGACAAATTATTTGCTGAGGTTTCAGTAATCTCTGAGTTTTTTGGAAGCTCGGTGAATACTTTCCAAAAAAGTGTGTTTTCCTTGCCTCTGCTTAGGGCTACTTCAACAGGGAACAAGGCATAGAGAGTGCACTGAGAACTAGTTGAGTGAGTCAAGTTACAAGCACACAGCAAAAACCGTGTTTGATTTAGAGTTCCAAATGCATGTACCCCTATGGGGGAAAATGAAGTGAAACCTAAAAATTCAAAGTTTTCCTGCAAAGGAACGTTTCAATCGAGAAGCACGATATTTGAACAGCCAAGGACAACTTGTATAGTTATCTCTCCTGTGGAATATCAAGAAGATTGGGTGAAACAATATTAGCTGAGATTCCAGTAAACTCATAGTACTATGGAAGCTCTGCAAACACTTTAAAATGAAAGTATATTTTCCTTGCCGCTGCTTAGGCTACTTCATCAGGAAACAAACCATAGAGAGTGCACTGAGAACTAACTGAGTGAGTCAAGATTCATGCAGCTAGCACAAACCGTGTTTGATTTAGATGTTCAAAAGCATGTATCCCTCTAGGGGAAAAGGTAGTAAAACCTAAATATTCAAATTCATCCTGCAAAGGAATGATTCAACCTAGGAGAACAAAATTTGTGCAGCCAAGCGCAACTGGTATACACATTTTTCCTACCAAGTATCAACAAGATAGGGTGACAAAATATTTGCTGAGGTTTCTGAAATCTCTGAATTTTTTGGAAGCTCAGTGAATACTTTCGAAAGAAAGTGTGTTTTCCTTGCCTCTGCTTAGGGCTACTTCAACAGGTAACAAGGCATAGAGAGTGCACTGAGAACTAGTTGAGTGAGTCAAGTTACAAGCACACAGCAAAAACCGTGTTTGATTTAGAGTTCCAAATGCATGTACCCCTATGGGGGAAAATGAAGTGAAAACTAAAAATTCAAAGTTTTCCTGAAAACGAACGTTTCGATCGAAAAGCATGGAATTTGAACAACCAACGACCACTTGTATAGTTATCTCTCCTGTCGAATATCAAGAAGATCGGGTGAAACAATATTACCTGAGATTCCAGTAAACTCATTGTACTACGAAAACACTGCAAACACTTTAAAATGAAAGTATATTTTCCTTGCCGCTGCTTAGGGCTACTTCATCAGGAAAAAAGCATAGAGAGTGCACTGAGAACTAACTGAGTGAGTCAAGTTTCATGAAGCTAGTACAAACCGTGTTTGAGTTAGAGTTCCAAATGCATGTATCCCTATATGGGAAAATGAAGTGAAACCTAAGATTTCAAAGTCTTCCTGCAAACGAACTATACAACCTAGAATATCTAAATTTGTGCAGCCAAATGCAAGTGGTATACTTATCTTTCCTTTCGAGTTAACAACAAGTTAGGGTGAAAAAATATTTGCTGAGATTCCAGGAAATTCAAAGTTCTGTGGAATTACTGCATATGCTTTCCAATGAAAGTTTCTTGCCCTTGCCTCTGCTTAGGGTTACTTCAACCGAAATCAAAGCATAGAGATCTCACTGAGAACTAGTTGAGTGAGTTTCAGTTTCAAGCAGCTGGCATAAACCGTGTTTGGTTTATACTTCCAAATGCATACGCCCCTGTAAGGAAAAGTGACGTGAAACCTAAAAATTCAAAGTGTTCCTGCAAACGAACTTTTCAACCTAGAAGAACGCAATTAGGGTAGCTAAGTGCAACTGGTATACTCATCTTTCCTGACCAGGATCATCAAGATCAGTTGAGTAAATAGTTGCAGAGATTCCAGTAAACTTGGAGCTCTGTTGAAGCTCTGGAAATGCTTTCTAAGGAAAACGCATGTTCCTCGCCTCCTCTTAGGACCACTTCAACAGTGAACAAAGCACAGAGAGCACACCAGGAACTAACTGAGTGAGTCAAGCTTCAAGCAGCTAGCACAAACAGCGTTTGATTTAGAGTTCCCAATGCATGTATTCCTATAGGTGAAAATGAAGAGAAACCCCCCAAATTCAATGTCTTCCTGAAAACAAATGCTTCATCTTAGAACAACGAAATTTTGGCAGCCAAATGCAATTGGTATACTCATCTTTCTTACCTGGTATCAACAAGATCAAGTGAAAAAATGTTTGCTGAAAGTCCAGTAAACTTGGGAGTTTTGTGGAAGCTCTGCAAACACTTACATAAGAAAGCGTATTTTCCTTGCCTCTGCTTGGGGATACTGCAGCAGGGGACAATGCATAGAGAGTGCACTGAGAACTCATTGAGTGAGCTAAGTTTCCAAGAGGTATCACAAACTGTGTTTGATTTAGCATTCCAAATGCATGTATTCATATAGGGAAAAAAGAAGTGAAACCTAAAATTTCAGAGTGTTCCTGCAAAGGAACTCTTCAACATAAGATTACGAAATTTGGGCTGCCAAGTGCAACCCATATACTCATTTTTACTGCCAAGTATCAACAAGATCGGGTGAAAGAACATTTCCTGAGAGTCCAGTAAACCTTGAGTTCTGTGGATGCTCTACAAACACTTTCAAATGAAAGTCTATTTTTCTTTGCTCTGCTTAGGGGTACATAAACCGGAAACAAAGCATAGAGAGGAGAATGAGAATTCATTCAGTGAGTCAAGTTTCAAGCAGCTAGCACAAACCGTGTTTGATTTAGATGTTCAAAAGCATGTATCCCTATAGGGGAAAATGAAGTGAAACCTAAAAATTCAAAGTTTTCCTGCAAACGAACGTTTCGATCGAGAAGCACGAAATTTGAACAGCCAAGGACAACTTGTATAGTTATCTCTCCTGTCGAATATCAAGAAGATCGGGTGAAACAATATTAGCTGATATTCCAGTAAACTCATAGTACTACGGAAGCACTGCAAACACTTTAAAATGAAAGAATATTGTCCTTGCCACTGCTTAGGGCTACTTCATCAGGAAACAAAGCATAGAGAGCGCACTGAGAACTAACTGAGTGAGTCAAGTTTCATGCAGCTAGCACAAACCGTGTTTGATTTAGGTGTTCAAAAGAATGTATCCCTATAGGGGAAAAGGTAGTAAAACCTAAATATTCAAAGTCATCCTGCAAAGGAATGATTCAACCTGGCAGAACAAAATTTGTGCAGCCGAGCGCAACTGGTATACACATTTTTCCTACCAAGTATCAACAAGATAGGGTGACCAAATGTTTGCTGCGGTTTCAGTAATCTCTGATTTTTTTTTAAGCTCGGAGAATACTTTCCAAAGAAAGTGTGTTTTCCTTGCCTCTACTTAGGGTTACTTCAACAGGGAAAAAGGCATAAGAGTGCACTGAGAACGAGTTGAGTGAGTCAAGTTACAAGCACACAGAAAAAACCGTGTTTGATTTAGAGTTCCAAATGCATGTATCCCTATAGGGGAAAATGAAGTGAAACCTAAAAATTCAAAGTTTTCCTGCAAACGAACGTTTCAAACGAGAAGCACGAAATTTGAACAGCCAAGGACAACTTGTATAGTTATCTCTCCTGTCAAATATCAAGAAGATCGGGTGAAACAATATTAGCTGAGATTCCAGTAAACTCATAGTACTACGGAAGCTCTGCAAACACTTTAAAATGAAAGTATAAATTCCTTGCCGCTGCTTAGGGGTACTTCATCGGGAAACAAAGCATAGAGGGTGCACTGAGTACTAACTGAGTGAGTCAAGTTTCATGCAACTAGCACGAACCGTGTTTGATTTAGATGTTCAAAAGCATGTATCCCTCTAGGGGAAAAGGTAAGAAACCTAAATATTGAAAGTCATCCTGCAAAGGAATGATTCAACCTAGCAGAACAAAATTTGTGCAGCCAAGCGCAACTGGTACACACTTTTTTCCGACCAAGTATCAACAAGATAGGGTGACAAAATATTTGCTGAGGTTTCAGTAATCTCTGAGTTTTTTGGAAGCTCCCTGAATACTTTCCAAAGAAAGTGTGTTTTCCTTGCCTCTGCTTAGGGCTACTTCAACAGGGAACAAGGCATAGAGAGTGCACTGAGAACTAACTGAGTGAGTCAAGTTTCATGCAGCTAGCACAAACCGTGTTTGATTTAGATGTTCAAAAGCATGTATCCCTATAGGGGAAAAGGTAGTAAAACCTAAATATTCAAAGTCATCCTGCAAAGGAATGATTCAACCTAGCAGAACAAAATTTGTGCAGCCCTGCGCAACTGGTATACACATTTTTCCTACCAAGTATCAACAAGATAGGGTGACAAAATATTTGCTGAGGTTTCAGTAATCTCTGAGTTTTTTGGAAGCTCGGTGAATACTTTCCAAAGAAAGTGTGTTTTCCTTGCCTCTGCTTAGGGCTACTTCAACAGGGAATAAGGCATAGAGAGTGCACTGAAAACTAGTTGAGTGAGTCAAGTTACAAGCACACAGCAAAAACCGTGTTTGATTTAGAGTTCCAAATGCATGTATCCCTATAGGGGAAAATGAAGTGAAACCTAAAAATTCAAAGTTTTCCTGCAAACGAACGTTTCGATCGAGAAGCACGAAATTTGAACAGCCAAGGACAACTTGTATAGTTGTCTCTTCTGTCGAATATCAAGAAGATCGGTGAAACAATATTAGCTGAGATTCCAGTAAACTCATAGTACTACGGAAGCTCTGCAAACACTTTAAAAGGAAAGTATATTTTCCTTGCTGCGGCTTAGGGCTACTTCATCAGGAAACAAAGCATAGAGAGTGCACTGAGAACTAACTGAGTGAGTCAAGTTTCATGCAGCTAGTACAAACCGTGTTTGAGTTAGAGTTCCAAATGCATGTATCCCTATAGGGGAAAATGAAGTGAAACCTATGATTTCAAAGTCTTCCTCCAAACGAACTATTCAACCTAGGAGGTCTAAATTTGGGCAGCCAAATGCAACCGGTATACTTATATTTCCTGTCGAGTTAACAACAAGTTAGGGTGAAAAAATATTTGCTGAGATTCCAGGAAACTCAATGTTCTGTGGAATCACTGCAAATGCTTTCCAATGAAAGTTTCTTGCCCTTGCCTCTGCTTAGGGTTACTTCAACAGAAATCAAAGCATAGAGATCGCACTGAGAACTAGTTGAGTGAGTTTCAGTTTCAAGCAGCTGGCATAAACCGTTTTTGGTTTATAATTCCAAATGCATACGTCCCTGTAAGGAAAAGTGAAGTGAAACCTAAAAATTCAAAGTGTTCCTGCACACGAACTTGTCAACCTAGAAGAACGAAATTTGGGTAGCTAAGTGCAACTGGTATACTCATCTTTCCTGACCAGGATCATCAATATCAGGTGAGTAAATAGTTGCAGAGATTCCAGTTAACTTGGAGCTCTGTTGAAGCTCTGGAAATGCTTTCTAAAGAAAGCTTATGTTCCTCGCCTCCACTTAGGACCACTTCAACAGGGAACAAAGCACAGAAAGCACACCAAGAACTAACTGAGTGAGTTAAGCTTCAAGCAGCTAGCACAAACAGTGTTTGATTTAGAGTTCAAAATGCATGTATTCCTATAGGTGAAAATGAAGAGAAACCCCCCAAATTCAATGTCTTCCTGAAAGCAAATGCTTCATCTAAGAAGAACGAAATTTTGGCAGCCAAATGCAACTGGTATACTCATCTTTCTTACCTAGTATCAACAAGATCAAGTGAAAAATATTCGCTGAAATTGCAGTAAACTTGGGAGTTTTGTGGAAGCTCTGCAAACCCTTACATAAGAAAGCGTATTTTCCTTGCCTCTGCTTGGGGATACTGCAGCAGGGGACAATGCATAGAGAGTGCACTGAGAACTCATTGAGTGAGCCAAGTTTCCAAGAGGTATCACAAACTTTGTTTGATTTAGCATTCCAAATGCATGTATTCATATAGGGAAAAAAGAAGTGAAACCTAAAAATTCAAAGTCTTCCTGCAAAGGAACTCTACAACATAACATTACGAAACTTGGGCTGCCATGTGCAACCCATATACTCACTTTTGATGCCAAGTATCAACAAGATCGGGTGAAAAAACATTTGCTGAGAGTCCAGTAAACTCTGAGTTCTGTGGATGCTCTACAAACACTTTCAAATGAAAGTCTATTTTTCTTTGCTCTGCTTAGGGGTACATAAACTGGTAACAAAGCATGGAGGGCAGAATGAGAATTCATTCAGTGAGTCAAGTTTCAAGCAGCTAGCACAAACCGTGTTTGATTTAGATGTTCAAAAGCATGTATCCCTATAGGGGAAAAGGTAGTAAAACCTAAATATTCAAAGTCATCCTGCAAAGGAATGATTCAACCTAGCAGAACAAAATTTGTGCAGCCAAGCACAACTGGTATACACATTTTTCCTACCAAGTATCAACAAGATAGGGTGACAAAATATTTGCTGAGGTTTCAGTAATCTCTGAGTTTTTTGGAAGCTCGGTGAATACATTCCAAAGAAAGTATGTTTTCCTTGCCTCTGCTTAGGGCTACTTCAACAAGGAACAAGGCATAGAGAGTGCACTGAGAACTAATTGAGTGAGTCAAGTTACAAGCACACAGCAAAAACCGTGCTTGATTTAGAGTTCCAAATGCATGTATCCCTATAGGGGAAAATGTAGTGAAACCTAAAAATTCAAAGTGTTCCTGCTCACGAACTTTTCAACTTAGAAGCACGAAATTTTGGCAGCCAAATGCAACTGGTATACTCATCTTTCTTACCTAGTATCAACAAGATCAAGTGAGAAAATACTCGCTGAAATTCCAGTAAACTTGGGAGTTTTGTGGAAGCTTTGCAAACACTTACATAAAAAAGCGTATTTTCCTTGCCTCTGCTTGGGGATACTGCAGCAGTGGACAATGCATAGAGAGTGCACTGAGAACTCATTGAGTGAGCCAAGTTTCCAAGAGGTATCACAAACTGTGTTTGATTTAGCATTCCAAATGCATGTATTCATATAGGGAAAAAAGAAGTGAAACCTAAAAATTCAAAGTCTTCCTGCAAAGGAACTCTTCAACATAAGATTACGAAATTTGGGTTGCCAAGTGCAATCCATATACTCATTTTTGCTGCCAAGTATCAACAAGATCGGGTGAAAAAACATTTGCTGAGAGTCCAGTAATCTCTGAGTTCTGTGGATGCTCTACAAACACTTTCAAATGAAAGTCTATTTTTCTTTGCTCTGCTTAGGGGTACATAAACCGGAAACAAAGCATAGAGAGCAGAATGAGAATTCATTCAGTGAGTCAAGTTTCAAGCAGCTAGCACAAAGCGTGTTTGATTTAGATGTTCAAAAGCATGTATCCCTATAGGGGAAAAGGTAGTAAAACCTAAATATTCAAAGTCATCCTGCAAAGGAATGATTCAACCTAGCAGAACAAAATTTGTGCAGCCAAGCACAACTGGTATACACATTTTTCCTACCAAGTATCAACAAGATAGGGTGACAAAATATTTGCTGAGGTTTCAGTAATCTCTGAGTTTTTTGGAAGCTCGGTGAATACATTCCAAAGAAAGTATGTTTTCCTTGCCTCTGCTTAGGGCTACTTCAACAAGGAACAAGGCATAGAGAGTGCACTGAGAACTAATTGAGTGAGTCAAGTTACAAGCACACATTAAAAACCGTGCTTGATTTAGAGTTCCAAATGCATGTATCCCTATAGGGGAAAATGTAGTGAAACCTAAAAATTCAAAGTGTTCCTGCTCACGAACTTTTCAACTTAGAAGCACGAAATTTTGGCAGCCAAATGCAACTGGTATACTCATCTTTCTTACCTAGTATCAACAAGATCAAGTGAGAAAATACTCGCTGAAATTCCAGTAAACTTGGGAGTTTTGTGGAAGCTTTGCAAACACTTACATAAAAAAGCGTATTTTCCTTGCCGCTGCTTAGGGCTACTTCATCAGGAAACAAAGCATAGAGAGCGCACTGAGAACTAACTGAGTGAGTCAAGTTTCATGCAGCTAGCACAAACCGTGTTTGATTTAGATGTTCAAAAGCATGTATCCCTATACGGGAAAAGGTAGTAAAACCTAAATATTCAAAGTCATCCTGCAAAGGAATGATTCAACCTAGCAGAACAAAATTTGTGCAGCCAAGCGCAACTGGTATACACATTTTTCCTACCAAGTATCAACAAGATAGGGTGACAAAATATTTGCTGAGTTTTCAGTAATCTCTGCGTACTTTGGAAGCTCGGTGAATACTTTCCAAAGAAAGTGTGTTTTCCTTGCCTCTTCTTAGGGCTACTTCAACAGGGAACAAGGCATAGACAGTGCACTGAGAACTAGTTGAGTGAGTCAAGTTACAAGCACACAGCAAAAACCGTGTTTGATTTAGAGTTCCAAATGCATGTATCCCTATAGGGGAAAATGAAGTGAAACCTAAAAATTCAAAGTTTTCCTGCAAACGAACGTTTCGATCGAGAAGCACGAAATTTGAACAGCCAAGGACAACTTGTATAGTTATCTCTCCGGTCGAATATCAAGAACATCGGGTGAAACAATATTAGCTGAGAATCCAGTAAACTCATAGTACTACGGAAACTCTGCAAACACTTTAAAAGGAAATTATATTTTCCTTGCCGCTGCTTAGCATTACTTCATCAAGAAACAAAGCCTAGAGAGTACACTGAGAACTAACTGAGTGAGTCAAGTTTCATGCAGCTAGTACAAACCGTGTTTGAGTTAGAGTTCCAAATACATGTATCCCTATAGGGGAAAATGAAGTGAAACCCAAGATTTCAAAGTCTTCCTGCACACGAACTATTCAACCTAGAAGATCTAAATTTAGGCAGCCAAATGCAACCGGTATACTTATCTTTCCTGACAAGTTAACAACAAGTTAGGGTGAAAAAATATTTGCTGAGATTCCAGGAAACTCAAAGTGCTGTGGAATCACTGCAAATGCTTTCCAATGAAAGTTTCTTGCCCTTGCCTCTGCTTAGGGTTACTTCAACAGAAATCAAAGCATAGAGATCCACTGAGAACTAGTTGAGTGAGTTTCAGTTTCAAGCACCTGGCATAAACCGTGTTTGGTTTATAATTCCAAATGCATACGTCCCTGTAAGGAAAAGTGAAGTGAAACCTAAAAATTCAAAGTGTTCCTGCACACGAACTTTTCAACCTAGATGAACGAAATTTGGGTAGCTAAGTGCAACTGGAACACTCATCTTTCCTGACCAGGATCATCAAGATCAGGTGAGTAAATAGTTGCAGAGATTCTAGTAAACTTGGAGCTCTGTTGAAGCTCTGGAAATGCTTTCTAAGGAAAGCATATGTTCCTCGCCTCCACTTAGGACCACTTCAACAGGGAACAAAGCACAGAGAGCACTCCAGGAACTAACTGAGTGAGTCAAGCTTCAAGCAGCCAGCACAAACAGTGTTTGATTTAGAGTTCCCAATGCATGTATTCCTATAGGTGAAAATGAAGAGAAACCCCCCAAATTCAATGTCTTCCTGAAAGCAAATGCTTCATCTTAGAAGAACGAAATTTTGGCAGCCAAATGCAACTGGTATACTCATCTTTCTTACCTAGTATCAACAAGATCAAGTGAAAAAATATTCGCTGAAATTCCAGTAAACTTGGGAGTTTTGTGGAAGCTCTGCAAACACTTACATAAGAAAGTGTATTTTCCTTGCCTCTGCTTGGGGATACTGCAGCAGGGGACAATGCATAGAGAGTGCACAGAGAACTCATTGAGTGAGCCAAGTTTCCAAGAGGTATCACAAACTGTGTTTGATTTAGCATTCCAAATGCATGTATTCATATAGGGAAAAAAGAAGTGAAACCTAAAAATTCAAAGTCTTCCTGCAAAGGAACGCTTCAACATAAGATTATGAAATTTGGGCTGCCAAGTGCAACCCATATTCTCATTTTTGCTGCCAAGTATCAACAAGATCGGGTGAAAAAACTTTTGCTGAGAGTCCAGTAAACTCTGAGTTCTTTGGATGCTCTCCAAACACTTTCAAATGAAAGTCTATTTTTCTTTGCTCTGCTTAGGGGTACATAAACTGGGAACAAAGCATAGAGAGCAGAATGAGAATTCATTCAGTGAGTCAAGTTTCAAGCAGCTAGCACAAACCGTGATTGATTTAGATGTTCAAAAGCATGTATCCCTATAGGGGAAAAGGTAGTAAACCTAAATATTCAAAGTCATCCTGCAAAGGAATGATTCAACCTAGCAGAACAAAATTTGTGCAGCCAAGCGCAACTGGTATACACATTTTTCCTACCAAGTATCAACAAGATAGGGTGACAAAATATTTGCTGAGGTTTCAGTAATCTCTGAGTTTTTTGGAAGCTCGGTGAATACTTTCCAAAGAAAGTGTGTTTTCCTTGCCTCTGCTTAGGGCTACTTCAACAGGGAACAAGGCATAGAGAGTGCACTGAGAACTAGTTGAGTGAGTCAAGTTACAAGCACACAGCAAAAACCGTGTTTGATTTAGAGTTCCAAATGCATGTATCCCTATAGGGGAAAATGAAGTGAAACCTAAAAATTCAAAGTTTTCCTGCAAACGAACGTTTCAATCGAGAAGCACGAAATTTGAACAGCCAAGGACAACTTGTATAGTTATCTCTCCTGTCGAATATCAAGAAGATCGGGTGAAACAATATTAGCTGAGATTCCAGTAAACTCCTAGTACTACGGAAGCTCTGCAAACACTTTAAAATGAAAGTATATTTTCCTTGCCGCTGCTTAG
Source organism: Marmota monax (assembly GCF_021218885.2). Lineage (NCBI taxonomy): Eukaryota > Metazoa > Chordata > Mammalia > Rodentia > Sciuridae > Marmota > Marmota monax. Next base: position 86,537 of record NW_026693736.1, on the reverse strand, counting down.
GGCTACTTCATCAGGAAACAAAGCATAGAGAGTGCACTGAGAACTAACTGAGTGAGTCAAGTTTCATGCAGCTAGTACAAACCGTGTTTGAGTTAGAGTTCCAAATGCATGTATCCCTATAGGGGAAAATGAAGTGAAACCTAAGATTTCAAAGTCTTCCTGCAAACGAACTATTCAACCTAGAACATCTAAATTTGGGCAGGCAAATGCAACCCGTATACTTATCTTTCCTGTTGTGTTGACAACACGTTAGGGTGAAAAAATATTTGCTGAGATTCCAGGAAACTCAAAGTTCTGTGGAATCACTGCAAATGCTTTCCAATGAAAGTTTCTTGCCCTTGCCTCTGCTTAGGGTTACTTCAACAGAAACAAAGCATAGAGATCGCACTGAGAACTAGTTGAGTGAGTTTCAGTTTCAAGCAGCTGGCATAAACCGTGTTTGGTTTATAATTCCAAATGCATACGTCCCTGTAAGGAAAAGTGAAGTGAAACCTAAAAATTCAAAGTGTTCCTGCACACGAACTTTTCCACCTAGAAGAACGAAATTTGGGTAGCTAAGTGCAACTGGTATACTCATCTTTCCTGACCAGGATCATCAAGATCAGGTGAGTAAATAGTTGCAGAGATTCCAGTTAACTTGAGCTCTGTCGAACCTCTGGAAATGCTTTCTAAGAAAGCATATGTTCCTCGCCTCCTCTTAGGACCACTTCAACAGGGAACAAAGCACAGAGAGCACACCAGGAACTAACTGAGTGAGTCAAGCTTCAAGCAGCCAGCACAAACAGTGTTTGATTTAGAGTTCCCAATGCATGTATTCCTATAGGTGAAAATGAAGAGAAACCCCCCAAATTCAACGTCTTCCTGAAAGCAAATGCTTCATCTTAGAAGAACGAAATTTTGGCAGCCAAATGCAACTGGTATACTCATCTTTCTTACCTAGTATCAACAAGATCAAGTGAAAAAATATTCGCTGAAATTCCAGTAAACTTGGGAGTTTTGTGGAAGCTCTGCAAACACTTACATAAGAAAGCATATTTTCCTTGCCTCTGCTTGGGGATACTGCAGCAGGGGACAATGCATAGAGAGTGCACTGAGAACTCATTGAGTGAGCCAAGTTTCCAAGAGGTATCACAAACTGTGTTTGATTTAGCATTCCAAATGCATGTATTCATATAGGGAAAAAAGAAGTGAAACCTAAAAATTCAAAGTGTTCCTGCAAAGGAACTCTTCAACATAAGATGACGAAATTTGGGCTGCCAAGTGCAACCCATATACTCATTTTTGCTGCCAAGTATCAACAAGATCGGGTGAAAAAACATTTGCTGAGAGTCCAGTAAACTCTGAGTTCTGTGGATGCTCTACAAACACTTTCAAATGAAAGTCTATTTTTCTCTGCTCTGCTTAGGGGTACATAAACCGGTAACAAAGCATAGAGAGCAGAATGAGAATTCATTCAGTGAGTCAAGTTTCAAGCAGCTAGCACAAAGCGTGTTTGATTTAGATGTTCAAAAGCATGTATCCCTATACGGGAAAAGGTAGTAAAACCTAAATATTCAAAGTCATCCTGCAAAGGAATGATTCAACCTAGCAGAACAAAATTTGTGCAGCCAAGCACAACTGGTATACACATTTTTCCTACCAAGTATCAACAAGATAGGGTGACAAAATATTTGCTGAGGTTTCAGTAATCTCTGAGTTTTTTGGAAGCTCGGTGAATACTTTCCAAAGAAAGTGTGTTTTCCTTGCCTCTGCTTAGGGCTACTTCAACAGGGAACAAGGCATAGAGAGTGCACTGAGAACTAGTTGAGTGAGTCAAGTTACAAGCACACAGCAAAAACCGTGTTTGATTTAGAGTTCCAAATGCATGTATCCCTATAGGGGAAAATGAAGTGAAACCTAAAAATTCAAAGTTTTCCTGCAAACGAACGTTTCAATCGAGAAGCACGAAATTTGAACAGCCAAGGACAACTTGTATAGTTATCTCTCCTGTCGAATATCAAGAAGATCGGGTGAAACAATATTAGCTGAGATTCCAGTAAACTCATAGTACTACGGAAGCTCTGCAAACACTTTAAAATGAAAGTATATTTTCCTTGCCGCTGCTTAGGGCTACTTCATCAGGAAACAAAGCATAGAGAGCGCACTGAGAACTAACTGAGTGAGTCAAGTTTCATGCAGCTAGCACAAACCGTGTTTGATTTAGATGTTCAAAAGCATGTATCCCTATAGGGGAAAAGGTAGTAAAACCTAAATATTCAAAGTCATCCTGCAAAGGAATGATTCAACCTAGCAGAACAAAATTTGTGCAGCCAAGCGCAACTGGTATACACATTTTTCCTACCAAGTATCAACAAGATAGGGTGACAAAATATTTGCTGAGGTTTCAGTAATCTCTGAGTTTTTTGGAAGCTCGCTGAATACTTTCCAAAGAAAGTGTGTTTTCCTTGCCTCTGCTTAGGGCTACTTCAACAGGGAACAAGGCATAGAGAGTGCACTGAGAACTAGTTGAGTGAGTCAAGTTACAAGCACACAGCAAAAACCGTGTTTGATTTAGAGTTCCAAATGCATGTATCCCTATAGGGGAAAATGAAGTGAAACCTAAAAATTCAAAGTTTTCCTGCAAACGAACGTTTCAATCGAGAAGCACGAAATTTGAACAGCCAAGGACAACTTGTATAGTTATCTCTCCTGTCGAATATCAAGAAGATCGGGTGAAACAATATTAGCTGAGATTCCAGTAAACTCATAGTACTACGGAAGCTCTGCAAACACTTTAAAATGAAAGTATATTTTCCTTGCCGCTGCTTAGGGCTACTTCATCAGGAAACAAAGCATAGAGAGCGCACTGAGAACTAACTGAGTGAGTCAAGTTTCATGCAGCTAGTACAAACCGTGTTTGAGTTAGAGTTCCAAATGCATGTATCCCTATAGGGGAAAATGAAGTGAAACCTAAGATTTCAAAGTCTTCCTGCAAACGAACTATTCAACCTAGAAGATCTAAATTTGGGCAGCCAAATGCAACCGGTATACTTATCTTTCCTGTCGAGTTAACAACAAGTTAGGGTGAAAAAATATTTGCTGAGATTCCAGGAAACTCAAAGTTCTGTGGAATCACTGCAAATGCTTTCCAATGAAAGTTTCTTGCCCTTGCCTCTGCTTAGGGTTACTTCAACAGAAATCAAAGCATAGAGATCGCACTGAGAACTATTTGAGTGAATTTCAGTTTCAAGCAGCTGGCATAAACCGTGTTTGGTTTAATCCAATGCATACGTCCTGTAGGAAAAGTGAAGTGAAACCTAAAAATTCAAAGTGTTCCTGCACACGAACTTTTCAACCTAGAAGAACGAAATTTGGGTAGCTAAGTGCAACTGGTATACTCATCTTTCCTGACCAGGATCATCAAGATCAGGTGAGTAAATAGTTGCAGAGATTCCAGTTAACTTGGAGCTCTGTTGAAGCTCTGGAAATGCTTTCTAAGGAAAGCATATGTTCCTCGCCTCCACTTAGGACCACTTCAACAGGAAACAAAGCACAGAGAGCACACCAGGAACTAACTGAGTGAGTCAAGCTTCAAGCAGCTAGCACAAACAGTGTTTGATTTAGAGTTCCCAATGCATGTATTCCTATAGGTGAAAATGAAGAGAAACCCCCCAAATTCAATGTCTTCCTGAAAGCAAATGCTTCATCTTAGAAGAACGAAATTTTGGCAGCCAAATGCAACTGGTATACTCATCTTTCTTACCTAGTATCAACAAGATCAAGTGAAAAAATATTCGCTGAAATTCCAGTAAACTTGGGAGTTTTGTGGAAGCTCTGCAAACACTTACATAAGAAAGCGTATTTTCCTTGCCTCTGCTTGGGGATACTGCAGCAGGGGACAATGCATAGAGAGTGCACTGAGAACTCATTGAGTGAGCCAAGTTTCCAAGAGGTATCACAAACTGTGTTTGATTTAGCATTCCAAATGCATGTATTCATATAGGGAAAAAAGAAGTGAAACCTAAAAATTCAAAGTCTTCCTGCAAAGGAACTCTTCAACATAAGATTACGAAATTTGGGCTGCCAAGTGCAACCCATATACTCATTTTTGCTGCCAAGTATCAACAAGATCGGGTGAAAAAACATTTGCTGAGAGTCCAGTAAACTCTGAGTTCTGTGGATGCTCTACAAACACTTTCAAATGAAAGTCTATTTTTCTTTGCTCTGCTTAGGGGTACATAAACCGGTAACAAAGCATAGAGAGCAGAATGAGAATTCATTCAGTGAGTCAAGTTTCAAGCAGCTAGCACAAACCTTGTTTGATTTAGATGTTCAAAAGCATGTATCCCTATAGGGGAAAAGGTAGTAAAACCTAAATATTCAAAGTCATCCTGCAAAGGAATGATTCAACCTAGCAGAACAAAATTTGTGCAGCCAAGCGCAACTGGTATACACATTTTTCCTACCAAGTATCAACAAGATAGGGTGACAAAATATTTGCTGAGGTTTCAGTAATCTCTGAGTTTTTTGGAAGCTCGGTGAATACTTTCCAAAGAAAGTGTGTTTTCCTTGCCTCTGCTTAGGGCTACTTCAACAGGGAACAAGGCATAGAGAGTGCACTGAGAACTAGTTGAGTGAGTCAAGTTACAAGCACACAGCAAAAACCGTGTTTGATTTAGAGTTCCAAATGCATGTATCCCTATATGGGAAAATGAAGTGAAACCTAAAAATTCAAAGTTTTCCTGCAAACGAACGTTTCAATCGAGAAGCACGAAATTTGAACAGCCAAGGACAACTTGTATAGTTATCTCTCCTGTCGAATATCAAGAAGATCGGGTGAAACAATATTAGCTGAGATTCCAGTAAACTCATAATACTCCGGAAGCTCTGCAAACACTTTAAAATGAAAGTATATTTTCCTTGCCGCTGCTTAGGGCTACTTCATCAGGAAACAAAGCATAGAGAGCGCACTGAGAACTAACTGAGTGAGTCAAGTTTCATGCAGCTAGCACAAACCGTGTTTGATTTAGATGTTCAAAAGCATGTATCCCTATAGGGGAAAAGGTAGTAAAACCTAAATATTCAAAGTCATCCTGCAAAGGAATGATTCAACCTATCAGAACAAAATTTGTGCAGCCAAGCGCAACTGGTATACACATTTTTCCTACCAAGTATCAACAAGATAGGGTGACAAAATATTTGCTGATTTTTCAGTAATCTCTGAGTTTTTTGGAAGCTCGGTGAATACATTCAAAAGAAAGTGTGTTTTCCTTGCCTCTGCTTAGGGCTACTTCAACAGGGAACAAGGCATAGAGAGTGCACTGAGAACTCGTTGAGTGAGTCAAGTTACAAGCACACAGCAAAAACCGTGTTGATTTAGAGTTCCAAATGCATGTATCCCTATAGGAGTAAAATGAAGTGAAACCTAAAATTTCAAAGTTTTCCTGCAAATGAAAGTTTCAATCGAGAAGCACGAAATTTGAACAGCCAAGGACAACTTGTATAGTTATCTCTCCTGTCGAATATCAAGAAGATCGGGTGAAACAATATTAGCTGAGATTCCAGTAAACTCATAGTACTACGGAAGCTCTGCAAACACTTTAAAATGAAAGTATATTTTCCTTGCCGCTGCTTAGGGCTACTTCATCAGGAAACAAAGCATAGAGAGTGCACTGAGAACTAACTGAGTGAGTCAAGTTTCATGCAGCTAGCACAAACCGTGTTGATTTAGAGTTCCAAATGCATGTATCCCTATAGGGGTAAAATGAAGTGAAACCTAAAATTTCAAAGTTTTCCTGCAAACGAACTATTCAACCTAGAAGATCTAAATTTGGGCAGCCAAATGCAACCGGTATACTTATCTTTCCTGTCGAGTTAACAACAAGTTAGGGTGAAAAAATATTTGCTGAGATTCCAGGAAACTCAAAGTTCTGTGGAATCACTGCAAATGCTTTCCAATGAAAGTTTCTTGCCCTTGCCTCTGCTTAGGGTTACTTCAACAGAAATCAAAGCATAGAGATCGCACTGAGAACTAGTTGAGTGAGTTTCAGTTTTAAGCAGCTGGCATAAACCGTGTTTGGTTTATTCCAATGCATATCCCTAAGGAAAATGAAGTGAAACCTAAAAATTCAAAGTGTTCCTGCACACGAACTTTTCAACCTAGAAGAACGAAATTTGGGTAGCTAAGTGCAACTGGTATACTCATCTTTCCTGACCAGGATCATCAAGATCAGGTGAGTAAATAGTTGCAGAGATTCCAGTTAACTTGGAGCTCTGTTGAAGCTCTGGAAATGCTTTCTAAGGAAAGCATATGTTCCTTGCCTCCACTTAGGACCACTTCAACAGGGAACAAAGCACAGAGAGCACACCAGGAACTAACTGAGTGAGTCAAGCTTCAAGCAGCTAGCACAAACAGTGTTTGATTTAGAGTTCCCAATGCATGTATTCCTATAGGTGAAAATGAAGAGAAACCCCCCAAATTCAATGTCTTCCTGAAAGCAAATGCTTCATCTTAGAAGAACGAAATTTTGGCAGCCAAATGCAACTGGTATACTCATCTTTCTTACCTAGTATCAACAAGATCAAGTGAAAAAATATTCGCTGAAATTCCAGTAAACTTGGGAATTTTGTGGAAGCTCTGCAAACACTTACAAAAGAAAGCATATTTTCCTTGCCTCTGCTTGGGGATACTGCAGCAGGGGACAATGCATAGAGAGTGCACTGAGAACTCATTGAGTGAGCCAAGTTTCCAAGAGGTATCACAAACTGTGTTTGATTTAGCATTCCAAAAGCATGTATTCATATAGGGAAAAAAGAAGTGAAACCTAAAAATTCAAAGTCTTCCTGCAAAGGATCTCTTCAACATAAGATTATGAAATTTGGGCTGCCAAGTGCAACCCATATACTCATTTTTGCTGCCAAGTATCAACAAGATCGGGTGAAAAAACATTTGCTGAGAGTCCAGTAAACTCTGAGTTCTGTGGATGCTCTACAAACACTTTCAAATGAAAGTCTATTTTTCTTTGCTCTGCTTAGGGGTACATAAACCGGTAACAAAGCATAGAGAGCAGAATGAGAATTCATTCAGTGAGTCAAGTTTCAAGCAGCTAGCACAAACCGTGTTTGATTTAGATGTTCAAAAGCATGTATCCCTATAGGGGAAAAGGTAGTAAAACCTAAATATTCAAAGTCATCCTGCAAAGGAATGATTCAACCTAGCAGAACAAAATTTGTGCAGCCAAGCGCAACTGGTATACACATTTTTCCTACCAAGTATCAACAAGATAGGGTGACAAAATATTTGCTGAGGTTTCAGTAATCTCTGAGTTTTTTGGAAGCTCGGTGAATACTTTCCAAAGAAAGTGTGTTTTCCTTGCCTCTGCTTAGGGCTACTTCAACAGGGAACAAGGCATAGAGAGTGCACTGAGAACTAGTTGAGTGAGTCAAGTTACAAGCACACAGCAAAAACCGTGTTTGATTTAGAGTTGCAAATGCATGTATCCCTATAGGGGAAAATGAAGTGAAACCTAAAAATTCAAAGTTTTCCTGCAAACGAACGTTTCAATCGAGAAGCACGAAATTTGAACAGCCAAGGACAACTTGTATAGTTATCTCTCCTGTCGAATATCAAGAAGATCGGGTGAAACAATATTAGCTGAGATTCCAGTAAACTCATAGTACTACGGAAGCTCTGCAAACACTTTAAAATGAAAGTATATTTTCCTTGCCGCTGCTTAGGGCTACTTCATCAGGAAACAAAGCATAGAGAGCGCACTGAGAACTAACTGAGTGAGTCAAGTTTCATGCAGCTAGCACAAACCGTGTTTGATTTAGATGTTCAAAAGCATGTATCCCTATAGGGGAAAATGAAGTGAAACCTAAGATTTCAAAGTCTTCCTGCAAACGAACTATTCAACCTAGAAGATCTAAATTTGGGCAGCCAAATGCAACCGGTATACTTATCTTTCCTGTCGAGTTAACAACAAGTTAGGGTGAAAAAATATTTGCTGAGATTCCAGGAAACTCAAAGTTCTGTGGAATCACTGCAAATGCTTTCCAATGAAAGTTTCTTGCCCTTGCCTCTGCTTAGGGTTACTTCAACAGAAATCAAAGCATAGAGATCGCACTGAGAACTAGTTGAGTGAGTTTCAGTTTCAAGCAGCTGGCATAAACCGTGTTTGGTTTATAATTCCAAATGCATACGTCCCTGTAAGGAAAAGTGAAGTGAAACCTAAAAATTCAAAGTGTTCCTGCACACGAACTTTTCCACCTAGAAGAACGAAATTTGGGTAGCTAAGTGCAACTGGTATACTCATCTTTCCTGACCAGGATCATCAAGATCAGGTGAGTAAATAGTTGCAGAGATTCCAGTTAACTTGGAGCTCTGTTGAAGCTCTGGAAATGCTTTCTAAGGAAAGCATATGTTCCTCGCCTCCACTTAGGACCACTTCAACAGGGAACAAAGCACAGAGAGCACACCAGGAACTAACTGAGTGAGTCAAGCTTCAAGCAGCTAGCACAAACAGTGTTTGATTTAGAGTTCCCAATGCATGTATTCCTATAGGTGAAAATGAAGAGAAACCCCCCAAATTCAATGTCTTCCTGAAAGCAAATGCTTCATCTTAGAATAACGAAATTTTGGCAGCCAAATGCAACTGGTATACTCATCTTTCTCATCAACAAGATCAAGTGAAAAAATATTCGCTGAAATTCCAGGAAACTTGGGAGTTTTGTGGAAGTTCTGCAAACACATACATAAGAAAGCGTATTTTCCTTGCCTCTGCTTTGGGATACTGCAGCAGGGGACAATGCATAGAGAGTGCACTGAGAACTAATTGAGTGAGAAAAGTTTCCAAGAGGTATCACAAACTGTGTTTGATTTAGCATTCCAAAAGCATGTATTCATATAGGGAAAAAAGAAGTGAAACCTAAAAATTCAAAGTGTTCCTGCAAAGGAACTCTTCAACATAACATTACGAAATTTGGGTTGCCAAGTGCAACCCATATACTCACTTTTGATGCCAAGTATCAACAAGATCGGGTGAAAAAACATTTGCTGAGAGTCCAGTAAACTCTGAGTTCTGTGGATGCTCTACAAACACTTTCAAATGAAAGTCTATTTTTCTTTGCTCTGCTTAGGGGTACATAAACTGGTAACAAAGCATAGAGAGCAGAATGAGAATTCATTCAGTGAGTCAAGTTTCAAGCAGCTAGCACAAACCGTGTTTGATTTAGATGTTCAAAAGCATGTATCTCTATAGGGGAAAAGGTAGTAAAACCTAAATATTCAAAGTCATCCTGCAAAGGAATGATTCAACCTAGCAGAACAAAATTTGTGCAGCCAAGCGCAACTGGTATACACATTTTTCCTACCAAGTATCAACAAGATAGGGTGACAAAATATTTGCTGAGGTTTCAGTAATCTCTGAGTTTTTTGGAAGCTCGGTGAATACTTTCCAAAGAAAGTGTGTTTTCCTTGCCTCTGATTAGGGCTACTTCAACAGGGAACAAGGCATAGAGAGTGCACGTAGAACTAGTTGAGTGAGTCAAGTTACAAGCACACAGCAAAAACCGTGTTTGATTTAGAGTTCCAAATGCATGTATCCCTATAGGGGAAAATGAAGTGAAACCTAAAAATTCAAAGTTTTCCTGCAAACGAACGTTTCAATCGAGAAGCACGAAATTTGAACAGCCAAGGACAACTTGTATAGATATCTCTCCTGTCGAATATCAAGAAGATCGGGTGAAACAATATTAGCTGAGATTCCAGTAAACTCATAGTACTACGGAAGCTCTGCAAACACTTTAAAATGAAAGAATATTTTCCTTGCCGCTGCTTAGGGCTACTTCATCAGGAAACAAAGCATAGAGAGCGCAATGAGAACTAACTGAGTGAGTCAAGTTTCATGCAGCTAGTACAAACCGGGTTTGAGTTAGAGTTCCAAATGCATGTATCCCTACAGGCGAAAATGAAGTGAAACCTAAGATTTCAAAGTCTTCCTGCAAACGAACTATTCAACCTGGAAGATCTAAATTTGGGCAGCAAAATGCAACCGGTATACTTACCTTTCCTGTCGAGTTAACAACAACTTAGGGTGAAAAAATATTTGCTGAGATTCCAGGAAACTCAAAGTTCTGTGGAATCACTGCAAATGCTTTACAATGAAAGTTTCTTGCCCTTGCCTCTGCTTAGGGTTATTTCAACAGAATTCAAAGCATAGAGATCGCACTGAGAACTAGTTGAGTGAGTTTCAGTTTCAAGTAGCTGGCATAAACCGTGTTTGGTTTATATTTCCAGTGAAGTGAAACCTAAAAATTCAAAGTGTTCCTGCACACGAACTTTTCAACCTAGAAGAACGAAATTTGGGTAGCTAAGTGCAACTGGTATACTCATCTTTCCTGACCAGGATCATCAAGATCAGGTGAGTAAATAGTTGCAGATATTCCAGTTAACTTGGAGCTCTGTTGAAGCTCTGGAAATGCTTTCTAAGGAAAGCATATGTTCCTCGCCTCCACTTAGGACCACTTCAACAGGGAACAAAGCACAGAGAGCACACCAAGAACTAACTGAGTGAGTCAAGCTTCAAGGAGCTAGCACAAACAGTGTTTGATTTAGAGTTCCCAATGCATGTATTCGTATAGGTGAAAATGAAGAGAAACCCCCCAAATTCAATGTCTTCCTGAAAGCAAATGCTTCATCTTAGAACAATGAAATTTTGGCAGCCAAATGCAACTGGTATACTCATCTTTCTTACCTACTATCAACAAGATCAAGTGAAAAAATATTCGTTGAAATTCCAGTAAACTTGAGAGTTTTGTGGAAGCTCTGCAAACACTTACATAAGAAAGCGTATTTTCCTTGCCTCTGCTTGGGGATACTGCAGCAGGGGACAATGCATAGAGAGTGCACTGAGAACTCATTGAGTGAGCCAAGTTTCCAAGAGGTATCACAAACTGTGTTTGATTTAGCATTCCAAATGCATGTATTCATATAGGGAAAAAAGAAGTGAAACCTAAAAATTCAAAGTCTTCCTGCAAAGGAACTCTTCAACATAAGATTACGAAATTTGGGCTGCCAAGTGCAACCCATATACTCACTTTTGCTGCCAACTATCAACAAGATCAGGTGAAAAAACATTTGCTGAGAGTCCAGTAAACTCTGAGTTCTGTGGATGCTCTACAAACACTTTCAAATGAAAGTCTATTTTTCTTTGCTCTGCTTAGGGGTACATAAACTGCTAAGAACGCATAGAGAGCAGAATGAGAATTCATTCAGTGAGTCAAGTTTCAAGCAGCTATCACAAACCGTGTTTGATTTAGATGTTCAAAAGCATGTATCCCTCTAGGGGAAAAGGTAGTAAAACCTAAATATTCAAAGTCATCCTGCAAAGGAATGATTCAACCTAGCAGAACAAAATTTGTGCAGCCAAGCGCAACTGGTATACACATTTTTCCTACCAAGTATCAACAAGATAGGGTGACAAAATATATGCTGAGGTTTCAGTAATCTCTGAGTTTTTTGGAAGCTCGGTGAATACTTTCCAAAGAAAGTGTGTTTTCCTTGCCTCTGCTTAGGGCAACTTCAACAGGGAACAAGGCATAGAGAGTGCACTGGGACCTAGTTGATTGAGTCAAGTTACAAGCACACAGCAAAAACCGTGTTTGATTTAGAGTTCCAAATGCATGTATCCCTATAGGGGAAAATGAAGTGAAACCTGAAAATTCAAAGTTTTCCTGCAAACGAACGTTTCAATCGAGAAGCACGAAATTGGAACAGCCAAGGACAATTGTATAGTTATCTCTCCTGTGGAATATCAAGAAGATCGGGTGAAACAATATTAGCTGAGATTCCAGTAAACTCATAGTACTACGGAAGCTCTGCAAACACTTTAAAATGAAAGTATATTTTCCTTGCCGCTGCTTAGGGCTACTTCATCAGGAAACAAAGTGTAGAGAGCGCACTGAGAACTAACTGAGTGAGTCAATTTTCATGCAGCTAGCAAAAACCGTGTTTGATTTAGATGTTCAAAAGCATGTATCCCTATAGGGGAAAATGAAGTGAAACCTAAGATTTCAAAGTCTTCCTCCAAACGAACTATTCAACCTTGAAGATCTTAATTTGGGCAGCCAAATGCAACCGGTATACTTATCTTTCCTGTCGAGTTAACAACAAGTTAGTGTGAAAAAATATTTGCTGAGATTCCAGGAAACTCAAAGTTCTGTGGAATCACTGCAAATGCTTTCCAATGAAAGTTTCTTGCCCTTGCCTCTGCTTAGGGTTACTTCAACAGAAATCAAAGCATAGAGATCGCACTGCGAACTAGTTGAGTGAGTTTCAGTTTCAAGCAGCTGGCATAAACCGTGTTTGGTTTATAATTCCAAATGCACAAGTCCCTGTAAAGAAAAGTGAAGTGAAACCTAAAAATTCAAAGTGTTCCTGCACACGAACTTTTCCACCTAGAAGAACGAAATTTGGGTAGCTAAGTGCAACTGGTATACTCATCTTTCCTGACCAGGATCATCAAGATCAGGTGAGTAAATAGTTGCAGAGATTCCAGTTAACTTGGAGCTCTGTTGAAGCTCTGGAAATGCTTTCTAAGGAAAGCTTATGTTCTTCGCCTCCACTTAGGACCACTTAAACAGGGAACAAAGCACAGAAAGCACACCAAGAACTAACTGAGTGAGTTAAGCTTCAAGCAGCTAGCACAAACAGTGTTTGATTTAGAGTTCCCAATGCATGTATTCCTATAGGTGGAAATGAAGAGAAACCCCCCAAATTCAATGTCTTCCTGAAAGCAAACGCTTCATCTTAGAAGAACGAAATTTTGGCAGCCAAATGCAACTGGTATACTCATCTTTCTTACCCAGTATCAACAAGATCAAGTGAAAAAATATTCGCTGAAATTCCAGTAAACTTGGGAGTTTTGTGGAAGCTCTGCAAACCCTTACATAAGAAAGCATAATTTCCTTGCCTCTGCTTGGTTATACTGCAGCAGGGGACAATGCATAGAGAGTGCACTGAGAACTCATTGAGTGAGCCAAGTTTCCAAGAGGTATCACAAACTGTGTTTGATTTAGCATTCCAAATGCATGTATTCATATAGGGAAAAAAGAAGTGAAACCTAAAATTTCAGAGTGTTCCTGCAAAGGAACTCTACAACATAACATTACGAAATTTGGGCTGCCAAGTGCAACCCATATACTCACTTTTGATGCCAAGTATCAACAAGATCGGGTGAAAAAACATTTGCTGAGAGTAGAGTAAACTCTGAGTTCTGTGGATGCTCTACAATCACTTTCAAATGAAAGTCTATTTTTCTTTGCTCTGCTTAGGGGTACATAAACTGGTAACAAAGCATAGAGAGCAGAATCAGAATTCATTCAGTGAGTCAAGTTTCAAGCAGCTAGCACAAACCGTGTTTGATTTAGATGTTCAAAAGCATGTATCTCTATAGGGGAAAAGGTAGTAAAACCTAAATATTCAAAGTCATCCTGCAAAGGAATGATTCAACCTAGCAGAACAAAATTTGTGCAGCCAAGCGCAACTGGTATACACATTTTTCCTACCAAGTATCAACAAGATAGGGTGACAAAATATTTGCTGAGGTTTCAGTAATCTCTGAGTTTTTTGGAAGCTCGGTGAATACTTTCCAAAGAAAGTGTGTTTTCCTTGCCTCTGATTAGGGCTACTTCAACAGGGAACAAGGCATAGAGAGTGCACGTAGAACTAGTTGAGTGAGTCAAGTTACAAGCACACAGCAAAAACCGTGTTTGATTTAGAGTTCCAAATGCATGTATCCCTATAGGGGAAAATGAAGTGAAACCTGAAAATTCAAAGTATTCCTGCAAACGAACGTTTCAATCGAGAAGCACGAAATTTGAACAGCCAAGGACAACTTGTATAGTTATCTCTCCTGTCGAATATCAAGAAGATCGGGTGAAACACTATTAGCTGAGATTCCAGTAAACTCCTAGTACTACGGAAGCTCTGCAAACACTTTAAAATGAAAGTATATTTTCCTTGCCGCTGCTTAGGGCTACTTCATCAGGAAACAAAGCATAGAGAGCGCACTGAGAACTAACGAAGTGAGTCAAGTTTCATGCAGCTAGCACAAACCGTGTTTGATTTAGATGTTCAAAAGCATGTATCCCTATAGGGGAAAAGGTAGTAAAACCTAAATATTCAAAGTCATCCTGCAAAGGAATGATTCAACCTAGCAGAACAAAATTTGTGCAGCCAAGCGCAACTGGTATACACATTTTTCATACCAAGTATCAACAAGATAGGGTGACAAAATATTTGCTGAGGTTTCAGTAATCTCTGAGTTTTTTGGAAGCTCGGTGAATACTTTCCAAAGAAAGTGTGTTTTCCTTGCCTCTGCTTAGGGCTACTTCAACAGGGAACAAGGCATAGAGAGTGCACTGAAAACTAGTTGAGTGAGTCAAGTTACAAGCACACAGCAAAAACCGTGTTTGATTTAGAGTTCCAAATGCATGTATCCCTATAGGTGAAAATGAATTGAAACCTAAAAATTCAAAGTTTTCCTGCAAACGAACGTTTCAATCGAGAAGCACGAAATTGGAACAGCCAAGGACAACTTGTATAGTTATCTCTCCTGTCGAATATCAAGAAGATAGGGTGAAACAATATTAGCTGAGATTCCAGTAAACTCATAGTACTACGGAAGCTCTGCAAACACTTTAAAATGAAAGAATATTTTCCTTGCCGCTGCTTAGGGCTACTTCATCAGGAAACAAAGCATAGAGAGTGCACTGAGAACTAACTGAGTGAGTCAAGTTTCATGCAGCTAGCACAAACCGTGTTTGATTTAGATGTTCAAAAGCATGTATCCCTATAGGGGAAAAGGTAGTAAAACCTAAATATTCAAAGTCATCCTGCAAAGGAATGATTCAACCTAGCAGAACAAAATTTGTGCAGCCAAGCACAACTGGTATACACATTTTTCCTACCAAGTATCAACAAGATAGGGTGACAAAATATTTGCTGAGGTTTCAGTAATCTCTGAGTTTTTTGGAAGCTCGGTGAATACTTTCCAAAGAAAGTGTGTTTTCCTTGCCTCTGCTTAGGGCTACTTCAACAGGGAACAAGGCATAGAGAGTGCACTGAAAACTAGTTGAGTGAGTCAAGTTACAAGCACACAGCAAAAACCGTGTTTGATTTAGAGTTCCAAATGCATGTATCCCTATAGGGGAAAATGAAGTGAAACCTGAAAATTCAAAGTTTTCCTGCAAACGAACGTTTCAATCGAGAAGCACGGAATTTTGAACAGACAAGGACAACTTGTATAGTTATCTCTCCTGTCGAATATCAAGAAAATCGGGTGAAACAATATTAGCTGAGATTCCAGTAAACTCATAGTACTACGGAAGCTCTGCAAACACTTTAAAAGGAAAGTATATTTTCCTTGCCGCTGCTTAGGGCTACTTCATCAGGAAACAAAGCATAGAGAGCGCACTGAGATCTAACTGAGTGAGTCAAGTTTCACGCAGCTAGCACAAACCGTGTTTGATTTAGATGTTCAAAAGCATGTATCCCTATAGGGGAAAAGGTAGTAAAACCTAAATATTCAAAGTCATCCTGCAAAGGAATGATTCAACCTAGCAGAACAAAATTTGTGCAGCCAAGCGCAACTGGTATACACACTTTTCCTACCAAGTATCAACAAGATAGGGTGACAATATATTTGCTGAGGTTTCAGTAATCTCTGAGTTTTTTGGAAGTTCGTTGAATACTTTCCAAAGAAAGTGTGTTTTCCTTGCCTGTGCTTAGGGCTACTTCAACAGGGAATAAGGCATAGAGAGTGCACTGAAAACTAGTTGAGTGAGTAGAGTTACAAGCACACAGCAAAACCGTGTTTGATTTAGAGTTCCAAATGCATGTATCCCTATAGGGGAAAATGAAGTGAAACCTAAAAATTCAAAGTTTTCCTGCAAACGAACGTTTCGATCGAGAAGCACGAAATTTGAACAGCCAAGGACAACTTGTATAGTTGTCTCTTCTGTCGAATATCAAGAAGATCGGGTGAAACAATATTAGCTGAGATTCCAGTAAACTCATAGTACTACAGAAGATCTGCAAAGACTTTAAAAGGAAAGTATATTTTCCTTGCCGCGGCTTAGGGCTACTTCATCAGGAAACAAAGCATAGAGAGCACACTGAGAACTAACTGAGTGAGTCAAGTTTCATGCAGCTAGCACAAACCGTGTTTGATTTAGATGTTCAAAATGCATGTATCCCTATAGGGGAAAATGAAATGAAACCTAAGATTTCAAAGTCTTCCTGCAAACGAACTATTCAACCTAGAAGATCTAAATTTGGGCAGCCAAATGCAACCGGTATACTTATCTTTCCTGTCAAGTAAACAACACGTTAGGGTGAAAAATTATTTGCTGAGATTCCAGGAAACTCAATGTTCTGTGGAATCACTGCAAATGCATTCCAATGAAAGTTTCTTGCCCTTGCCTCTGCTTATGGTTACTTCAACAGAAATCAAAGCATAGAGATCGCACTGAGAACTAGTTGAGTGAGTTTCAGTTTCAAGCAGCTGGCATAAACTGTGTTTGGTTTATAATTCCAAATGCATACGTCCCTGTAAGGAAAAGTGACATGAAACCTAAAAATTCAAAGTGTTCCTGCACACTAACTTTTCCACCTGGAAGAAAGAAATTTGGGTAGCTAAGTGCAACTGGTATACTCATCTTTCCTCACCAGGATCATCAAGATCAGGTGAGTAAATAGTTGCAGAGATTCCAGTTAACTTGGAGCTCTGTTGAAGCTCTGGAAATGCTTTCTAAGGAAAGCATATGTTCCTCGCCTCCACTTAGGACCACTTCAACAGGGACCAAAGCACAGAGAGCACACCAGGAAGTAACTGAGTGAGTCAAGCTTCAAGCAGCTAGTACAAACCGTGTTTGAGTTAGTGTTCCAAATGCATGTATCCCTATTGGGGAAAATGAAGTGAAACTTAAGATTTCAAAGTCTTCCTGCAAACGAACTATTCAACCTAGAAGATCTAAATTTGGGCAGCCAAATGCAACCGGTATACTTATCTTTCCTGTCAAGTAAACAACACGTTAGGGTGAAAAATTATTTGCTGAGATTCCAGGAAACTCAAAGTTCTGTGGAATCACTGCAAATGCTTTCCAATGAAAGTTTCTTCCCCTTGCCTCTGCTTAGGGTTACTTCAACAGATATCAAAGCATAGAGATCGCACTGAGAACTAGTTGAGTGAGTTTCATTTTCAAGCAGCTGGCATAAACCGTGTTTGGTTTATAATTCCAAATGCATACGTCCCTGTAAGGAAAAGTGAAGTGAAACCTAAAAATTCAAAGTGTTCCTGCACACGAACTTTTCCACCTAGAGAACAAAATTTGGGTAGCTAAGTGCAACTGGAACACTCATCTTTCCTGACCAGGATCATCAAGATCAGGTGACTAAATAGTTGCAGAGATTCCAGTAAACTTGGAGCTCTGTTGAAGTTCTGGAAATGCTTTCTAAGGAAAGCATATGTTCCTCGCCTCCACTTAGGACCACTTCAAGAGGGAACAAAACCCAGAGAGCACACCAGGAACTAACTGAGTGAGTCAAGCTTCAAGCAGCTAGCACAAACAGCGTTTGATTTAGAGTTCCCAATGCATGTATTCCTATAGGTGAAAATGAAGAGAAACCCCCCAAATTCAATGTCTTCCTGAAAGCAAATGCTTCATCTTAGAACAACGAAATTTTGGCAGCCAAATGCAATTTGTATACTCATCTTTCTTACCTGGTATCAACAAGATCAAGTGAAAAAATGTTTGCTGAAAGTCCAGTAAACTTGGGAGTTTTGTGGAAGCTCTGCAAACACTTACATAAGAAAGCGTATTTTCCTTGCCTCTGCTTGGGGATACTGCAGCAGGGGACAATGCATAGAGAGTGCACTGAGAACTCATTGAGTGAGCTAAGTTTCCAAGAGGTATCACAAACTGTGTTTGATTTAGCATTCCAAATGCATGTATTCATATAGGGAAAAAAGAAGTGAAACCTAAAATTTCAGAGTGTTCCTGCAAAGGAACTCTTCAACATAAGATTACGAAATTTGGGCTGCCAAGTGCAACCCATATACTCATTTTTACTGCCAAGTATCAACAAGATCGGGTGAAAGAACATTTCCTGAGAGTCCAGTAAACCTTGAGTTCTGTGGATGCTCTACAAACACTTTCAAATGAAAGTCTATTTTTCTTTGCTCTGCTTAGGGGTACATAAACCGGAAACAAAGCATAGAGAGGAGAATGAGAATTCATTCAGTGAGTCAAGTTTCAAGCAGCTAGCACAAACCGTGTTTGATTTAGATGTTCAAAAGCATGTATCCCTATAGGGGAAAATGAAGTGAAACCTAAAAATTCAAAGTTTTCCTGCAAACGAACGTTTCGATCGAGAAGCACGAAATTTGAACAGCCAAGGACAACTTGTATAGTTATCTCTCCTGTCGAATATCAAGAAGATCGGGTGAAACAATATTAGCTGATATTCCAGTAAACTCATAGTACTACGGAAGCACTGCAAACACTTTAAAATGAAAGAATATTGTCCTTGCCACTGCTTAGGGCTACTTCATCAGGAAACAAAGCATAGAGAGCGCACTGAGAACTAACTGAGTGAGTCAAGTTTCATGCAGCTAGCACAAACCGTGTTTGATTTAGGTGTTCAAAAGAATGTATCCCTATAGGGGAAAAGGTAGTAAAACCTAAATATTCAAAGTCATCCTGCAAAGGAATGATTCAACCTGGCAGAACAAAATTTGTGCAGCCGAGCGCAACTGGTATACACATTTTTCCTACCAAGTATCAACAAGAGAGGGTGACCAAATGTTTGCTGCGGTTTCAGTAATCTCTGATTTTTTTTTAAGCTCGGAGAATACTTTCCAAAGAAAGTGTGTTTTCCTTGCCTCTACTTAGGGTTACTTCAACAGGGAAAAAGGCATAAGAGTGCACTGAGAACGAGTTGAGTGAGTCAAGTTACAAGCACACAGAAAAAACCGTGTTTGATTTAGAGTTCCAAATGCATGTATCCCTATAGGGGAAAATGAAGTGAAACCTAAAAATTCAAAGTTTTCCTGCAAACGAACGTTTCAAACGAGAAGCACGAAATTTGAACAGCCAAGGACAACTTGTATAGTTATCTCTCCTGTCAAATATCAAGAAGATCGGGTGAAACAATATTAGCTGAGATTCCAGTAAACTCATAGTACTACGGAAGCTCTGCAAACACTTTAAAATGAAAGTATAAATTCCTTGCCGCTGCTTAGGGGTACTTCATCGGGAAACAAAGCATAGAGGGTGCACTGAGTACTAAGTGAGTGAGTCAAGTTTCATGCAACTAGCACGAACCGTGTTTGATTTAGATGTTCAAAAGCATGTATCCCTCTAGGGGAAAAGGTAAGAAACCTAAATATTGAAAGTCATCCTGCAAAGGAATGATTCAACCTAGCAGAACAAAATTTGTGCAGCCAAGCGCAACTGGTACACACTTTTTTCCGACCAAGTATCAACAAGATAGGGTGACAAAATATTTGCTGAGGTTTCAGTAATCTCTGAGTTTTTTGGAAGCTCCCTGAATACTTTCCAAAGAAAGTGTGTTTTCCTTGCCTCTGCTTAGGGCTACTTCAACAGGGAACAAGGCATAGAGAGTGCACTGAGAACTAACTGAGTGAGTCAAGTTTCATGCAGCTAGCACAAACCGTGTTTGATTTAGATGTTCAAAAGCATGTATCCCTATAGGGGAAAAGGTAGTAAAACCTAAATATTCAAAGTCATCCTGCAAAGGAATGATTCAACCTAGCAGAACAAAATTTGTGCAGCCCTGCGCAACTGGTATACACATTTTTCCTACCAAGTATCAACAAGATAGGGTGACAAAATATTTGCTGAGGTTTCAGTAATCTCTGAGTTTTTTGGAAGCTCGGTGAATACTTTCCAAAGAAAGTGTGTTTTCCTTGCCTCTGCTTAGGGCTACTTCAACAGGGAATAAGGCATAGAGAGTGCACTGAAAACTAGTTGAGTGAGTCAAGTTACAAGCACACAGCAAAAACCGTGTTTGATTTAGAGTTCCAAATGCATGTATCCCTATAGGGGAAAATGAAGTGAAACCTAAAAATTCAAAGTTTTCCTGCAAACGAACGTTTCGATCGAGAAGCACGAAATTTGAACAGCCAAGGACAACTTGTATAGTTGTCTCTTCTGTCGAATATCAAGAAGATCGGTGAAACAATATTAGCTGAGATTCCAGTAAACTCATAGTACTACGGAAGCTCTGCAAACACTTTAAAAGGAAAGTATATTTTCCTTGCTGCGGCTTAGGGCTACTTCATCAGGAAACAAAGCATAGAGAGTGCACTGAGAACTAACTGAGTGAGTCAAGTTTCATGCAGCTAGTACAAACCATGTTTGAGTTAGAGTTCCAAATGCATGTATCCCTATAGGGGAAAATGAAGTGAAACCTATGATTTCAAAGTCTTCCTCCAAACGAACTATTCAACCTAGGAGGTCTAAATTTGGGCAGCCAAATGCAACCGGTATACTTATATTTCCTGTCGAGTTAACAACAAGTTAGGGTGAAAAAATATTTGCTGAGATTCCAGGAAACTCAATGTTCTGTGGAATCACTGCAAATGCTTTCCAATGAAAGTTTCTTGCCCTTGCCTCTGCTTAGGGTTACTTCAACAGAAATCAAAGCATAGAGATCGCACTGAGAACTAGTTGAGTGAGTTTCAGTTTCAAGCAGCTGGCATAAACCGTTTTTGGTTTATAATTCCAAATGCATACGTCCCTGTAAGGAAAAGTGAAGTGAAACCTAAAAATTCAAAGTGTTCCTGCACACGAACTTGTCAACCTAGAAGAACGAAATTTGGGTAGCTAAGTGCAACTGGTATACTCATCTTTCCTGACCAGGATCATCAAGATCAGGTGAGTAAATAGTTGCAGAGATTCCAGTTAACTTGGAGCTCTGTTGAAGCTCTGGAAATGCTTTCTAAAGAAAGCTTATGTTCCTCGCCTCCACTTAGGACCACTTCAACAGGGAACAAAGCACAGAAAGCACACCAAGAACTAACTGAGTGAGTTAAGCTTCAAGCAGCTAGCACAAACAGTGTTTGATTTAGAGTTCAAAATGCATGTATTCCTATAGGTGAAAATGAAGAGAAACCCCCCAAATTCAATGTCTTCCTGAAAGCAAATGCTTCATCTAAGAAGAACGAAATTTTGGCAGCCAAATGCAACTGGTATACTCATCTTTCTTACCTAGTATCAACAAGATCAAGTGAAAAATATTCGCTGAAATTGCAGTAAACTTGGGAGTTTTGTGGAAGCTCTGCAAACCCTTACATAAGAAAGCGTATTTTCCTTGCCTCTGCTTGGGGATACTGCAGCAGGGGACAATGCATAGAGAGTGCACTGAGAACTCATTGAGTGAGCCAAGTTTCCAAGAGGTATCACAAACTTTGTTTGATTTAGCATTCCAAATGCATGTATTCATATAGGGAAAAAAGAAGTGAAACCTAAAAATTCAAAGTCTTCCTGCAAAGGAACTCTACAACATAACATTACGAAACTTGGGCTGCCATGTGCAACCCATATACTCACTTTTGATGCCAAGTATCAACAAGATCGGGTGAAAAAACATTTGCTGAGAGTCCAGTAAACTCTGAGTTCTGTGGATGCTCTACAAACACTTTCAAATGAAAGTCTATTTTTCTTTGCTCTGCTTAGGGGTACATAAACTGGTAACAAAGCATGGAGGGCAGAATGAGAATTCATTCAGTGAGTCAAGTTTCAAGCAGCTAGCACAAACCGTGTTTGATTTAGATGTTCAAAAGCATGTATCCCTATAGGGGAAAAGGTAGTAAAACCTAAATATTCAAAGTCATCCTGCAAAGGAATGATTCAACCTAGCAGAACAAAATTTGTGCAGCCAAGCACAACTGGTATACACATTTTTCCTACCAAGTATCAACAAGATAGGGTGACAAAATATTTGCTGAGGTTTCAGTAATCTCTGAGTTTTTTGGAAGCTCGGTGAATACATTCCAAAGAAAGTATGTTTTCCTTGCCTCTGCTTAGGGCTACTTCAACAAGGAACAAGGCATAGAGAGTGCACTGAGAACTAATTGAGTGAGTCAAGTTACAAGCACACAGCAAAAACCGTGCTTGATTTAGAGTTCCAAATGCATGTATCCCTATAGGGGAAAATGTAGTGAAACCTAAAAATTCAAAGTGTTCCTGCTCACGAACTTTTCAACTTAGAAGCACGAAATTTTGGCAGCCAAATGCAACTGGTATACTCATCTTTCTTACCTAGTATCAACAAGATCAAGTGAGAAAATACTCGCTGAAATTCCAGTAAACTTGGGAGTTTTGTGGAAGCTTTGCAAACACTTACATAAAAAAGCGTATTTTCCTTGCCTCTGCTTGGGGATACTGCAGCAGTGGACAATGCATAGAGAGTGCACTGAGAACTCATTGAGTGAGCCAAGTTTCCAAGAGGTATCACAAACTGTGTTTGATTTAGCATTCCAAATGCATGTATTCATATAGGGAAAAAAGAAGTGAAACCTAAAAATTCAAAGTCTTCCTGCAAAGGAACTCTTCAACATAAGATTACGAAATTTGGGTTGCCAAGTGCAATCCATATACTCATTTTTGCTGCCAAGTATCAACAAGATCGGGTGAAAAAACATTTGCTGAGAGTCCAGTAATCTCTGAGTTCTGTGGATACTCTACAAACACTTTCAAATGAAAGTCTATTTTTCTTTGCTCTGCTTAGGGGTACATAAACCGGAAACAAAGCATAGAGAGCAGAATGAGAATTCATTCAGTGAGTCAAGTTTCAAGCAGCTAGCACAAAGCGTGTTTGATTTAGATGTTCAAAAGCATGTATCCCTATAGGGGAAAAGGTAGTAAAACCTAAATATTCAAAGTCATCCTGCAAAGGAATGATTCAACCTAGCAGAACAAAATTTGTGCAGCCAAGCACAACTGGTATACACATTTTTCCTACCAAGTATCAACAAGATAGGGTGACAAAATATTTGCTGAGGTTTCAGTAATCTCTGAGTTTTTTGGAAGCTCGGTGAATACATTCCAAAGAAAGTATGTTTTCCTTGCCTCTGCTTAGGGCTACTTCAACAAGGAACAAGGCATAGAGAGTGCACTGAGAACTAATTGAGTGAGTCAAGTTACAAGCACACATTAAAAACTGTGCTTGATTTAGAGTTCCAAATGCATGTATCCCTATAGGGGAAAATGTAGTGAAACCTAAAAATTCAAAGTGTTCCTGCTCACGAACTTTTCAACTTAGAAGCACGAAATTTTGGCAGCCAAATGCAACTGGTATACTCATCTTTCTTACCTAGTATCAACAAGATCAAGTGAGAAAATACTCGCTGAAATTCCAGTAAACTTGGGAGTTTTGTGGAAGCTTTGCAAACACTTACATAAAAAAGCGTATTTTCCTTGCCGCTGCTTAGGGCTACTTCATCAGGAAACAAAGCATAGAGAGCGCACTGAGAACTAACTGAGTGAGTCAAGTTTCATGCAGCTAGCACAAACCGTGTTTGATTTAGATGTTCAAAAGCATGTATCCCTATACGGGAAAAGGTAGTAAAACCTAAATATTCAAAGTCATCCTGCAAAGGAATGATTCAACCTAGCAGAACAAAATTTGTGCAGCCAAGCGCAACTGGTATACACATTTTTCCTACCAAGTATCAACAAGATAGGGTGACAAAATATTTGCTGAGGTTTCAGTAATCTCTGCGTACTTTGGAAGCTCGGTGAATACTTTCCAAAGAAAGTGTGTTTTCCTTGCCTCTTCTTAGGGCTACTTCAACAGGGAACAAGGCATAGACAGTGCACTGAGAACTAGTTGAGTGAGTCAAGTTACAAGCACACAGCAAAAACCGTGTTTGATTTAGAGTTCCAAATGCATGTATCCCTATAGGGGAAAATGAAGTGAAACCTAAAAATTCAAAGTTTTCCTGCAAACGAACGTTTCGATCGAGAAGCACGAAATTTGAACAGCCAAGGACAACTTGTATAGTTATCTCTCCGGTCGAATATCAAGAACATCGGGTGAAACAATATTAGCTGAGAATCCAGTAAACTCATAGTACTACGGAAACTCTGCAAACACTTTAAAAGGAAATTATATTTTCCTTGCCGCTGCTTAGCATTACTTCATCAAGAAACAAAGCCTAGAGAGTACACTGAGAACTAACTGAGTGAGTCAAGTTTCATGCAGCTAGTACAAACCGTGTTTGAGTTAGAGTTCCAAATACATGTATCCCTATAGGGGAAAATGAAGTGAAACCCAAGATTTCAAAGTCTTCCTGCACACGAACTATTCAACCTAGAAGATCTAAATTTAGGCAGCCAAATGCAACCGGTATACTTATCTTTCCTGACAAGTTAACAACAAGTTAGGGTGAAAAAATATTTGCTGAGATTCCAGGAAACTCAAAGTGCTGTGGAATCACTGCAAATGCTTTCCAATGAAAGTTTCTTGCCCTTGCCTCTGCTTAGGGTTACTTCAACAGAAATCAAAGCATAGAGATCCCACTGAGAACTAGTTGAGTGAGTTTCAGTTTCAAGCACCTGGCATAAACCGTGTTTGGTTTATAATTCCAAATGCATACGTCCCTGTAAGGAAAAGTGGATTGAAACCTAAAAATTCAAAGTGTTCCTGCACACGAACTTTTCAACCTAGAAGAAGAAAATTTGGGTAGCTAAGTGCAACTGGAACACTCATCTTTCCTGACCAGGATCATCAAGATCAGGTAAGTAAATAGTTGCAGAGATTCTAGTAAACTTGGAGCTCTGTTGAAGCTCTGGAAATGCTTTCTAAGGAAAGCATATGTTCCTCGCCTCCACTTAGGACCACTTCAACAGGGAACAAAGCACAGAGAGCACTCCAGGAACTAACTGAGTGAGTCAAGCTTTAAGCAGCCAGCACAAACAGTGTTTGATTTAGAGTTCCCAATGCATGTATTCCTATAGGTGAAAATGAAGAGAAACCCCCCAAATTCAATGTCTTCCTGAAAGCAAATGCTTCATCTTAGAAGAACGAAATTTTGGCAGCCAAATGCAACTGGTATACTCATCTTTCTTACCTAGTATCAACAAGATCAAGTGAAAAAATATTCGCTGAAATTCCAGTAAACTTGGGAGTTTTGTGGAAGCTCTGCAAACACTTACATAAGAAAGTGTATTTTCCTTGACTCTGCTTGGGGATACTGCAGCAGGGGACAATGCATAGAGAGTGCACAGAGAACTCATTGAGTGAGCCAAGTTTCCAAGAGGTATCACAAACTGTGTTTGATTTAGCATTCCAAATGCATGTATTCATATAGGGAAAAAAGAAGTGAAACCTAAAAATTCAAAGTCTTCCTGCAAAGGAACGCTTCAACATAAGATTATGAAATTTGGGCTGCCAAGTGCAACCCATATTCTCATTTTTGCTGCCAAGTATCAACAAGATCGGGTGAAAAAACTTTTGCTGATAGTCCAGAAAACTCTGAGTTCTGTGGATGCTCTACAAACACTTTCCAATGAAAGTGTATTTTTCTTTGCTCTGCTTAGGGGTACATAAACTGGTATCAAAGCATAGAGAGCAGAATGGGAATTCATTCAGTGAGTCAAGTTTCAAGCAGCTAGCACAAACCGTGATTGACTTAGATGTTCAAAGGCATGTATCCCTATAGGGGAAAAAGTTAGTTAAACCTAAATATTCAAAGTCATCCTGCAAAGGAATGATTCAACGTAGCAGAACAAAATTTGTGCAGCCAAGTGCAACTGGTATACACATTTTTCCTACCAAGTATCAACAAGATAGGGTGACAAAATATTTGCTGAGGTTTCAGTAATCTCTGAGCTTTTTGGAAGCTCGGTGAATACTTTCCAAAGAAAGTGTGTTTTCCTTGCCTCTGCTTAGGGCTACTTCAACAGGGAACAAGGCATTTAGAGTGCACTGGGAACTAGTTGAGTGAGTCAAGTTACAAGCACATAGCAAAAACCGTGTTTGATTTAGAGTTCCAAATGCATGTATCCCTATAGGGGAAAATGAAGTGAAACCTAAAAATTCAAAGTTTTCCTGCAAACGAACGTTTCAATTGGGAAGCACGAAATTTGAACAGCCAAGGACAACTTGTATAGTTATCTCTCCTGTCGAATATCAAGAAGATCGGGTGAAACAATATTAGCTGAGATTCCAGTAAACTCCTTGTACCACGGAACCTCTGCAAACACTTTAAAATGAAAGTATATTTTCCTTGCCGCTGCTTAGGGCTACTTCATCAGGAAAAGAAGCATAGAGAGTTCACTGAGAACTAACTGAGTGAGTCAAGTTTCATGCAGCTAGTACAAACCGTGTTTGAGTTAGAGTTCCAAATTCATGTATCCCTATAGGGGAAAATGAAATGAAACCTAAGATTTCAAAGTCTTCTGCAAACGAACTATTCAACCTAGAACATCTAAATTTGGGCAGCCAAATGCAACCGGTATACTTATCTTTCCTGTCGAGTTAACAACAAGTAAGGGTGAAAAAATATTTGCTGTGATTCCAGGAAACTCAAAGTTCTGTGGAATCACTGCAAATGCTTTCCAATGAAAGTTTCTTGCCCTTGCCTCTGCTTAGGGTTACTTCAACAGAATTCAAAGCATAGAGATCGCACTGAGAACTAGTTGAGTGAGTTTCATTTTCAAGCAGCTGGCATAAACCGTGTTTGGTTTATAATTCCAAATGCATACGTCCCTGTAAGGAAAAGTGAAGTGAAACCTAAAAATTCAAAGTGTTCCTGCACACGAACTTTTCCACCTAGAAGAACGAAATTTGGGTAGCTAAGTGCAACTGGTATACTCATCTTTCCTGACCAGGATCATCAAGATCAGGTGAGTAAATAGTTGCAGAGATTCCAGTTAACTTGGAGCTCTGTTGAAGCTCTGGAAATGCTTTCTAAGGAAAGCGTATGTTCCTCGCCTCCACTTAGGACCACTTGAACAGGGAACAAAGCACAGAGAGCACACCAGGAACTAACTGAGTGAGTCAAGCTTCAAGCTGCTAGCACAAACAGTGTTTGATTTAGAGTTCCCAATGCATGTATTCCTATAGGTGAAAATGAAGAGAAACCCCCCAAATTCAACGTCTTCCTGAAAGCAAATGCTTCATCTTAGAAGAACGAAATTTTGGCAGCCAAATGCAACTGGTATACTCATCTTTCTTACCTAGTATCAACAAGATCAAGTGAAAAAATATTCGCTGAAATTCCAGTAAACTTGGGAGTTTTGTGGAAGTTCTGCAAACACTTACATAAGAAAGCATATTTTCCTTGTCTGTGCTTGGGGATACTGCAGCAGGGGACAATGCATAGAGAGTGCACTGAGAACTCATTGAGTGAGCCAAGTTTCCAAGAGGTATCACAAACTGTGTTTGATTTAGCATTCCAAATGCATGTTTTCATATAGGGAAAAAAGAAGTGAAACCTAAAAATTCAAAGTCTTCCTGCAAAGGAACTCTTCAACATAAGATGACGAAATTTGGGCTGCCAAGTGCAACCCATATACTCATTTTTGCTGCCAAGTATCAACAAGATCGGGTGAAAAAACATTTGCTGAGAGTCCAGTAAACTCTGAGTTCTGTGGATGCTCTACAAACACTTTCAAATGAAAGTCTATTTTTCTCTGCTCTGCTTAGGGGTACATAAACCGGTAACAAAGCATAGAGAGCAGAATGAGAATTCATTCAGTGAGTCAAGTTTCAAGCAGCTAGCACAAAGCGTGTTTGATTTAGATGTTCAAAAGCATGTATCCCTATACGGGAAAAGGTAGTAAAACCTAAATATTCAAAGTTATCCTGCAAAGGAATGATTCAACCTAGCAGAACAAAATTTGTGCAGCCAAGCACAACTGGTATACACATTTTTCCTACCAAGTATCAACAAGATAGGGTGACAAAATATTTGCTGAGGTTTCAGTAATCTCTGAGTTTTTTGGAAGCTTGGTGAATACTTTCCAAAGAAAGTGTGTTTTCCTTGTCTTTGCTTAGGGCTACTTCAACAGGGAACAAGGCATAGAGAGTGCACTGACAACTAGTTGAGTGAGTCAAGTTACAAGCACACAGCAAAAACCGTGTTTGATTTAGAGTTCCAAATGCATGTATCCCTATAGGGGAAAATGAAGTGAAACTTAATAATTCAAAGTTTTCTTGCAAACGAACGTTTCAATCGAGAAGCACGAAATTTGAACAGCCAAGGACAACTTGTATAGTTATCTCTCCTGTCGAATATCAAAAAGATCGGGTGAAACAATATTAGCTGAGATTCCAGTAAACTCATAGTACTATGGAAGATCTTCAAACACTTTAAAAAGTAAGAATATTAAAAAAAAAATAAAAAAATAAAGTATATTTTCCATGCCGCTGCTTAGGGCTACTTATTCAGGACACAAAGCATAGAGAGCGCACTGAGAACTAACTGAGTGAGTCAAGTTTCATGCAACTAGCACAAACCGTGTTTGCTTTAGATGTTCAAAAGCATGTATCCCTATAGGGGAAAAGGTAGTAAAACCTAAATATTCAAAGTCATCCTGCAAAGGAATGATTCAACCTAGCAGAACAAAATTTGTGCAGCCAAGCGCAACTGGTATACACATTTTTCCTACCAAGTATCAACAACATAGGGTGACAAAATATTTGCTGAGGTTTCAGTAATCTCTGAGTTTTTTGGAAACTCGGTGAATACTTTCCAAAGAAAGTGTGTTTTCCTTGCCTCTTCTTAGGGCTACTTCAACAGGGAACAAGGCAAAGAGAGTGCACTGAGAACTAGTTGAGTGAGTCAAGTTACAAGCACACAGCAAAAACCGTGTTTGATTTAGAGTTCCAAATGCATGTATCCCTATAGGGGAAAATGAAGTGAAACCTAAAAATTCAAAGTTTTCCTGCAAACGAACGTTTCAATCGAGAAGCACGAAATTTGAACAGCCAAGGACAACTTGTATAGTTATCTCTCCTGTCGAATATCAAGAAGATCGGGTGAAACAATATTAGCTGAGATTCCAGTAAACTCATAGTACTACGGAAGCTCTGCAAACACTTTAAAATGAAAGCATATTTTCCTTGCCGCTGCTTAGGGCTACTTCATCAGGAAACAAAGCATAGAGAGTGCACTGAGAACTAACTGAGTGAGTCAAGTTTCATGCAGCTAGTACAAACCGTGTTTGAGTTAGAGTTCCAAATGCATGTATCCCTATAGGGGAAAATGAAGTGAAACCTAAGATTTCAAAGTCTTCTGCAAACGAACTATTCAACCTAGAAGATCTAAATTTGGGCAGCCAAATGCAACCGGTATACTTATCTTTCCTGACAAGTTAACAACAAGTTAGGGTGAAAAATTATTTGCTGAGATTCCAGGAAACTCAAAGTTCTGTGGAATCACTGCAAATGCTTTCCAATGAAAGTTTCTTGCCCTTGCCTCTGCTTAGGGTTACTTCAACAGAATTCAAAGCATAGAGATCGCACTGAGAACTAGTTGAGTGAGTTTCAGTTTCAAGCAGCTGGCATAAACCGTGTTTGGTTTATAAATCCAAATGCATACGTCCCTGTAAGGAAAAGTGAAGTGAAACCTAAAAATTCAAAGTGTTCCTGCACACGAACTTTTCCACCTAGAAGAACGAAATTTGGGTAGCTAAGTGCAACTGGTATACTCATCTTTCCTGACCAGGATCATCAAGATCAGGTGAGTAAATAGTTGCAGAGATTCCAGTTAACTTGGAGCTCTGTTGAAGCTCTGGAAATGCTTTCTAAGGAAGCGTATGTACCTCGCCTCCACTTAGGACCACTTGAACAGGGAACAAAGCACAGAGAGCACACCAGAAACTAACTGAGTGAGTCAAGCTTCAAGCAGCTAGCACAAACAGTGTTTGATTTAGAGTTCCCAATGCATGCATTCCTATAGGTGAAAATGAAGAGAAACCCCCCAAATTCAATGTCTTCCTGAAAGCAAATGCTTCATCTTAGAAGAACGAAATTTTGGCAGCCAAATGCAACTGGTATACTCATCTTTCTTACCTAGTATCAACAAGATCAAGTGAAAAAATATTCGCTGAAATTCCAGTAAACTTGGGAGTTTTGTGGAAGCTCTGCAAACACTTATATAAGAAAGCGTATTTTCCTTGTGTCTGGTTGGGGATACTGCAGCAGGGGACATTGCATAGAGAGTACACTGAGAACTCATTGAGTGAGCCAAGTTTCCAAGAGGTATCACAAACTGTGTTTGATTTAGCATTCCAAATGCATGTATTCATATAGGGAAAAAAGAAGTGAAACCTAAAAATTCAAAGTGTTCCTGCAAAGGAACTCTTCAACATAAGATTACGAAATTTGGGCTGCCAAGTGCAACCCATATACTCATTTTTGCTGCCAAGTATCAACAAGATCGGGTGAAAAAACATTTGCTGAGAGTCCAGTAAACTCTGAGTTCTGTGGATGCTCTGCAAACACTTTCAAATGAAAGTCTATTTTTCTTTGCTCTGCTTAGGGGTACATAAACCGGTAACAAAGCATAGAGAGAAGAATGAGAATTCATTCAGTGAGTCAAGTTTCAAGCAGCTAGCACAAACCGTGTTTGATTTAGATGTTCAAAAGCATGTATCCCTATAGGGGAAAAGGTAGTAAAACCTAAATATTCAAAGTCATCCTGCAAAGGAATGATTCAACCTAGCAGAACAAAATTTGTGCAGCCAAGCACAACTGGTATACACATTTTTCCTACCAAGTATCAACAAGATAGGGTGACAAAATATTTGCTGAGGTTTCAGTAATCTCTGAGTTTTTTGGAAGCTCGGTGAATACTTTCCAATGAAAGTGTGTTTTCCTTGCCTCTGCTTAGGGCTACTTCAACAGGGAACAAGGCATAGAGAGTGCACTGAGAACTTGTTGAGTGAGTCAAGTTACAAGCACACAGCAAAAACCGTGTTTGATTTAGAGTTCCAAATGCATGTATCCCTGGAGGGGAAAATGAAGTGAAACCTAAAAATTCAAAGTTTTCCTGCAAACGAACGTTTCAATGGAGAAGCACGAAATTTGAACAGCCAAGGAAAACTTGTATAGTTATCTCTCCTGTCGAATATCAAGAAGATCGGGTGAAACAATATTAGCTGAGATTCCAGTAAACTCCTAGTACCACGGAAGCTCTGCAAACACTTTAAAATGAAAGTATATTTTCCTTGCCGCTGCTTAGGGCTACTTCATCAGGAAAAGAAGCATAGAGAGTGCACTGAGAACTAACTGAGTGAGTCAAGTTTCATGCAGCTAGTACAAACCGTGTTTGAGTTAGAGTTCCAAATGCATGTATCCCTAAAGAGGAAAATGAAGTCAAACCTAAGATTTCAAAGTCTTCCTGCAAACGAACTATTCAACCTAGAAGATCTAAATTTGGGCAGCCAAATGCAACCGGTATACTTATCTTTCCTGACAAGTTAACAACAAGTTAGGGTGAAAAATGATTTGCTGAGATTCCAGGAAACTCAAAGTTCTGTGGAATCACTGCAAATGCATTCCAATGAAAGTTTCTTGCCCTTGCCTCTGCTTAGGGTTACTTCAACAGAAATCAAAGCATAGAGATCGCACTGAGAACTAGTTGAGTGAGTTTCAGTTTCAAGCAGCTGGCATAAACCGTGTTTGGTTTATAAATCCAAATGCATACGTCCCGTAAGGAAAAGTGAAGTGAAACCTAAAAATTCAAAGTGTTCCTGCACACGAACTTTTCCACCTAAAAGAACGAAATTTGGGTAGCTAAGTGCAACTGGTATACTCATCTTTCCTGACCAGGATCATCAAGATCAGGTGAGTAAATAGTTGCAGAGATTCCAGTTAACTTGGAGCTCTGTTGAAACTCTGGAAATGCTTTCTAAGGAAAGCATATGTTCCTCGCCTCCACTTAGGACCACTTCAACAGGGAACAAAGCACCGAGAGCACACCAGGAACTAACTGAGTGAGTCAAGCTTCAAGCTGCTAGCACAAACAGTGTTTGATTTAGAGTTCCCAATGCATGTATTCCTATAGGTGAAAATGAAGAGAAACCCCCCAAATTCAATGTCTTCCTGAAAGCAAATGCTTCATCTTAGAAGAACGAAATTTTGGCAGCCAAATGCAACTGGTATACTCATCTTTCTTACCTAGTATCAACAAGATCAAGTGAAAAAATATTCGCTGAAATTCCAGTAAACTTGGGAGTTTTGTGGAAGCTCTGCAAACACTTACATAAGAAAGCGTATTTTCCTTGCCTCTGCTTGGGGATACTGCAGCAGGGGACAATGCATAGAGAGTGCACTGAGAACTCATTGAGTGAGCCAAGTTTCCAAGAGGTATCACAAACTGTGTTTGATTTAGCATTCCAAATGCATGTATTCATATAGGGAAAAAAGAAGTGAAACCTAAAAATTCAAAGTGTTCCTGCAAAGGAACTCTTCAACATAAGATTACGAAATTTGGGCTGCCAAGTGCAACCCATATACTCATTTTTGCTGCCAAGTATCAACAAGATCGGGTGAAAAAACATTTGCTGAGAGTCCAGTAAACTCTGAGTTCTGTGGATGCTCTACAAACACTTTCAAATGAAAGTCTATTTTTCTCTGCTCTGCTTAGGGGTACATAAATCGGTAACAAAGCATAGAGAGCAGAATGAGAATTCATTTAGTGAGTCAAGTTTCAAGCAGCAAGCACAAACCGTGTTTGATTTAGATGTTCAAAAGCATGTATCCCTATAGGGGAAAAGGTAGTAAAACCTAAATATTCAAAGTCATCCTGCAAAGGAATGATTCAACCTAGCAGAACAAAATTTGTGCAGCCAAGCGAAACTGGTATACACATTTTTCCTACCAAGTATCAACAAGATAGGGTGACAAAATATTTGCTGAGGTTTCAGTAATCTATGAGTTTTTGGAAGCTCGGTGAATACTTTCCAAAGAAAGTGTGTTTTCCTTGCCTCTGCTTAGGGCTACTTCAACAGGGAACAAGGCATAGAGAGTGCACTGAGAACTAGTTGAGTGAGTCAAGTTACAAGCACACAGCAAAAACCGTGTTTGATTTAGAGTTCCAAATGCATGTATCCCTATAGGGGAAAATGAAGTGAAACCTAAAAATTCAAAGTTTTCCTGCAAACGAACGTTTCAATCGAGAAGCACGAAATTTGAACAGCCAAGGACAACTTGTATAGTTATCTCTCCTGTCGAATATCAAGAAGATCGGGTGAAACAATATTAGCTGAGATTCCAGTAAACTCATAGTACTACGGAAGCTCTGCAAACACTTTAAAATGAAAGTATATTTTCCTTGCCGCTGCTTAGGGCTACTTCATCAGGAAACAAAGCATAGAGAGTGCACTGAGAACTAACTGAGTGAGTCAAGTTTCATGCAGCTGGTACAAACCGTGTTTGAGTTAGAGTTCCAAATGCATGTATCCCTGTAGGGGAAAATGAAGTCAAACCTAAGATTTCAAAGTCTTCCTGCAAACGAACTATTCAACCTAGAAGATCTAAATTTGGGCAGCCAAATGCAACCGGTATACTTATCTTTCCTGTCGAGTTAACAACAAGTTAGGGTGAAAAAATATTTGCTGAGATTCCAGGAAACTCAAAGTTCTGTGGAATCACTGCAAATGCTTTCCAATGAAAGTTTCCTGCCCTTGCCTCTGCTTAGGGTTACTTCAACAGAAATCAAAGCATAGAGATCGCACTGGGAACTAGTTGAGTGAGTTTCAGTTTCAAGCAGCTGGCATAAACCGTGTTTGGTTTATAAATCCAAATGCATACGTCCCTGTAAGGAAAAGTGAAGTGAAACCTAAAAATTCAAAGTGTTCCTGCACACGAACTTTTCCACTAAAAGAACGAAATTTGGGTAGCTAAGTTCAACTGGTATACTCATCTTTCCTGATGAGGATCATCAAGATCAGGTGAGTAAATAGTTGCAGAGATTCCAGTTAACTTGGAGCTCTGTTGAAGCTCTGGAAATGCTTTCTAAGGAAAGCGTATGTTCCTCGCCTCCACTTAGGGCCACTTGAACAGGGAACAAAGCACAGAGAGCACACCAGGAACTAACTGAGTGAGTCAAGCTTCAAGCAGCTAGCACAAACAGTGTTTGATTTAGAGTTCCCAATGCATGTATTCCTATAGGTGAAAATGAAGAGAAACCCCCCAAATTCAATGTCTTCCTGAAAGCAAATGCTTCATCTTAGAACAACGAAATTTTGGCAGCCAAATGCAACTGGTATACTCATCTTTCTTACCTACTATCAACAAGATCAAGTGAAAAAATATTCGCTGAAATTCCAGTAAACTTGGGAGTTTTGTGGAAGCTCTGCAAACACTTACATAAGAAAGCGTATTTTCCTTGTATCTGCTTGGGGATACTGCAGCAGGGGACAATGCATAGAGAGTGCACTGAGAACTCATTGAGTGAGCCAAGTTTCCAAGTTGTATCACAAACTGTGTTTGATTTAGCATTCCAAATGCATGCATTCATATAGGGAAAAAAGAAGTGAAACCTAAAAATTCAAAGTCTTCCTGCAAAGGAACTCTTCAACATAAGATTACGAAATTTGGGCTGCCAAGTGCAACCCATATACTCATTTTTGCTGCCAAGTATCAACAAGATCGGGTGAAAAAACATTTGCTGAGAGTCCAGTAAACTCTGAGTTCTGTGGATGCTCTACAAACACTTTCAAATGAAAGTCTATTTTTCTCTGCTCTGCTTAGGGGTACATAAACTGGTAACAAAGCATAGAGAGCAGAATGAGAATTCATTCAGTGAGTCAAGTTTCAAGCAGCTAGCACAAAGCGTGTTTGATTTAGATGTTCAAAAGCATGTATCCCTATAGGGGAAAAGGTAGTAAAACCTAAATATTCAAAGTTATCCTGCAAAGGAATGATTCAACCTAGCAGAACAAAATTTGTGCAGCCAAGCCCAACTGGTATACACATTTTTCCTACCAAGTATCAACAAGATAGGGTGACAAAATATTTGCTGAGGTTTCAGTAATCTCTGAGTTTTTTGGAAGCTCGGTGAATACTTTCCAAAGAAAGTGTGTTTTCCTTGTCTTTGCTTAGGGCTACTTCAACAGGGAACAAGGCATAGAGAGTGCACTGACAACTAGTTGAGTGAGTCAAGTTACAAGCACACAGCAAAAACCGTGTTTGATTTAGAGTTCCAAATGCATGTATCCCTATAGGGGAAAATGAAGTGAAACTTAATAATTCAAAGTTTTCTTGCAAACGAACGTTTCAATCGAGAAGCACGAAATTTGAACAGCCAAGGACAACTTGTATAGTTATCTCTCCTGTCGAATATCAAGAAGATCGGGTGAAACAATATTAGCTGAGATTCCAGTAAACTCATAGTACTACGGAAGATCTTCAAACACTTTAAAAAGTAAGAATATTAAAAAAAAAATTAAAAAATAAAGTATATTTTCCATGCCGCTGCTTAGGGCTACTTATTCAGGACACAAAGCATAGAGAGTGCACTGAGAACTAACTGAGTGAATCAAGTTTCATGCAGCTAGCACAAACCGTGTTTGATTTAGATGTTCAAAAGCATGTATCCCTATAGGGGAAAAGGTAGAAAAACCTAAATATTCAAAGTCATCCTGCAAAGGAATGATTCAACCTAGCAGAACAAAATTTGTGCAGCCAAGTGCAACTGGTATACACATTTTTCCTACCAAGTATCAACAAGATAGGGTGACAAAATATTTGCTGAGGTTTCAGTAATCTCTGAGCTTTTTGGAAGCTCGGTGAATACTTTCCAAAAAAGTGTGTTTTCCTTGCCTCTGCTTAGGGCTACTTCAACAGGGAACAAGGCATAGAGAGTGCACTGAGAACTAGTTGAGTGAGTCAAGTTACAAGCACACAGCAAAAACCGTGTTTGATTTAGAGTTCCAAATGCATGTATCCCTATAGGGGAAAATGAAGTGAAACCTAAAAATTCAAAGTTTTCCTGCAAACGAACGTTTCAATCGAGAAGCACGAAATTTGAACAGCCTAGGACAACTTGTACAGTTATCTCTCCTGTCGAATATCAAGAAGATCGGGTGAAACATTATTAGCTGAGATTCCAGTAAACTCCTAGTACCACGGAAGCTCTGCAAACACTTTAAAACGAAAGTATATTTTCCTTGCCGCTGCTTAGGGCTACTTCATCAGGAAACAACGCATAGAGAGTGCACTGAAAACTAACTGAGTGAGTCAAGTTTCATGCAGCTAGTACAAACCGTGTTTGAGTTAGAGATCCAAATGCATGTATCCCTAAAGGGGAAAATGAAGTGAAACCTAAGATTTCAAAGTCTTCCTGCAAACGAACTATTCAACCTAGAAGATCTAAATTTGGGCAGCCAAATGCAACCGGTATACTTATCTTTCCTGTTGAGTTAACAACAAGTTATGGTGAAAAAATATTTGCTGAGATTCCAGGAAACTCAAAGTTCTGTGGAATCACTGCAAATGCTTTCCAATGAAAGTTTCCTGCCCTTGCCTCTGCTTAGGGTTACTTCAACAGAAATCAAACAAAGAGATCGCACTGAGAACTAGTTGAGTGAGTTTCAGTTTCAAGCACACAGCATAAACCGTGTTTGGTTTATACTTCCAAATGCATACGTCCCTGTAAGGAAAAGTGAAGTGAAACCTAAAAATTCAAAGTGTTCCTGCACACGAACTTTTCCACCTAGAAGAACGAAATTTGGGTAGCTAAGTGCAACTGGTATACTCATCTTTCCTGACCAGGATCATCAAGATCAGGTGAGTAAATAGTTGCAGAGATTCCAGTTAACTTGGAGCTCTGTTGAAGCTCTGGAAATGCTTTCTAAGGAAAGCGTATGTTCCTCGCCTCCACTTAGGGCCACTTCAACAGGGAACAAAGCACAGAGAGCACACCAGGAACTAACTGAGTGATTCAAGCTTCAAGCAGCTAGCACAAACAGTGTTTGATTTAGAGTTCCCAATGCATGTATTCCTATAGGTGAAAATGAAGAGAAACCCCCCAAATTCAATGTCTTCCTGAAAGCAAATGCTTCATCTTAGAACAACGAAATTTTGGCAGCCAAATGCAACTGGTATACTCATCTTTCTTACCTACTATCAACAAGATCAAGTGAAAAAATATTCGCTGAAATTCCAGTAAACTTGGGAGTTTTGTGGAAGCTCTGCAAACACTTACATAAGAAAGCGTATTTTCCTTGTATCTGCTTGGGGATACTGCAGCAGGGGACAATGCATAGAGAGTGCACTGAGAACTCATTGAGTGAGCCAAGTTTCCAAGTTGTATCACAAACTGTGTTTGATTTAGCATTCCAAATGCATGTATTCATATAGGAAAAAAGAAGTGAAACCTAAAAATTCAAAGTCTTCCTGCAAAGGAACTCTTCAACATAAGATTACGAAATTTGGGCTGCCAAGTGCAACCCATATACTCATTTTTGCTGTCAAGTATCAACAAGATCGGGTAAAAAAACATTTGCTGAGAGTCCAGTAATCTCTGAGTTCTGTGGATGCTCTACAAACACTTTCAAATGAAAGTGTATTTTTCTTTGCTCTGCTTAGGGGTACATAAACTGGTATCAAAGCATAGAGAGCAGAATGGGAATTCATTCAGTGAGTCAAGTTTCAAGCAGCTAGCACAAACCGTGATTGATTTAGATGTTCAAAGGCATGTATCCCTATAGGGGAAAAGTTAGTAAAACCTAAATATTCAAAGTCATCCTGCAAAGGAATGATTCAACGTAGCAGAACAAAATTTGTGCAGCCAAGTGCAACTGGTATACACATTTTTCCTACCAAGTATCAACAAGATAGGGTGACAAAATATTTGCTGAGGTTTCAGTAATCTCTGAGCTTTTTGGAAGCTCGGTGAATACTTTCCAAAGAAAGTGTGTTTTCCTTGCCTCTGCTTAGGGCTACTTCAACAGGGAACAAGGCATTTAGAGTGCACTGGGAACTAGTTGAGTGAGTCAAGTTACAAGCACACAGCAAAAACCGTGTTTGATTTAGAGTTCCAAATGCATGTATCCCTATAGGGGAAAATGAAGTGAAACCTAAAAATTCAAAGTTTTCCTGCAAACGAACGTTTCAATCGAGAAGCACGAAATTTGAACAGCCAAGGAAAACTTGTATAGTTATCTCTCCTGTCGAATATCAAGAAGATCGGGTGAAACAATATTAGCTGAGATTCCAGTAAACTCCTAGTACCACGGAAGCTCTGCAAACACTTTAAAATGAAAGTATATTTTCCTTGCCGCTGCTTAGGGCTACTTCATCAGGAAAAGAAGCATAGAGAGTTCACTGAGAACTAACTGAGTGAGTCAAGTTTCATGCAGCTAGTACAAACCGTGTTTGAGTTAGAGTTCCAAATTCATGTATCCCTATAGGGGAAAATGAAATGAAACCTAAGATTTCAAAGTCTTCTGCAAACGAACTATTCAACCTAGAAGATCTAAATTTGGGCAGCCAAATGCAACCGGTATACTTATCTTTCCTGTCGAGTTAACAACAAGTTAGGGTGAAAAAATATTTGCTGTGATTCCAGGAAACTCAAAGTTCTGTGGAATCACTGCAAATGCTTTCCAATGAAAGTTTCTTGCCCTTGCCTCTGCTTAGGGTTACTTCAACAGAATTCAAAGCATAGAGATCGCACTGAGAACTAGTTGAGTGAGTTTCATTTTCAAGCAGCTGGCATAAACCGTGTTTGGTTTATAATTCCAAATGCATACGTCCCTGTTAGGAAAAGTGACGTGAAACCTATTAATTCAAAGTGTTCCTGCACACGAACTTTTCCACCTAGAAGAACGAAATTTGGGTAGCTAAGTGCAACTGGTATACTCATCTTTCCTGACCAGGATCATCAAGATCAGGTGAGTAAATAGTTGCAGAGATTCCAGTTAACTTGGTGCTCTGTTGAAGCTCTGGAAATGCTTTCTAAGGAAAGAATATGTTCCTCGCCTCCACTTAGGACCACTTCAATGGGGAACAAAGCACAGAGAGCACACCAGGAACTAACTGAGTGAGTCAAGCTTCAAGCAGCTAGCACAAACAGTGTTTGATTTAGAGTTCCCAATGCATGTATTCCTATAGGTGAAAATGAAGAGAAACCCCCCAAATTCAATGTCTTCCTGAAAGCAAATGCTTCATCTTAGAAGAACGAAATTTTGGCAGCCAAATGCAACTGGTATACTCATCTTTCTTACCTGGTATCAACAAGATCAAGTGAAAAAATATTCGCTGAAATTCCAGTAAACTTGGGAGTTTTGTGGAAGCTCTGCAAACACTTACATAAGAAAGCGTATTTTCCTTGCCTCTGCTTGGGGATACTGCAGCAGGGGACAATGCATAGAGAGTGCACTGAGAACTCATTGAGTGAGCCAAGTTTCCAAGAGGTATCACAAACTGTGTTTGATTTAGCATTCCAAATGCATGTATTCATATAGGGAAAAAAGAAGTGAAACCTAAAAATTCAAAGTGTTCCTGCAAAGGAACTCTTCAACATAAGATTACGAAATTTGGGCTGCCAAGTGCAACCCATATACTCATTTTTGCTGCCAAGTATCAACAAGATCGGGTGAAAAAACATTTGCTGAGAGTCCAGTAAACTCTGAGTTCTGTGGATGCTCTGCAAACACTTTCAAATGAAAGTCTATTTTTCTTTGCTCTGCTTAGGGGTACATAAACCGGTAACAAAGCATAGAGAGCAGAATGAGAATTCATTCAGTGAGTCAAGTTTCAAGCAGCTAGCACAAACCGTGTTTGATTTAGATGTTCAAAAGCATGTATCCCTATAGGGGAAAAGGTAGTAAAACCTAAATATTCAAAGTCATCCTGCAAAGGAATGATTCAACCTAGCAGAACAAAATTTGTGCAGCCAAGCACAACTGGTATACACATTTTTCCTACCAAGTATCAACAAGATAGGGTGACAAAATGTTTGCTGAGGTTTCAGTAATCTCTGAGTTTTTTGGAAGCTCGGTGAATACTTTCCAAAGAAAGTGTGTTTTCCTTGCCTCTGCTTAGGGCTACTTCAACAGGGAACAAGGCATAGAGAGTGCACTGAGAACTAGTTGAGTGAGTCAAGTTACAAGCACACAGCAAAAACCGTGTTTGATTTAGAGTTCCAAATGCATGTATCCCTAGAGGGGAAAATGAAGTGAAACCTAAAAATTCAAAGTTTTCCTGCAAACGAACGTTTCAATCGAGAAGCACGAAATTTGAACAGCCAAGGACAACTTGTACAGTTATCTCTCCTGTCGAATATCAAGAAGATCGGGTGAAACAATATTAGCTGAGATTCCAGTAAACTCATAGTACTACGGAAGCTCTGCAAACACTTTAAAATGAAAGTATATTTTCCTTGCCACTGCTTAGGGCTACTTCATCAGGAAACAAAGCATAGAGAGTGCACTGAGAACTAACTGAGTGAGTCAAGTTTCATGCAGCTAGTACAAACCGTGTTTGAGTTAGAGTTCCAAATGCATGTATCCCTATAGGGGAAAATGAAGTCAAACCTAAGATTTCAAAGTCTT
This sequence comes from Marmota monax, assembly GCF_021218885.2. Classification (NCBI taxonomy): domain Eukaryota; kingdom Metazoa; phylum Chordata; class Mammalia; order Rodentia; family Sciuridae; genus Marmota; species Marmota monax. The sequence goes on along the minus strand of NW_026693736.1, from coordinate 45,956 downwards.
CCTGCAAACGAACTATTCAACCTAGAAGATCTAAATTTGGGCAGCCAAATGCAACCGGTATACTTATCTTTCCTGTCGAGTTAACAACAAGTTAGGGTGAAAAAATATTTGCTGAGATTCCAGGAAACTCAAAGTTCTGTGGAATCACTGCAAATGCTTTCCAATGAAAGTTTCTTGCCCTTGCCTCTGCTTAGGGTTACTTCAACAGAAATCAAAGCATAGAGATCGCACTGAGAACTAGTTGAGTGAGTTTCAGTTTCAAGCAGCTGGCATAAACCGTGTTTGGTTTATAATTCCAAATGCATACGTCCCTGTAAGGAAAAGTGAAGTGAAACCTAAAAATTCAAAGTGTTCCTGCACACGAACTTTTCCACCTAGAAGAACGAAATTTGGGTAGCTAAGTGCAACTGGTATACTCATCTTTCCTGACCAGGATCATCAAGATCAGGTGAGTAAATAGTTGCAGAGATTCCAGTTAACTTGGAGCTCTGTTGAAGCTCTGGAAATGCTTTCTAAGGAAAGCGTATGTTCCTCGCCTCCACTTAGGACCACTTGAACAGGGAACAAAGCACCGAGAGCACACCAGAAACTAACTGAGTGAGTCAAGCTTCAAGCAGCTAGCACAAACAGTGTTTGATTTAGAGTTCCCAATGCATGTATTCCTATAGGTGAAAATGAAGAGAAACCCCCCAAATTCAATGTCTTCCTGAAAGCAAATGCTTCATCTTAGAAGAACGAAATTTTGGCAGCCAAATGCAACTGGTATACTCATCTTTCTTACCTACTATCAACAAGATCAAGTGAAAAAATATTCGCTGAAATTCCAGTAAACTTGGGAGTTTTGTGGAAGCTCTGCAAACACTTACATAAGAAAGCGTATTTTCCTTGCCTGTGCTTGGGGATACTGCAGCAGGGGACAATGCATAGAGAGTGCACTGAGAACTCATTGAGTGAGCCAAGTTTCCAAGAGGTATCACAAACTGTGTTTGATTTAGCATTCCAAATGCATGCATTCATATAGGGAAAAAAGAAGTGAAACCTAAAAATTCAAAGTGTTCCTGCAAAGGAACTCTTCAACATAAGATTACGAAATTTGGGCTGCCAAGTGCAACCCATATACTCATTTTTGCTGCCAAGTATCAACAAGATCGGGTGAAAAAACATTTGCTGAGAGTCCAGTAATCTCTGAGTTCTGTGGATGCTCTACAAACACTTTCAAATGAAAGTCTATTTTTCTCTGCTCTGCTTAGGGGTACATAAACCGGTAACAAAGCATAGAGAGCAGAATGAGAATTCATTCAGTGAGTCAAGTTTCAAGCAGCTAGCACAAAGCGTGTTTGATTTAGATGTTCAAAAGCATGTATCCCTATAGGGGAAAAGGTAGTAAAACCTAAATATTCAAAGTCATCCTGCAAAGAATGATTCAACCTAGCAGAACAAAATTTGTGCAGCCAAGCCCAACTGGTATACACATTTTTCCTACCAAGTATCAACAAGATAGGGTGACAAAATATTTGCTGAGGTTTCAGTAATCTCTGATTTTTTTGGAAGCTCGGTGAATACTTTCCAAAGAAAGTGTGTTTTCCTTGTCTTTGCTTAGGGCTACTTCAACAGGGAACAAGGCATAGAGAGTGCACTGACAACTAGTTGAGTGAGTCAAGTTACAAGCACACAGCAAAAACCGTGTTTGATTTAGAGTTCCAAATGCATGTATCCCTATAGGGGAAAATGAAGTGAAACTTAATAATTCAAAGTTTTCTTGCAAACGAACGTTTCAATCGAGAAGCACGAAATTTGAACAGCCAAGGACAACTTGTATAGTTATCTCTCCTGTCGAATATCAAGAAGATCGGGTGAAACAATATTAGCTGAGATTCCAGTAAACTCATAGTACTACGGAAGATCTTCAAACACTTTAAAAAGTAAGAATATTAAAAAAAAATAAAAAAATAAAGTATATTTTCCATGCCGCTGCTTAGGGCTACTTATTCAGGACACAAAGCATAGAGAGCGCACTGAGAACTAACTGAGTGAGTCAAGTTTCATGCAACTAGCACAAACCGTGTTTGCTTTAGATGTTCAAAAGCGTGTATCCCTATAGGGGAAAAGGTAGTAAAACCTAAATATTCAAAGTCATCCTGCAAAGGAATGATTCAACCTAGCAGAACAAAATTTGTGCAGCCAAGCGCAACTGGTATACACATTTTTCCTACCAAGTATCAACAACATAGGGTGACAAAATATTTGCTGAGGTTTCAGTAATCTCTGAGTTTTTTGGAAACTCGGTGAATACTTTCCAAAGAAAGTGTGTTTTCCTTGCCTCTTCTTAGGGCTACTTCAACAGGGAACAAGGCAAAGAGAGTGCACTGAGAACTAGTTGAGTGAGTCAAGTTACAAGCACACAGCAAAAACCGTGTTTGATTTAGAGTTCCAAAAGCATGTATCCCTATAGGGGAAAATGAAGTGAAACCTAAAAATTCAAAGTTTTCCTGCAAACGAACGTTTCAATCGAGAAGCACAAAATTTGAACAGCCAAGGACAACTTGTATAGTTATCTCTCCTGTCGAATATCAAGAAGATCGGGTGAAACAATATTAGCTGAGATTCCAGTAAACTCATAGTACTACGGAAGCTCTGCAAACACTTTAAAATGAAAGTATATTTTCCTTGCCGCTGCTTAGGGCTACTTCATCAGGAAACAAAGCATAGAGAGTGCACTGAGAACTGAGTGAATCAAGTTTCATGCAGCTAGCACAAACCGTGTTTGATTTAGATGTTCAAAAGCATGTATCCCTATAGGGGAAAAGGTAGAAAAACCTAAATATTCAAAGTCGTCCTGCAAAGGAATGATTCAACCTAGCAGGACAAAATTTGTGCAGCCAAGTGCAACTGGTATACACATTTTTCCTACCAAGTATCAACAAGAGAGGGTGACACAATATTTGCTGAGGTTTCAGTAATCTCTGAGCTTTTTGGAAGCTCGGTGAATACTTTCCAAAAAAGTGTGTTTTCCTTGCCTCTGCTTAGGGCTATTTCAACAGGGAACAAGGCATAGAGAGTGCACTGAGAACTAGTTGAGTGAGTCAAGTTACAAGCACACAGCAAAAACCGTGTTTGATTTAGAGTTCCAAATGCATGTATCCCTATAGGGGAAAATGAACTGAAACCTAAAAATTCAAAGTTTTCCTGCAAACGAACGTTTCAATCGAGAAGCACGAAATTTGAACAGCCAAGGACAACTTGTATAGTTATCTCTCCTGTCGAATATCAAGAAGATCGGGTGAAACAATATTAGCTGAGATTCCAGTAAACTCATAGTACTATGGAAGCTCTGCAAACACTTTAAAATGAAAGTATATTTTCCTTGCCGCGGCTTAGGGCTACTTCATCAGGAAACAAAGCATAGAGAGTGCACTGAGAACTAACTGAGTGAGTCAAGTTTCATGCAGCTGGTACAAACCGTGTTTGAGTTAGAGTTCCAAATGCATGTATCCCTGTAGGGGAAAATAAAGTCAAACCTAAGATTTCAAAGTCTTCCTGCAAACGAACTATTCAACCTAGAAAATCTAAATTTGGGCAGCCAAATGCAACCGGCATACTTACCTTTCCTGTCGAGTTAACAACAATTTAGGGTGAAAAAATATTTGCTGAGATTCCAGGAAACTCAAATTCTGTGGAATCACTGCAAATGCTTTCCAATGAAAGTTTCCTGCCCTTGTCTCTGCTTAGGGTTACTTCAACAGAAATCAAACAAAGAGATCGCACTGAGAACTAGTTGAGTGAGTTTCAGTTTCAAGCAACTGCATAAACCGTGTTTGGTTTATAATTCCAAATGCATACGTCCCTGTAAGGAAAAGTGAAGTGAAACCTAAAAATTCAAAGTGTTCCTGCACACGAACTTTTCAACCCAGAAGAACGAAATTTGGGTAGCTAAGTGCAACTGGTATACTCATCTTTCCTGACGAGGATCATCAAGATCAGGTGAGTAAATAGTTGCAGAGATTCCAGTTAACTTGGAGCTCTGTTGAAGCTCTGGAAATGCTTTCTAAGGAAAGCGTATGTACCTCGCCTCCACTTAGGACCACTTGAACAGGGAACAAAGCACAGAGAGCACACCAGAAACTAACTGAGTGAGTCAAGCTTCAAGCAGCTAGCACAAACAGTGTTTGATTTAGAGTTCCCAATGCATGCATTCCTATAGGTGAAAATGAAGAGAAACCCCCCAAATTCAATGTCTTCCTGAAAGCAAATGCTTCATCTTAGAAGAACGAAATTTTGGCAGCCAAATGCAACTGGTATACTCATCTTTCTTACCTAGTATCAACAAGATCAATGAAAAAATATTCGCTGAAATTCCGGTAAACTTGGGAGTTTTGTGGAAGCTCTGCAAACCCTTACATAAGAAAGCGTATTTTCCTTGCCTCTGCTTGGGGATACTGCAGCAGGGGACAATGCATAGAGAGTGCACTGAGAACTCATTGAGTGAGCCAAGATTCCAAGAGGTATCACAAACTGTGTTTGATTTAGCATTCCAAATGCATGTATTCATATTGGGAAAAAAGAAGTGAAACATAAAATTTCAAAGTCTTCCTGCAAAGGAACTCTTCAACATAAGATTATGAAATTTGGGCTGCCAAGTGCAACCCATATACTCATTTTTGCTGCCAAGTATCAACAAGATCGGGTGAAAAAACATTTGCTGAGAGTCCAGTAAACTCTGAGTTCTGTGGATGCTCTACAAACACTTTCAAATGAAAGTGTATTTTTCTTTGCTCTGCTTAGGGGTACATAAACTGGTATCAAAGCATAGAGAGCAGAATGGGAATTCATTCAGTGAGTCAAGTTTCAAGCAGCTAGCACAAACCGTGATTGACTTAGGTGTTCAAAGGCATGTATCCCTATAGGGGAAAAGTTAGTAAAACCTAAATATTCAAAGTCATCCTGCAAAGGAATGATTCAACGTAGCAGAACAAAATTTGTGCAGCCAAGTGCAACTGGTATACACATTTTTCCTACCAAGTATCAACAAGATAGGGTGACAAAATATTTGCTGAGGTTTCAGTAATCTCTGAGTTTCTTGGAAGCTCGGGGTATACTTTCAAAAAAGGGTGTTCTCCTTGCCTCTGCTTAGGGCTACTTCAACAGGGAACAAGGCATAGACAGTGCACTGAGAACTAGTTGAGTGAGTCAAGTTACAAGCACACAGCAAAAACCGTGTTTGATTTAGAGTTCCAAATGCATGTATCCCTATAGGGGAAAATGAAGTGAAACCTAAAAATTCAAAGTTTTCCTGCAAATGAACGTTTCAATTGAGAAGCATGAAATTTGAACAGCCAAGGACAACTTGTATAGTTATCTCTCCTGTCGAATATCAAGACGATCGGGTCAAACAATATTAGCTGAGATTCCAGTAAACTCATAGTACTACGGAAGCTCTGCAAACACTTTAAAATGAAAGTATATTTTCCTTGCCACTGCTTAGGGCTACTTCATCAGGAAACAAAGCATAGAGAGTGCACTGAGAACTAACTGAGTTAGTCAAGATTCATGCAGCTAGTACAAACCGTGTGTGAGTTAGTGTTCCAAATGCATGTATCCCTATAGGGGAAAATGAAGTGAAACCTAAGATTTCAAAGTCTTCCTGCAAACGAACTATTCAACCTAGAATATCTAAATTTGGGCAGCCAAATGCAACCGGTATACTTATCTTTCCTGTCGAGTTAACAACAAGTTAGGGTGAAAAAATATTTGCTGAGATTCCAGGAAACTCAAAGTTCTGTGGAATCACTGCAAATGCTTTCCAATGAAAGTTTCTTGCCCTTGCCTCTGCTTAGGGTTACTTCAACAGAAATCAAAGCATAGAGATCGCACTGAGAACTAGTTGAGTGAGTTTCAGTTTTAAGCACACAGCATAAACCGTGTTTGGTTTATAATTCCAAATGCATACGTCCCTGTAAGGAAAAGTGAAGTGAAACCTATTAATTCAAAGTGTTCCTGCACACGAATTTTCCACCTGGAAGAACGAAATTTGGGTAGCTAAGTGCAACTGGTATACTCATCTTTCCTGACGAGGATCATCAAGATCAGGTGAGTAAATAGTTGCAGAGATTCCAGTTAACTTGCTGCTCTGTTGAAGCTCTGGAAATGCTTTCTAAGGAAAGAATATGTTCCTCGCCTCCACTTAGGACCACTTCAATGGGGAACAAAGCACAGAGAGCACACCAGGAACTAACTGAGTGAGTCAAGCTTCAAGCAGCTAGCACAAACAGTGTTTGATTTAGAGTTCCCAATACATGTATTCCTATAGGTGAAAATGAAGAGAAACCCCCCAAATTCAATGTCTTCCTGAAAGCAAATGCTTCATCTTAGAAGAACGAAATTTTGGCAGCCAAATGCAACTGGTATACTCATCTTTCTTACCTAGTATCAACAAGATCAATGAAAAAATATTCGCTGAAATTCCGGTAAACTTGGGAGTTTTGTGGAAGCTCTGCAAACACTTACATAAGAAAGCGTATTTTCCTTGCCTCTGCTTGGGGATACTGCAGCAGGGGACAATGCATAGAGAGTGCACTGAGAACTCATTGAGTGAGCCAAGTTTCCAAGAGGTATCACAAACTGTGTTAGATTTAGCATTCCAAATGCATGTATTCATATAGGGAAAAAAGAAGTGAAACCTAAAAATTCAAAGTGTTCCTGCAAAGGAACACTTCAACATAAGATTACGAAATTTGGGCTGCCAAGTGCAACCCATATACTCATTTTTGCTGCCAAGTATCAACAAGATTGGGTGAAAAAACATTTGCTGAGAGTCCAGTAAACTCTGAGTTCTGTGGATGCTCTACAAACACTTTCAAATGAAAGTCTATTTTTCTTTGCTCTGCTTAGGGGTACATAAACCGGTAACAAAGCATAGAGAGCAGAATGAGAATTCATTCAGTGAGTCAAGTTTCAAGCAGCTAGCACAAACCGTGTTTGATTTAGATGTTCCAAAGCATGTATCCCTATAGGGGAAAAGGTAGTAAAACCTAAATATTCAAAGTCATCCTGCAAAGGAATGATTCAACCTAGCAGAACAAAATATGTGCAGCCAAGCGCAACTGGCATACACATTTTTTCCTACCAAGTATCAACAAGATAGGGTGACAAAATATTTGCTGAGGTTTCAGTAATCTCTGAGTTTCTTGGAAGCTCGGGGTATACTTTCCAAAGAAAGTGTGTTTTCCTTGCCTCTGCTTAGGGCTACTTCAACAGGGAACAAGGCATAGAGAGTGCACTGACAACTAGTTGAGTGAGTCAAGTTACTAGCACACAGCAAAAACCGTGTTTGATTTAGAGTTCCAAATGCATATATCCCTATAGGGGAAAATGAAGTGAAACTTAATAATTCAAAGTTTTCTTGCAAACGAACGTTTCAATCGAGAAGCACGAAATTTGAACAGCCAAGGACAACTTGTATAGTTATCTCTCCTGTCGAATATCAAGAAGATCGGGTGAAACAATATTAGCTGAGATTCCAGTAAACTCATAGTACTACGGAAGATCTTCAAACACTTTAAAAAGTAAGAATATTAAAAAAATAAAATAAAAAAATAAAGTATATTTTCCATGCCACTGCTTAGGGCTACTTATTCAGGACACAAAGCATAGAGATCGCACTGAGAACTAGTTGAGTGAGTTTCAGTTTCAAGCAGCTGGCATAAACCGTGTTTGGTTTATAATTCCAAATGCATACGTCCCTGTAAGGAAAAGTGAAGTGAAACCTAAAAATTCAAAGTGTTCCTGCACACGAACTTTTCCACCTAGAAGAACGAAATTTGGGAAGCTAAGTGCAACTGGTATACTCATCTTTCCTGACCAGGATCATCAAGATCAGGTGAGTAAATAGTTGCAGAGATTCCAGTTAACTTGGAGCTCTGTTGAAGCTCTGGAAATGCTTTCTAAGGAAAGAATATGTTCCTCGCCTCCACTTAGGACCACTTGAACAGGGAACAAAGCACAGAGAGCACACCAGGAACTAACTGAGTGAGTGAAGCTTCAAGAAGCTAGCACAAACAGTGTTTGATTTAGAGTTCCCAATGCATGTATTCCTATAGGTGAAAATGAAGAGAAACCCCCCAAATTCAACGTCTTCCTGAAAGCAAATGCTTCATCTTAGAAGAACGAAATTTTGGCAGCCAAATGCAACTGGTATACTCATCTTTCTTACCTACTATCAACAAGATCAAGTGAAAAAATATTCGCTGAAATTCCAGTAAACTTGGGAGTTTTGTGGAAGCTCTGCAAACACTTACATAAGAAAGCGTATTTTCCTTGTATCTGCTTGGGGATACTGCAGCAGGGGACAATGCATAGAGAGTGCACTGAGAACTAATTGAGTGAGCCAAGTTTCCAAGTTGTATCACAAACTATGTTTGATTTAGTATTCCAAATGCATGTATTCATATAGGAAAAAAGAAGTGAAACCTAAAAATTCAAAGTCTTCCTGCAAAGGAACTCTTCAACATAAGATTACGAAATTTGGGCTGCCAAGTGCAACCCATATACTCATTTTTGCTGTCAAGTATCAACAAGATCGGGTGAAAAAACATTTGCTGAGAGTCCAGTAATCTCTGAGTTCTGTGGATGCTCTACAAACACTTTCAAATGAAAGTCTATTTTTCTTTGCTCTGCTTAGGGGTACATAAACCGGTAACAAAGCATAGAGAGCAGAATGAGAATTCATTCAGTGAGTCAAGTTTCAAGCAGCTAGCACAAACCGTGTTTGATTTAGATGTTCCAAAGCATGTATCCCTATAGGGGAAAAGGTAGTAAAACCTAAATATTCAAAGTCATCCTGCAAAGGAATGATTCAACCTAGCAGAACAAAATTTGTGCAGCCAAGCGCAACTGGCATACACATTTTTCCTACCAAGTATCAACAAGATAGGGTGACAAAATATTTGCTGAGGTTTCAGTAATCTCTGAGTTTCTTGGAAGCTCGGGGTATACTTTCCAAAGAAAGTGTGTTTTCCTTGCCTCTGCTTAGGGCTACTTCAACAGGGAACAAGGCATAGAGAGTGCACTGAGAACTAGTTGAGTGAGTCAAGTTACAAGCACACAGCAAAAACCGTGTTTGATTTAGAGTTCCAAATGCATGTATCCCTATAGGGGAAAATGAAGTGAAACCTAAAAATTCAAAGTTTTCCTGCAAATGAACGTTTCAATCGAGAAGCATGAAATTTGAACAGCCAAGGACAACTTGTATAGTTATTTCTCCTGTCGAATATCAAGAAGATCGGGTGAAACAATATTAGCTGAGATTCCAGTAAACTCATAGTACTACGGAAGCTCTGCAAACACTTTAAAATGAAAGTATATTTTCCTTGCCACTGCTTAGGGCTACTTCATCAGGAAACAAAGCATAGAGAGTGCACTGAGAACTAACTGAGTGAGTCAAGTTTCATGCAGCTAGTACAAACAGTGTTTGATTTAGAGTTCCCAATACATGTATTCCTATAGGTGAAAATGAAGAGAAACCCCCCAAATTCAATGTCTTCCTGAAAGCAAATGCTTCATCTTAGAAGAACGAAATTTTGGCAGCCAAATGCAACTGGTATACTCATCTTTCTTACCTAGTGTCAACAAGATCAATGAAAAAATATTCGTTGAAATTCCGGTAAACTTGGGAGTTTTGTGGAAGCTCTGCAAACACTTACATAAAAAGCGTATTTTCCTTGCCTCTGCTTGGGGATACTGCAGCAGGGGACAATGCATAGAGAGTGCACTGAGAACTCATTGAGTGAGCCAAGTTTCCAAGTTGTATCACAAACTGTGTTTGATTTAGCATTCCAAATGCATGTATTCATATAGGGAAAAAAGAAGTGAAACCTAAAAATTCAAAGTGTTCCTGCAAAGGAACTCTTCAACATAAGATTACGAAATTTGGGCTTCCAAGTGCAACCCATATACTCATTTTTGCTGCCAAGTATCAACAAGATCGGGTGAAAAAACATTTGCTGAGAGTCCAGTAAACTCTGAGTTCTGTGGATGCTCTGCAAACACTTTCAAATGAAAGTCTATTGTTCTTTGCTCTGCTTAAGGGTACATAAACCCGTAACAAAGCATAGAGAACAGAATGAGAATTCATTCAGTGAGTCAAGTTTCAAGCAGCTAGCACAAACCGTGTTTGATTTAGATGTCCCAAAGCCTGTATCCCTACAGGGGAAAATGTAGTAAAAAATAAATATTCAAAGTCATCCTGCAAAGGAATGATTCAACGTAGCAGGACAAAATTTGTGCAGCCAAGCGCAACTGGTATACACATTTTTCCTACCAAGTATCAACAAGATAGGGTGACAAAATATTTGCTGAGGTTTCAGTAATCTCTGAGTTTTTTGGAAGTTCGGTGAATACTTTCCAAAGAAAGTGTGTTTTCCTTGCCTCTGCTTAGGGCTACTTCAACAGGGAACAAGGCATAGACAGTGCACTAAGAAGCAGTTAAGTGAGTCAAGTTACAAGCACACAGCAAAAACCGTGTTTGATTTAGAGTTCCAAATGCATGCATCCGTATAGGGGAAAACGAAGTGAAACCTAAAAATTCAAAGTTTTTCTGCAAACGAACGTTTCAATCGAGAAGCACGGAATTTGAACAGCCAAGGACAACATGTATAGTTATCTCTCCTGTCGAATATCAAGAAGATTGGGTGAAACAATATTAGCTGAGATACCAGTAAACTCCTAGTACTACGGAAGCTCTGCAAACACTTTAAAATGAAAGTATATTTTCCTTGCCGCTGCTTAGGGCTACTTCATGAGGAAACAAACCATAGAGAGTGCACTGAGAACTTACTGAGTGAGTCAAGTTTCATGCAGCTAGTACAAACCGTGTTTGAGTTAGAGTTCCAAATGCATGTATCCCTATAGGGGAAAATGTAGGGAAACCTAAAAATTCAAAGTTTTCCTGCAAATGAACGTTTCAATCGAGAAGAACGAAATTTGAATAGCCAAGGACAACTTGTATAGTTATCTCTCCTGTCTAATATCAAGAAGATCGGGTGAAACAATATTAGCTGAGATTCCCGTAAACTCATAGTACTACGGAATCTCTGCAAACACTTTCAAATGAAAGTATATTTTCCTTGCCGCTGCTTAGGGCTACTTCATCAGGAAACAAAGCATAGAGAGTGCACTGAGAACTAACTGAGTGAGTCAAGTTTCATGAAGCTACCACAAACCGTGTTTGATTTAGATGTTAAAAGCATGTATCCTTATAGGAGAAAAGGTAGTAAACCTAAAAATTCAAAGTCACCCTGCAAAGGAATAATTCAACCTAGCAGAACAAAATTTGTGCAGCCAAGTGCAACTGGTATACACATTTTTCCTACCAAGTATCAACAAGATAGGGTGACAAAATATTTGCTGAGGTGTCAGTAATCTCTGAGCTTTTTGGAAGATAGGTGAATACTTTCCAAAAAAGTGTGTTTTCCTTGCCTCTGCTTAGGGCTACTTCAACAGGGAACAAGGCATAGACAGTGCACTGAGAACTAGTTGAGTGAGTCAAGTTACAAGCACACAGCAAAAACCGTGTTTGATTTAGAGTTCCAAATGCATGTATCCCTATAGGGGAAAATGAAGTGAAACCTAAGATTTCAATGTCTTCCTGCAAACGAACTATGCAACCTAGAATATCTAAATTAGGGCAGCCAAATGCAAGTGGTATACTTATCTTTCCTTTCGAGTTAACAACAAGTTAGGGTGAAACAATATTAGCTGAGATTCCAGTAAACTCATAGTACTACGGAAGCTCTGCAAACACTTTAAAATGAAAGTATATTTTCCTTGCCGCTGCTTAGGGCTACCTCATCAGGAAACAAAGCATACAGAGTGCACTGAGAACTAACTGAGTGAGTCAAGTTTCATGCAGCTATCACAAACCGTGTTTGATTTAGATGTTCAAAAGCATGTATCCCTCTAGGGGAAAAGGTAGTAAAACCTAAATATTCAAAGTCATCCTGCAAAGGAATGATTCAACCTAGCAGAACAAAATTTGTGCAGCCAAGCGCAACTGGTATACACATTTTTCCTACCAAGTATCAACAAGATAGGGTGACAAAATATTTGCTGAGGTTTCAGTAAACTCTGAGTTTTTTGGAAGCTAGGTGAATACTTTCCAAAGAAAGTTTGTTTTCCTTGCCTCTGCTTAGGGCTACTTCAACAGGGAACAAGGCATAGAGTGTGCACTGAGAACTAGTTGAGGGAGTCAAGTTACGAGCACACAGCAAAAACCGTGTTTGATTTAGAGTTCCAAAAGCATGTATCCCTATAGGGGAAAATGAAGTGAAACCTAAAAATTCAAAGTGTTCCTGCAAACGAACGTTTCAATCAAGAAGCACGAAATTTGAACAGCCAAGGACAAGTTGTATAGTTATCTCTCCTGTGGAGTATCAAGAAGATCGGGTGAAACAATATTAGCTGAGATTCCAGTAAACTCATAGTACTACGGAAGCTCTGCAAACACTTTAAAATGAAAGTATATTTTCCTTGCCGCTGCTTAGGGCTACTTCATCAGGAAACAAAGCACAGAGAGAGTACTGAGAACTAACTGAGTGAGTCAAGTTTCATGCAACTAGCACAAACCGTGTTTGATTTAGATGTTCAAAAGCATGTATCCCTATAGGGGAAAAGGTAGTAAACCTAAATATTCAAAGTCACCCTGCAAAGGAATGATTCAACGTAGCAGAACAAAATTTGTGCAGCCAAGCGCAACTGGTATACACATTTATCCTACCAAGTATCAACAAGATAGGGTGACAAAATATTTGCTGAGGTTTCTAAAATCTCTGAGTTTTTTGGAAGCTCGGTGAATACTTTCCAAAAAAGTGTGTTTTCCTTGCCTCTGCTTAGGGCTACTTCAACAGGGAACAAGGCATAGAGAGTTCACTGAGAACTAACTGAGTGAGTCAAGTTTCATGCAGCTAGTACAAACCGTGTTTGAGTTAGAGTTCCAAATTCATGTATCCCTATAGGGGAAAATGAAATGAAACCTAAGCTTTCAAAGTCTTCTGCAAACGAACTATTCAACCTAGAAGATCTAAATTTGGGCAGCCAAATGCAACCGGTATACTTACCTTTCCTGTCGAGTTAACAACAATTTAGGGTGAAAAAATATTTGCTGAGATTCCTGGAAACTCAAAGTTCTGTGGAATCACTGCAAATGCTTTCCAATGAAAGTTTCTTTCCCTTGCCTCTGCTTAGGGTTACTTCAACAGAAATCAAAGCATAGAGATCACACTGAAAAATAGTTGAGTGAGTTTCAGTGTCAAGCAGCTGGCATAAACCGTGTTTGGCTTATAATTCCAAATGCATACGTCCCTGTAAGGAAAAGTGAATTGAAACCTAAAAATTCAAAGTGTTCCTGCACACGAACTTTTCCACCTAGAAGAATGAAATTTGGGTAGCAAAGTGCAACTGGTATACTCATCTTTCCTGACCAGGATCATCAAGATCAGGTGAGTAAATAGTTGCAGAGATTCCAGTTAACTTGGAGCTCTGTTGAAGCACTGGAAATGCTTTCTAAGGAAAGCGTATATTCCACGCCTCCACTTAGGACCACTTCAACAGGGAACAAATCACAGAGAGCACACCAGGAACTGAGTGAGTCAAGCTTCAAGCAGCTGGCACAAACAGTGTTTGATTTAGAGTTCCCAATGCATGTATTCCAATAGGTGAAAATGAAGAGAAATCCCCCAAATTCAATGTCTTCCTGAAAGCAAATGCTTCATCTTAGAAGAACGAAATTTTGGCATCCAAATGCAACTGGTATACTCATCTTTCTTACCTAGTATCAACAAGATCAAGTGAAAAAATATTCGCTGAAATTCCAGTAAACTTGGGAGTTTTGTGGAAGCTCTGCAAACACTTACATATGAAAGCGTATTTTCCTTGCCTCTGCTTGGGGATACTGCAGCAGGGGACAATGCATAGAGAGTGCACTGAGAACTAATTGAGTGAGCCAAGTTTCCAAGTTGTATCACAAACTGTGTTTGAGTCAGCATTCCAAATGCATGTATTCATATAGGGAAAAAAGAAGTGAAACCTAAAAATTCAAAGTGTTCCTGCAAAGGAACTCTTCAACATAAGATTACGAAATTTGGGCTGCCAAGTGCAACCCATATACGCATTTTTGCTGCCAAGTATCAACAAGATCGGGTGAAAAAATATTTGCTGAGAGTCCAGTAAACTCTGATTTCTGTGGATGCACTGCAAACACTTTCAAATGAAAGTCTATTTTTCTTTGCTCTGCTTAGGGGTACATAAACCGGTAACAAAGCATAGAGAGCAGAATGAGAATTCATTCAGTGAGTCAAGTTTCAAGCAGCTATCACAAACCGTGTTTGATTTAGATGTTCAAATGCATGGATCCCTATAGGGTAAAAGGTAGTAAAACCTAAATATTCAAAGTCATCCTGCAAAGGAATGATTCAACCAAGCAGAACAAAATTTGTGCAGCCATGCGCAACTGGTATACACATTTTTCCTACCAAGTATCAACAAGATAGTGTGACAAAATATTTGCTGAGGTTTCAGTAATCTCTGAGATTTTTGGAAGCTCGGTGAATACTTTCCAAAGAAAGTGTGTTTTCCTTGCCTCTGCTTAGGGCTACTTCAACAGGGAACAAGGCATAGAGAGTGCACTGAGAACTAGTTGAGTGAGTCAAGTTGCAATCACACAACAAAAACCGTGTTTGATTTAGAGTTCCAAATGCATGTATCCCTGTAGGGGAAAATGAAGTGAAACCTAAAAATTCAAACTTTTCCTGCAAACGAACGTTTCAATCGAGAAGCACGAAATTTGAACAGCCAAGGACAACTTGTATAGTTATCTCTCCTGTCGAATATGAAGAAGATTGGGTGAAACAATATTAGCTGAGATTCCAGTAAACTCATTGTACTACGGAAGCTCTGCAAACACTTTAAAACGAAAGTATATTTTCCTTGCCACTGCTTAGGGCTACTTCATCAGGAAACAAAGCATAGAGAGTGCACTGAGAACTAACTGAGTGAGTCAAGTTTCATGCAGCTAGTACAAACAGTGTTTGATTTAGAGTTCCCAATACATGTATTCCTATAGGTGAAAATGAAGAGAAACCCCCCAAATTCAATGTCTTCCTGAAAGCAAATGCTTCATCTTAGAAGAACGAAATTTTGGCAGCCAAATGCAACTGGTATACTCATCTTTCTTACCTAGTGTCAACAAGATCAATGAAAAAATATTCGTTGAAATTCCGGTAAACTTGGGAGTTTTGTGGAAGCTCTGCAAACACTTACATAAAAAGCGTATTTTCCTTGCCTCTGCTTGGGGATACTGCAGCAGGGGACAATGCATAGAGAGTGCACTGAGAACTCATTGAGTGAGCCAAGTTTCCAAGTTGTATCACAAACTGTGTTTGATTTAGCATTCCAAATGCATGTATTCATATAGGGAAAAAAGAAGTGAAACCTAAAAATTCAAAGTGTTCCTGCAAAGGAACTCTTCAACATAAGATTACGAAATTTGGGCTTCCAAGTGCAACCCATATACTCATTTTTGCTGCCAAGTATCAACAAGATCGGGTGAAAAAACATTTGCTGAGAGTCCAGTAAACTCTGAGTTCTGTGGATGCTCTGCAAACACTTTCAAATGAAAGTCTATTGTTCTTTGCTCTGCTTAAGGGTACATAAACCCGTAACAAAGCATAGAGAACAGAATGAGAATTCATTCAGTGAGTCAAGTTTCAAGCAGCTAGCACAAACCGTGTTTGATTTAGATGTCCCAAAGCCTGTATCCCTACAGGGGAAAATGTAGTAAAAAATAAATATTCAAAGTCATCCTGCAAAGGAATGATTCAACGTAGCAGGACAAAATTTGTGCAGCCAAGCGCAACTGGTATACACATTTTTCCTACCAAGTATCAACAAGATAGGGTGACAAAATATTTGCTGAGGTTTCAGTAATCTCTGAGTTTTTTGGAAGTTCGGTGAATACTTTCCAAAGAAAGTGTGTTTTCCTTGCCTCTGCTTAGGGCTACTTCAACAGGGAACAAGGCATAGACAGTGCACTAAGAAGCAGTTAAGTGAGTCAAGTTACAAGCACACAGCAAAAACCGTGTTTGATTTAGAGTTCCAAATGCATGCATCCGTATAGGGGAAAACGAAGTGAAACCTAAAAATTCAAAGTTTTTCTGCAAACGAACGTTTCAATCGAGAAGCACGGAATTTGAACAGCCAAGGACAACATGTATAGTTATCTCTCCTGTCGAATATCAAGAAGATTGGGTGAAACAATATTAGCTGAGATACCAGTAAACTCCTAGTACTACGGAAGCTCTGCAAACACTTTAAAATGAAAGTATATTTTCCTTGCCGCTGCTTAGGGCTACTTCATGAGGAAACAAACCATAGAGAGTGCACTGAGAACTTACTGAGTGAGTCAAGTTTCATGCAGCTAGTACAAACCGTGTTTGAGTTAGAGTTCCAAATGCATGTATCCCTATAGGGGAAAATGTAGGGAAACCTAAAAATTCAAAGTTTTCCTGCAAATGAACGTTTCAATCGAGAAGAACGAAATTTGAATAGCCAAGGACAACTTGTATAGTTATCTCTCCTGTCGAATATCAAGAAGATCGGGTGAAACAATATTAGCTGAGATTCCAGTAAACTCATAGTACTACGGAATCTCTGCAAACACTTTCAAATGAAAGTATATTTTCCTTGCCGCTGCTTAGGGCTACTTCATCAGGAAACAAAGCATAGAGAGTGCACTGAGAACTAACTGAGTGAGTCAAGTTTCATGAAGCTACCACAAACCGTGTTTGATTTAGATGTTAAAAGCATGTATCCTTATAGGAGAAAAGGTAGTAAACCTAAAAATTCAAAGTCACCCTGCAAAGGAATAATTCAACCTAGCAGAACAAAATTTGTGCAGCCAAGTGCAACTGGTATACACATTTTTCCTACCAAGTATCAACAAGATAGGGTGACAAAATATTTGCTGAGGTGTCAGTAATCTCTGAGCTTTTTGGAAGATAGGTGAATACTTTCCAAAAAAGTGTGTTTTCCTTGCCTCTGCTTAGGGCTACTTCAACAGGGAACAAGGCATAGACAGTGCACTGAGAACTAGTTGAGTGAGTCAAGTTACAAGCACACAGCAAAAACCGTGTTTGATTTAGAGTTCCAAATGCATGTATCCCTATAGGGGAAAATGAAGTGAAACCTAAGATTTCAAAGTCTTCCTGAAAACGAACTATGCAACCTAGAAGATCTAAATTAGGGCAGCCAAATGCAAGTGGTATACTTATCTTTCCTTTCGAGTTAACAACAAGTTAGGGTCAAACAATATTAGCTGAGATTCCAGTAAACTCATAGTACTACGGAAGCTCTGCAAACACTTTAAAATGAAAGTATATTTTCCTTGCCGCTGCTTAGGGCTACCTCATCAGGAAACAAAGCATACAGAGTGCACTGAGAACTAACTGAGTGAGTCAAGTTTCATGCAGCTATCACAAACCGTGTTTGATTTAGATGTTCAAAAGCATGTATCCCTCTAGGGGAAAAGGTAGTAAAACCTAAATATTCAAAGTCATCCTGCAAAGGAATGATTCAACCTAGCAGAACAAAATTTGTGCAGCCAAGCGCAACTGGTATACACATTTTTCCTACCAAGTATCAACAAGATAGGGTGACAAAATATTTGCTGAGGTTTCAGTAAACTCTGAGTTTTTTGGAAGCTAGGTGAATACTTTCCAAAGAAAGTTTGTTTTCCTTGCCTCTGCTTAGGGCTACTTCAACAGGGAACAAGGCATAGAGTGTGCACTGAGAACTAGTTGAGGGAGTCAAGTTACGAGCACACAGCAAAAACCGTGTTTGATTTAGAGTTCCAAAAGCATGTATCCCTATAGGGGAAAATGAAGTGAAACCTAAAAATTCAAAGTGTTCCTGCAAACGAACGTTTCAATCAAGAAGCACGAAATTTGAACAGCCAAGGACAAGTTGTATAGTTATCTCTCCTGTGGAGTATCAAGAAGATCGGGTGAAACAATATTAGCTGAGATTCCAGTAAACTCATAGTACTACGGAAGCTCTGCAAACACTTTAAAATGAAAGTATATTTTCCTTGCCGCTGCTTAGGGCTACTTCATCAGGAAACAAAGCACAGAGAGAGTACTGAGAACTAACTGAGTGAGTCAAGTTTCATGCAACTAGCACAAACCGTGTTTGATTTAGATGTTCAAAAGCATGTATCCCTATAGGGGAAAAGGTAGTAAACCTAAATATTCAAAGTCACCCTGCAAAGGAATGATTCAACGTAGCAGAACAAAATTTGTGCAGCCAAGCGCAACTGGTATACACATTTATCCTACCAAGTATCAACAAGATAGGGTGACAAAATATTTGCTGAGGTTTCTAAAATCTCTGAGTTTTTTGGAAGCTCGGTGAATACTTTCCAAAAAAGTGTGTTTTCCTTGCCTCTGCTTAGGGCTACTTCAACAGGGAACAAGGCATAGAGAGTTCACTGAGAACTAACTGAGTGAGTCAAGTTTCATGCAGCTAGTACAAACCGTGTTTGAGTTAGAGTTCCAAATTCATGTATCCCTATAGGGGAAAATGAAATGAAACCTAAGCTTTCAAAGTCTTCTGCAAACGAACTATTCAACCTAGAAGATCTAAATTTGGGCAGCCAAATGCAACCGGTATACTTACCTTTCCTGTCGAGTTAACAACAATTTAGGGTGAAAAAATATTTGCTGAGATTCCTGGAAACTCAAAGTTCTGTGGAATCACTGCAAATGCTTTCCAATGAAAGTTTCTTTCCCTTGCCTCTGCTTAGGGTTACTTCAACAGAAATCAAAGCATAGAGATCACACTGAAAAATAGTTGAGTGAGTTTCAGTGTCAAGCAGCTGGCATAAACCGTGTTTGGCTTATAATTCCAAATGCATACGTCCCTGTAAGGAAAAGTGAATTGAAACCTAAAAATTCAAAGTGTTCCTGCACACGAACTTTTCCACCTAGAAGAATGAAATTTGGGTAGCAAAGTGCAACTGGTATACTCATCTTTCCTGACCAGGATCATCAAGATCAGGTGAGTAAATAGTTGCAGAGATTCCAGTTAACTTGGAGCTCTGTTGAAGCACTGGAAATGCTTTCTAAGGAAAGCGTATATTCCACGCCTCCACTTAGGACCACTTCAACAGGGAACAAATCACAGAGAGCACACCAGGAACTGAGTGAGTCAAGCTTCAAGCAGCTGGCACAAACAGTGTTTGATTTAGAGTTCCCAATGCATGTATTCCAATAGGTGAAAATGAAGAGAAATCCCCCAAATTCAATGTCTTCCTGAAAGCAAATGCTTCATCTTAGAAGAACGAAATTTTGGCATCCAAATGCAACTGGTATACTCATCTTTCTTACCTAGTATCAACAAGATCAAGTGAAAAAATATTCGCTGAAATTCCAGTAAACTTGGGAGTTTTGTGGAAGCTCTGCAAACACTTACATATGAAAGCGTATTTTCCTTGCCTCTGCTTGGGGATACTGCAGCAGGGGACAATGCATAGAGAGTGCACTGAGAACTAATTGAGTGAGCCAAGTTTCCAAGTTGTATCACAAACTGTGTTTGAGTCAGCATTCCAAATGCATGTATTCATATAGGGAAAAAAGAAGTGAAACCTAAAAATTCAAAGTGTTCCTGCAAAGGAACTCTTCAACATAAGATTACGAAATTTGGGCTGCCAAGTGCAACCCATATACGCATTTTTGCTGCCAAGTATCAACAAGATCGGGTGAAAAAATATTTGCTGAGAGTCCAGTAAACTCTGATTTCTGTGGATGCACTGCAAACACTTTCAAATGAAAGTCTATTTTTCTTTGCTCTGCTTAGGGGTACATAAACCGGTAACAAAGCATAGAGAGCAGAATGAGAATTCATTCAGTGAGTCAAGTTTCAAGCAGCTATCACAAACCGTGTTTGATTTAGATGTTCAAATGCATGGATCCCTATAGGGTAAAAGGTAGTAAAACCTAAATATTCAAAGTCATCCTGCAAAGGAATGATTCAACCAAGCAGAACAAAATTTGTGCAGCCATGCGCAACTGGTATACACATTTTTCCTACCAAGTATCAACAAGATAGTGTGACAAAATATTTGCTGAGGTTTCAGTAATCTCTGAGATTTTTGGAAGCTCGGTGAATACTTTCCAAAGAAAGTGTGTTTTCCTTGCCTCTGCTTAGGGCTACTTCAACAGGGAACAAGGCATAGAGAGTGCACTGAGAACTAGTTGAGTGAGTCAAGTTGCAATCACACAACAAAAACCGTGTTTGATTTAGAGTTCCAAATGCATGTATCCCTGTAGGGGAAAATGAAGTGAAACCTAAAAATTCAAACTTTTCCTGCAAACGAACGTTTCAATCGAGAAGCACGAAATTTGAACAGCCAAGGACAACTTGTATAGTTATCTCTCCTGTCGAATATGAAGAAGATTGGGTGAAACAATATTAGCTGAGATTCCAGTAAACTCATTGTACTACGGAAGCTCTGCAAACACTTTAAAACGAAAGTATATTTTCCTTGCCACTGCTTAGGGCTACCTGATCAGGAAACAAATCATAGAGAGTGCAGTGAGAACTAACTGAGTGAGTCATGTTTCATGCAGCTTTTACAAACCGTGTTTGAGTTAGAGTTCCAAATGCATGTTTCCCTATAGGGGTAAATGAAGTGAAACCTAAGATTTCAAAGTCTTCCTGCAAACGAACTATTCAACCTAGAAGATCTAAATTTGGGCAGCCAAATGCAACCGGTATACTTATCTTTCCTGTCGAGTTAACAACAAGTTAGGGTGAAAAAATATTTGCTGAGATTCCAGGAAACTCAAAGTTCTGTGGAATCACTGCAAATGCTTTCCAATGAAAGTTTCTTGCCCTTGCCTCTGCTTAGGGTTACTTCAACAGAATTCAAAGCATAGAGATCGCACTGAGAACTAGTTGAGTGAGTTTCAGTTTCAAGCACACAGCATAAACCGTGTTTGGTTTATAATTCCAAATGCATACGTCCCTGTAAGGAAAAGTGAAGTGAAACCTAAAAATTCAAAGTGTTCCTGCACACGAACTTTTCCACCTAGAATAACGAAATTTGGGTAGCTAAGTGCAACTGGTATACTCATCTTTCCTGACCAGGATCATCAAGATCAGGTGAGTAAATAGTTGCAGAGATTCCAGTTAACTTGGAGCTCTGTTGAAGCTCTGGAAATGCTTTCTAAGGAAAGCGTATGTTCCTCGCCTGCACTTAGGACCACTTGAACAGGGAACAAAGCACAGAGAGCACACCAGGAACTAACTGAGTGAGTCAAGCTTCAAACAGCTAGCACAAACAGTGTTTGATTTAGAGTTCCCAATGCATGTATTCCTATAGGTGAAAATGAAGAGAAACCCCCCAAATTCAACGTCTTCCTGAAAGCAAATGCTTCATCTTAGAAGAACGAAATTTTGGCAGCCAAATGCAACTGGTATACTCATCTTTCTTACCTAGTACCAACAAGATCAAGTGAAAAAATATTCGCTGAAATTCCAGTAAACTTGGGAGTTTTGTGGAAGCTCTGCAAACACTTACATAAGAAAGCATATTTTCCTTGCCTCTGGTTGGGGATACTGCAGCAGGGGACAATGCATAGAGAGTGCACTGAGAACTCATTGCGTGAGCCAAGTTTCCAAGAGGTATCACAAACTGTGTTTGATTTAGCATTCCAAATGCATGTAATCATATAGGGAAAAAAGAAGTGAAACCTAAAAATTCAAAGTCTTCCTGCAAAGGAACTCTTCAACATAAGATTACGAAATTTGGGCTGCCAAGTGCAACCCATATACTGATTTTTGCTGCCAAGTACCAACAAGATCGGGTGAAAAAACATTTGCTGAGAGTCCAGTAAACTCTGAGTTCTGTGGATGCTCCACAAACACTTTCAAATGAAAGTCTATATGTCTTTGCTCTGCTTATGGGTACATAAACTGGTAACAAAGCATAGAGAGCAGAATGAGAATTCATTCAGTGAGCCAAGTTTCAAGCAGCTAGCACAAACCGTGTTTGATTTAGATGTTCAAAAGCATGTATCCCTATAGGGGAAAAGGTAGTAAAACATAAACATTCAAAGTCATCCTGCAAAGGAATGATTCAACCTAGCAGAACAAAATTTGTGCAGCCAAGTGCAACTGGTATACACATTTTTCCTACCAAGTATCAACAAGATAGGGTGACAAAATATTTGCTGAGGTTTCAATAATCTCTGAGTTTTTTGGAAGCTCGGTGAATACTTTCCAAAGAAAGTGAGATTTCCTTGCCTCTGCTTAGGGCTACTTCAACAGGGAACAAGGCATAGAGAGTGCACTGAAAACTAGTTGAGTGAGTCAAGTTACAAGCACACAGCAAAAACCGTGTTTGATTTAGAGTTCCAAATGCATGTATCCCTATAGGAGAAAATGAAGTGAAACCTAAAAATTCAAAGTTTTCCTGCAAACGAACGTTTCAATCGAGAAGCACGGAATTTGAACAGCCAAGGACAACTTGTATAGTTATCTCTCCTGTCGAATATCAAGAAGATCGGGTGAAAGAATATTAGCTGAGATTCCTGTAAACGCATAGTACTACGGAAGCTCTGCAAACACTTTAAAAAGTAAGTATATTAAAAAAATAATAAAAAATAAAGTATATTTTCCATGCCGCTGCTTTGGGCTACTTCATCAGGAAACAAAGCATAGAGAGTGCACTGAGAACTAACTGAGTGCGTCAATTTTCATGCACCTAGCACAAACCGTGTTTGATTTAGATGTTCAAAAGCATGTATCCCTTTAGGGGAAAAGGTAGTAAAACCTAAATATTCAAAGTCATCCTGCAAAGGAATGATTCAACCTAGCAGAACAAAATTTGTGCAGCCAAACGCAACTGGTATACACATTTTTCCTCCCAAGTATCAACAAGATAGGGTGACGAAATATTTGCTGAGGTTTCAATAATCTCTGAGTTTTTTGGAAGCTCGGTGAATACTTTCCAAAGAAAGTGAGATTTCCTTGCCTCTGCTTAGGGCTACTTCAACAGGGAACAAAGCATAGAGAGTGCACTGAGAACTAGTTGAGTGAGTCAAGTTACAAGCACACAGCAAAAACCGTGTTTGATTTAGAGTTCCAAATGCATGTATCCCTATAGGGGAAAATGAAGTGAAACCTAAGATTTCAAAGTCTTCCTGCAAACGATCTATTCAACCTAGAAGTTCTAAATTTGGGCAGCCAAATGCAACCGGTATACTTATCTTTCCTGTCAAGTTAACAACAAGTTAGGGTGAAAAAATATTTGCTGAGATTCCAGGAAACTCAAAGTTCTGTGGAATCACTGCAAATGCTTTCCAATGAAGGTTTCTTGCCCTTTCCTCTGCTTAGGGTTACTTCAACAGAAATCAAAGCATAGAGATCGAACTGAGAACTAGTTGCGTGAGTTTCAGTTTCAAGCAGCTGGCATAAACCGTGTTTGGTTTATACTTCCAAATGCATATATCCCTGTAAGGAAAAGTGACGTGAAACCTAAAAATACAAAGTGTTCCTGCACACGAAATTTTCAACCTAGAATGACGAAATTTGGGTAGCTAAGTGCAACTGGTATACTCATCTTTCCTGACCAGGATCATCAATATCAGGTGAGTAAATAGTTGCAGAGATTCCAGTTAACTTGGAGCTCTGTTGAAGCTCTGGAAATGCTTTCTAAGGAAAGCATATGTTCCTCGCCTCCACTTAGGACCACTTCAACAGGGAACAAAGCACAGAGAGCACACAAGAAACTAACTGAGTGAGTCAAGCTTCAAGCACCTAGCACAAACAGTGTTTGATTTAGAGTTCCCAATGCATGTATTCCTATAGGTGAAAATGAAGAGAAACCCCCCAAATTCAATGTCTTCCTGAAAGCAAATGCTTCATCTTAGAAGAACGAAATTTAGGCAGCCAAATGCAACTGGTATACTCATCTCTCTTACCTAGTATCAACAAGATCAAGTGAAAAAATATTCGCTGAAATTCCAGTAAACTTGGGAGTTTTGTGGAAGCTCTGCAAACATTTACATAAGAAAGCGTATTTTCCTTGCCTCTGCTTGGGGATACTGCAGCAGGGGACAATGCACAGAGAGTGCACTGAGAACTAATTGAGTGAGCCAAGTTTCCAAGAGGTATTACAAACTGTGTTTGATTTAGCATTCCAAATGCATGTATTCATATAGGGAAAAAAGAAGTGAAACCTAAAAATTCAAAGTGTTCCTGCAAAGGAACTCTTCAACAAAAGATTACGAAATATGGGCTGCCAAGTGCAACCCATATACTCATTTGTGCTGCCAAGTATCAACAAGATCGGGTGAAAAAACATTTGCTGAGAGTCGAGTAAACTCTGAGTTCTTTGGATGCTCTACAAACACTTTCAAATGAAAGTCTATTTTTCTTTGCTCTGCTTAGTGGTACATAAACCGGTAACAAAGCAAAGAGAGCAGAATGAGAATTCATTCGGTGAGTCAAGTTTCAAGCAGCTAGCACAAACAGTGTTTCATTTAGATGTTCAAAAGCATGTATCCCTATAGGGGAAAAGGTAGTAAATCCTAAATATTCAAAGTCATCCTGCAAAGGAATGATTAAACCTAGCAGAACAAAATTTGTGCAGCCAAGCGCAACTGGTATACACATTTTTCCTACCAAGTATCAACAAGATAGGGTGACAAAATATTTGCTGAGGTTTCAGTAATCTCTGACTTTTTTCGAAGCTCGGTGAATACTTTCAAAAAAGTGTGTTTTCCTTGCCTCTGCTTAGGGCTACTTCAACAGGGAACAAGGCATAGAGAGTGCACTGAGAACTAGTTGAGTGAGTCAAGTTACAAGCACACAGCAAAAACCGTGTTTGATTTAGAGTTCCAAATGCATGTATCCCTAAAGGGGAAAATGAAGTGAAACCTAAAAATTCAAAGTTTTCCTGCAAACGAACGTTTCAATCGAGAAGCACGAAATTTGAACAGCCAAGGACAACTTGTATAGTTATCTCTCCTGTCGAATATCAAGAAGATCAGTTGAAACAATATTAGCTGAGATTCCAGTAAACTCATGGTACTACGGAAGCTCTTCAAACACTTTAAAATTAAAGTATATTTTCCTTGCCGCTGCTTAGGGCTACTTCATCAGGAAACAAAGCATAGAGAGCACATTGAGAACTAACTGAGTGAGTCAAGTTTCATGCAGCTAGCACAAACCGTGTTTGCTTTAGATGTTCAAAAGCATGTATCCCTCTTGTGGAAAGGTAGTAAAACCTAAATATTGAAAGTTATCCTGCAAAGGAATGATTCAACCTAGCAGAACAAAATTTGTGCAGCCAAGCGCAACTGGTATACACATTTTTCCTACCAAGTATCAACAAGATAGGGTGACAAAATATTTGCTGAGGTTTCAGTAATCTCTGAGTTTTTTGGAAGCTCGGTGAATACTTTCCAAAGAAAGTGTGTTTTCCTTGCCTCTGCTTAGGGCTACTTCAACAGGGAACAAGGCATAGAGAGTGCACTGGGAACTAGTTGAGTGAGTCAAGTTACAAGCACACAGCAAAAACCGTGTTTGATTTAGAGTTCCAAATGCATGTATCCCTAGAGGGGAAAATGAAGTGAAACCTAAAAATTCAAAGTTTTCCTGCAAACGAACATTTCAATTGAGAGGCACGATATTTGATCAGCCAAGGACAACTTGTATAGCTATCTCTCCTGTCGAATATCAAGAAGATCGGGTGAAACAATATTAGCTGAGATTCCATTAAACTCATAGTACTACTGAAGCTCTGCAAACACTTTACAATGAAAGTATATTTTCCTTGCCGCTGCTTAGGGCTACTTCATCAGGACACAAAGCATAGAGAGTGCACTGAGAACTAACTGAGTGAGTCAAGTTTCATGCAGCTAGTACAAACCGTGTTTGAGTTAGAGTTCCAAATGCATGTATCCCTTTAGGGGAAAATGATGTGAAACCTAAGATTTCAAGTCTTCCTGCAAACGAACTATTCAACCTAGAATATCTAAATTTGGGCAGCCAAATGCAACCGGTATACTTATCTTTCCTGTCAAGATAACAAAAATTTAGGGTGAAAAAACATTGCTGAGATTCCTGGAAACTCAAAGCTCTGTGGAATCACTGCAAATGCTTTCCTGTGAAAGATTCTTGCCCTTGCCTCTGGTTAGGGTTACTTCAACAGATATCAAAGCCTAGAGATCGCACTGAGAACTAGTTGAGTGAGTTTCAGTTTCAAGCAGCTGGCATAAACCGTGTTTGGTTTATAATTCCAAATGCATACGTCCCTGTAAGGAAAAGTGACGTGAAACCTAAAAATTCAAAGTGTTCCTGCACACGAACTTTTCCACCTAGAAGAACGAAATTTGGGTAGCTAAGTGCAACTGGTATACTCATCTTTCCTGACCAGGATCTTCAATATCAGGTGAGTAAATAGTTGCAGAGATTCCAGTTAACTTGGAGCTCTGTTGAAGCTCTGGAAATGCTTTCTAAGGAAAGCGTATGTTCCTCGCCTCCACTTAGGACCACTTCAACAGGGAACAAAGCACAGAGAGCACACCAGGAACTAATTGAGTGAGTCAAGCTTCAAGCAGCTGGCACAAACTGTGTTTGATTTAGAGTTCCAAATGCATGTATTCTTATAGGTGAAAATGAAGAGAAACCCCCAAATTCAATGTCTTCCTGAAAGCAAATGCTTCATCTTAGAAGAACGAAATTTTGGCAGACAAATGCAACTGGTATACTCATCTTTCTTACCTAATATCAACAAGATCAAGTGAAAAAATATTCGCTGAAATTCCAGTAAACTTGGGAGTTTTGTGGAAGCTCTGCAAACACTTACATAAGAAAGCGTATTTTCCTTGCCTCTGCTTGGGGATACTGCAGCAGGGGACAATGCATAGAGAGTGCACTGAGAACTCATTGAGTGAGCCAAGTTTCCAAGAGGTATCACAAACTGTGTTTGATTTAGCATTCGAAATGCATGTATTCATATAGGGAAAAAAGAAGTGAAACCTAAAATTTCAAAGTCTTCCTGCAAAGCAACTCTTCAACATAAGATTACGATATTTGGGCTGCCAAGTGCAACCCATATACTCATTTTTGCTGCCAAGTATCAACAAGATCGGGTGAAAAAACATTTGCTGAGAGTCCAGTAAACTCTGAGTTCTGTGGATGCTCTACAAACACTTTCAAATGAAAGTCTATTTTTCTTTGCTCTGCTTAGGGGTACATAAACTGGGAACAAAGCATAGAAAGCAGAATGAGAATTCATTCAGTGAGTCAAGTTTCAAGCTGCTAGCACAAATCGTGTTTGATTTAGATGTTCAAAAGCATGTATCCCTAGAGAGGAAAAGGTAGTAAAACCTAAATATTCAAAGTCATCCTGCAAAGGAATGATTCAACCTAGCAGAACAAAATTTATGCAGCCAAGCGCAACTGGTATGCACATTTTTCCGACCAAGTATCAACAAGATAGGGTGACAAAATATTTGCTGAGGTTTCAGTAATCTCTGAGTTTTTTGGAAGCTCGGTGAATACTTTCCAAAGAAGGTGTGTTTTCCTTGCCTGTGCTTAGGGCTACTTCAACAGGGAACAAGGCATAGAGAGTGCACTGAGAACTAGTTGAGTGAGTCAAGTTACAAGCACACATCAAAAACCGTGTTTGATTTGGAGTTGCAAATGCATGTATCACTGTTGGGAAAAAAGAAGTGAAACCTAAAAATTCAAAGTCTTCCTGCAAAGGAACTCTTCAACATAAGATTACGAAATTTGGGCTGCCAAGTGCAACCCATATACTCATTTTTGCTGCCAAGTATCAACAAGATTGGGTGAAAAAACATTTGCTGAGAGTCCAGTAAACTCTGAGTTCTGTGGATGCTCTACAAACACTTTCAAATGAAAGTCCATTTTCCTTTGCTCTGCTTAGGGGTACATAAACCGGTAACAAAGCATAGAGAGCAGAATGAGAATTCATTCAGTGAGTCAAGTGTCAAGCAGCTAGCACAAACCGTGATTGATTTAGATGTTCAAATCATGTATCCCTATAGGGGAAAAGGTAGTAAAACCTAAATATTCAAAGTCATCCTGAAAAGGAATGATTCAACTTAGCAGAACAAAATTTATGCAGCCAAGTGCAACTGGTATACACATTTTTCCTACCAAGTATCAACAAGATAGGGTGACAAAATATTTGCTGAGGTTTCAGTAATCTCTGACTTTTTTCGAAGCTCGGTGAATACTTTCAAAAAAGTGTGTTTTCCTTGCCTCTGCTTAGGGCTACTTCAACAGGGAA
Source organism: Marmota monax (assembly GCF_021218885.2). Taxonomy (NCBI): domain Eukaryota; kingdom Metazoa; phylum Chordata; class Mammalia; order Rodentia; family Sciuridae; genus Marmota; species Marmota monax. The sequence goes on along the minus strand of NW_026693736.1, from coordinate 17,584 downwards.
CAAGGCATAGAGAGTGCACTGAGAACTAGTTGAGTGAGTCAAGTTACAAGCACACAGCAAAAACCGTGTTTGATTTAGAGTTCCAAATGCATGTATCCCTATGGGGGAAAATGAAGTGAAACCTAGGAATTCAAAGTCTTCCTCCAAAGGAACTCTTCAAAATAAGATGACGAAATTTGGGCTGCCAAGTGCAACCCATATACTCATTTTTGCTGCCAAGTATCAACAAGATCGGGTGAAAAAACATTTCCTGAGAGTCCAGTAAACCTTGAGTTCTGTGGATGCTCTACAAACACTTTCAAATGAAAGTCTATTATTCTTTGCTCTGCTTAGGGGTACATAAACCAGAAACAAAGCAAAGAGGGGAGAATGAGAATTCATTCAGTGAGTCAAGTTTCAAGCAGCTAGCACAAACCGTGTTTGATTTAGATGTTCAAAAGCATGTATCCCTATAGGGGAAAATGAAGTGAAACCTAAAAATTCAAAGTTTTCCTGCAAACGAAAGTTTCGATCGAGAAGCACGAAATTTGAACAGCCAAGGACAACTTGTATAGTTATCTCTCCTGTCGAATATCAAGAAGATCGGGTGAAACAATATTAGCTGAGATTCCAGTAAACTCATAGTACTACGGAAGCACTGCAAACACTTTAAAATGAAAGAATATTTTCCTTGCCACTGCTTAGGGCTACTTCATCAGGAAACAAAGCATAGAGAGCGCACTGAGAACTAACTGAGTGAGTCAAGTTTCATGCAGCTAGCACAAACCGTGTTTGATTTAGATGTTCAAAAGCATGTATCCCTCTAGGGGAAAAGGTAAGAAACCTAAATATTCAAAGTCATCCTGCAAAGGAATTATTCAACCTAGCAGAACAAAATTTGTGCAGCCAAGCGCAACTGGTACACACTTTTTTCCGACCAAGTATCAACAAGATAGGGTGACAAAATATTTGCTGAGGTTTCAGTAATCTCTGAGTTTTTTGGAAGCTCCCTGAATACTTTCCAAAGAAAGTGTGTTTTCCTTGCGTCTGCTTAGGGCTACTTCAACACGGAACAAGGCATATAGAGTGCACTGAGAAATAACTGAGTGAGTCAAGTTTCATGCAGCTAGTACAAACCATGTTTGAGTTAGAGTTCCAAATGCATGTATCCCTATAGTGGAAAATGAATGAAACCTAAAATTTCAAAGTCTTCCTGCAAAGGAACCTTTCAACCCAGAAGATCTAAATTTGGGCAGCCAAATGCAACCGGTATACTTATCTTTCCTGTCGAGTTAACAAGTTATGGTGAAAAAATATTTGCTGAGATTCCAGGAAACTCAAAATTCTGTGGAATCACTGCAAATGCTTTCCAATGAAAGTTTCTTGCCCTTGCCTCTGCTTAGGGTTACTTCAACAGAAATCAAAGCATAGAGATCGCACTGAGAACTGGTTGAGTGAGTTTCAGTTTCAAGCAGCTGGCATAAACTGTGTTTGGTTTATAATTCCAAATGCATACGTCCCTGTAAGGAAAAGTGGATTGAAACCTAAAAATTCAAAATGTTCCTGCACACGAACTTTTCATCCTAGAAGAACAACATTTGGGTAGCTAACTGCAACTGCTATACTCATTTTTCCTGACCAGGATCATCAATATCAGGTGAGTAAATAGTTGCAGAGATTCCAGTTAACTTGGAGCTCTGTTGAAGCTCTGGAGATGCTTTCTCAGGAAAGAGTATGTTCCTCGCCTGCACTTAGGACCACTTCAAGAGGGAACAAAGCACAGAGAGCACACCAGGAACTAATTGAGTGAGTCAAGCTTCAAGCAGCTCGCACAAACAGTGTTTGATTTAGAGTTCCAAATGCATGTATCCCTATAGGGGAAAATGAAGTGAAACCTAAAAATTCAAAGTTTTCCTGCAAACGAACGTTTCAATCGAGAAGCACGAAATTTGAACAGCCAAGGACAACTTGTACAGTTATCTCTCCTGTCGAATATCAAGAAGATCGGGTGAAACAATATTAGCTGAGATTCCAGTAAACTCCTAGTAGCACGGAAGCTCTGCAAACAATTTAAAATGAAAGTATATTTTCCTTGCCGCTGCTTAGGGCTACTTCATCAGGAAACAAAGCATAGAGAGCGCAATGAGAACTAACTGAGTGAGTCAAGTTTCATGCAGCTAGCACAAACCGTGTTTGATTTAGATGTTCAAAAGCATGTATCCCTATAGTGGAAAAGGTAGTAAAACCTAAATATTCAAAGTCATCCTGCAAAGGAATGATTCAACCTAGCAGAACAAAATTTGTGCAGCCAAGCGCAACTGGTATACACATTTTTCCTACCAAGTATCAACAAGATAGGGTGACAAAATATTTGCTGAGTTTTCAGTAATCTCTGAGTTTTTTGGAAGCTCGGTGAATACTTTCAAAAGAAAGTGAGATTTCCTTGCCTCTGCTTCGGGCTACTTCAACAGGGAACAAAGCATAGAGAGTGCACTGAGAACTAGTTGAGTGAGTCAAGTTACAAGCACACAGCAAAAACCGTGTTTGATTTAGAGTTCCAAATGCATGTATCCCTATAGGGGAAAATGAAGTGAAACCTAAAAATTCAAAGTTTTCCTGCAAACGAACGTTTCAATCGAGAAGCACGAAATTTGAACAGCCAAGGACAACTTGTATAGTTATCTCTCCTGTCGAATATCAAGAAGATCGGGTGAAACAATATTAGCTGAGATTCCAGTAAACTCATAGTACTACGGAAGCTCTGCAAACACTTTAAAATGAAAGTATATTTTTCCTTGCCGCTGCTTAGGGCTACTTCATCAGGAAACAAAGCATAGAGAGTGCACTGAGAACTAACTGAGTGAGTCAAGTTTCATGCAGCTAGCACAAACCGTGTTTGATTTAGATGTTCAAAAGCATGTATCCCTATAGGGGAAAAGGTAGTAAAACCTAAATATTCAAAGTCATCCTGCAAAGGAATGATTCAACCTAGCAGAACAAAATTTGTGCAGCCAAGGGCAACTGGTATACACATTTTTCCTACCAAGTATCAACAAGATAGGGTGACAAAATATTTGCTGAGGTTTCAGTAATCTCTGAGTTTTTTGGAAGCTCGGAGAATACTTTCCAAAGAAAGTGTGTTTTCCTTGCCTCTGCTTAGGGCTACTTCAACAGGGAACAAGGCATAGAGAGTGCACTGAGAACTAGTTGAGTGAGTCAAGTTACAAGCACACAGCAAAAACCGTGTTTGATTTAGAGTTCCAAATGCATGTATCCCTATAGGGGAAAATGAAGTGAAACCTAAAAATTCAAAGTTTTCCTGCAAACAAACGTTTCAATCGAGAAGCACGAAAATTGAACAGCCAAGGACAACTTGTATAGTTATCTCTCCTGTCGAATATCAAGAAGATCGGGTGAAACAATATTAGCTGAGATTCCAGTAAACTCATAGTACTACGGAAGCTCTGCAAACACTTTAAAATGAAAGTATATTTTCCTTGCCGCTGCTTAGGGCTACTTCATCAGGAAACAAAGCATAGAGAGTGCACTGAGAACTAACTGAGTGAGTCAAGTTTCATGCAGCTAGCACAAACCGTGTTTGATTTAGATGTTCAAAAGCATGTATCCCTATAGGGGAAAAGGTAGTAAAACCTAAATATTCAAAGTCATCCTGCAAAGGAATGATTCAACCTAGCAGAACAAAATTTGTGCAGCCAAGCGCAACTGGTATACACATTTTTCCTACCAAGTATCAACAAGATAGGGTGACAAAATATTTGCTGAGGTTTCAGTAATCTCTGAGTTTTTTGGAAGCTCGGTGAATACTTTCCAAAGAAAGTGTGTTTTCCTTGCCTCTGCTTAGGGCTACTTCAACAGGGAACAAGGCATAGAGAGTGCACTGAGAACTAGTTGAGTGAGTCAAGTTACGAGCACACAGCAAAAACCGTGTTTGATTTAGAGTTCCAAATGCATGTATCCCTATAGGGGAAAATGAAGTGAAACCTAAAAATTCAAAGTTTTCCTGCAAACGAACGTTTCAATCGAGAAGCACGAAATTTGAACAGCCAAGGACAACTTGTATAGTTATCTCTCCTGTCGAATATCAAGAAGATCGGGTGAAACAATATTAGCTGAGATTCCAGTAAACTCATAGTACTACGGAAGCTCTGCAAACACTTTAAAATGAAAGTATATTTTCCTTGCCGCTGCTTAGGGCTACTTCATCAGGAAACAAAGCATAGAGAGTGCACTGAGAACTAACTGAGTGAGTCAAGTTTCATGCAGCTAGTACAAACCGTGTTTGAGTTAGAGTTCCAAATGCATGTATCCCTATAGGGGAAAATGAAGTGAAACCTAAGATTTCAAAGTCTTCCTGCAAACGAACTATTCAACCTAGAAGATCTAAATTTGGGCAGCCAAATGCAACCGGTATACTTATCTTTCCTGTCGAGTTAACAACAAGTTAGGGTGAAAAAATATTTGCTGAGATTCCAGGAAACTCAAAAGTTCTGTGGAATCACTGCAAATGCTTTCCAATGAAAGTTTCTTGCCCTTGCCTCTGCTTAGGGTTACTTCAACAGAAATCAAAGCATAGAGATCGCACTGAGAACTAGTTGAGTGAGTTTCAGTTTCAAGCACCTGGCATAAACCGTGTTTGGTTTATAATTCCAAATGCATACGTCCCTGTAAGGAAAAGTGAAGTGAAACCTAAAAATTCAAAGTGTTCCTGCACAGGAACTTTTCAACCAAGAAGAAGGAAATTTGGGTAGCTAAGTGCAACTGGTATACTCATCTTTCCTGACCAGGATCATCAAGATCAGGTGAGTAAATAGTTGCAGAAGTTCCAGTTAACTTGGAGCTCTGTTGAAGCTCTGGAAATGCTTTCTAAGGAAAGCGTATGTTCCTCGCCTCCACTTAGGACCACTTCAACAGTGAACAAAGCACAGAGAGCACACCAGGAACTAACTGAGTGAGTCAAGCTTCAAGCAGCTAGCACAAACAGTGTTTGATTTAGAGTTCCCAATGCATGTATTCCTATAGGTGAAAATGAAGAGAAACCCCCCCCAAATTCAATGTCTTCCTGAAAGCAAATGCTTCATCTTAGAAGAACGAAATTTTGGCAGCCAAATGCAACTGGTATACTCATCTTTCTTACCTAGTATCAACAAGATCAAGTGAAAAAATATTCGCTGAAATTCAAGTAAACTTGGGAGTTTTGTGGAAGCTCTGCAAACACTAACATAAGAAAGCGTATTTTGCTTGCCTCTGCTTGGGGATACTGCAGCAGGGGACAATGCATAGAGAGTGCACTGAGAACTCATTGAGTGAGCCAAGTTTCCAAGAGGTATCACAAACTGTGTTTGATTTAGCATTCCAAATGCATGTATTCATATAGGGAAAAAAGAAGTGAAACCTAAAAGTTCAAAGTCTTCCTGCAAAGGAACTCTTCAACATAAGAATACGAAATTTGGGCTGCCAAGTGCAAGCAATATACTCATTTTTGCAGCCAAGTATCAACAAGATCGGGTGAAAAAACATTTGCTGAGAGTCCAGTAAACTCTGAGTTCTGTGGATGCTCTACAAACACTTTCAAATGAAAGTCTATTTTTCTTTGCTCTGCTTAGGGGTACATAAACCGGTAACAAAGCACGGAGAGCACAATGAGAATTCATTCAGTGAGTCAAGTTTCAAGCAGCTAGCACAAACCGTGTTTGATTTAGATGTTCAAAAGCATGTATCCCTATAAGGGAAAAAGTAGTAAAACCTAAATATTCAAAGTCATCCTGCAAAGGAATGATTCAACCTAGCAGAACAAAATTTGTGCAGCCAAGCGCAACTGGTATACACATTTTTCCTACCAAGTATCAACAAGATAGGGTGACAAAATATTTGCTGAGGTTTCAGTAATCTCTGAGTTTTTTGGAAGCTCGGTGAATACTTTCCAAATAAAGTGTGTTTTCCTTGCCTCTGCTTAGGGCTACTTCAACAGGGAACAAGGCATAGAGAGTGCACTGAGAACTAGTTGAGTGAGTCAAGTTACGAGCACACAGCAAAAACCGTGTTTGATTTAGAGTTCCAAATGCATGTATCCCTATAGGGGAAAATGAAGTGAAACCTAAAAATTCAAAGTTTTCCTGCAAACGAACGTTTCAATCGAGAAGCACGAAATTTGAACAGCCAAGGACAACTTGTATAGTTATCTCTCCTGTCGAATATCAAGAAGATCGGGTGAAACAATATTAGCTGAGATTCCAGTAAACTCATAGTACTACGGAAGATCTGCAAACACTTTAAAATAAGAAAAAAAAAATAAAAAATAAGTATATTTTCCATGCCGCTGCTTAGGGCTACTTCATCAGGACACAAAGCATAGAGAGCGCACTGAGAACTAACTGAGTGAGTCAAGTTTCATGCAGCTAGCACAAACCGTGTTTGCTTTAGATGTTCAAAAGCATGTATCCCTATAGGGGAAAAGGTAGTAAAACCTAAATATTCAAAGTCATCCTGCAAAGGAATGATTCAACCTAGCAGAACAAAATTTGTGCAGCCAAGTGCAACTGGTATACACATTTTTCCTACCAAGTATCAACAAGATAGGGTGACAAAATATTTGCTGAGGTTTCAGTAATCTCTGAGTTTTTTGGAAGCTCGGTGAATACTTTCCAAAGAAAGTGTGTTTTCCTTGCCTCTGCTTAGGGCTACTTCAACAGGGAACAAGGCATAGAGAGTGCACTGAGAACTAGTTGAGTGAGTCAAGTTACAAGCACACAGCAAAAACCGTGTTTGATTTAGAGTTCCAAATGCATGTATCCCTATAGGGGAAAATGAAGTGAAACCTAAAAATTCAAAGTTTTCCTGCAAACGAACGTTTCAATCGAGAAGCACGAAATTTGAACAGCCAAGGACAACTTGTATAGTTATCTCTCCTGTCGAATATCAAGAAGATCGGGTGAAACAATATTAGCTGAGATTCCAGTAAACTCATAGTACTACGGAAGCTCTGCAAACACTTTAAAATGAAAGTATATTTTCCTTGCCGCTGCTTAGGGCTACTTCATCAGGAAACAAAGCATAGAGAGTGCACTGAGAACTAACTGAGTGAATCAAGTTTCATGCAGCTAGCACAAACCGTGTTTGATTTAGATGTTCAAAAGCATGTATCCCTATAGGGGAAAAGGTAGAAAAACCTAAATATTCAAAGTCGTCCTGCAAAGGAATGATTCAACCTAGCAGAACAAAATTTGTGCAGCCAAGTGCAACTGGTATACACATTTTTCCTACCAAGTATCAACAAGAGAGGGTGACAAAATATTTGCTGAGGTTTCAGTAATCTCTGAGCTTTTTGGAAGCTCGGTGAATACTTTCCAAAGAAAGTGTGTTTTCCTTGCCGCTGCTTAGGGCTACTTCATCAGGAAACAACGCATAGAGAGTGCACTGAGAACTAACTGAGTGAGTCAAGTTTCATGCAGCTAGTACAAACCGTGTTTGAGTTAGAGTTCCAAATGCATGTATCCCTATAGGGGAAAATGAAGTGAAACCTAAGATTTCAAAGTCTTCCTGCAAACGAACTATTCAACCTAGAAGATCTAAATTTGGGCAGCCAAATGCAACCGGTATACTTATCTTTCCTGTTGAGTTAACAACAAGTTATGGTGAAAAAATATTTGCTGAGATTCCAGGAAACTCAAAGTTCTGTGGAATCACTGCAAATGCTTTCCAATGAAAGTTTCTTGCCCTTGCCTCTGCTTAGGGTTACTTCAACAGAAATCAAAGCATAGAGATCGCACTGAGAACTAGTTGAGTGAGTTTCAGTTTCAAGCACACAGCATAAACCGTGTTTGGTTTATAATTCCAAATGCATACGTCCCTGTAAGGAAAAGTGACGTGAAACCTAAAAATTCAAAGTGTTCCTGCACACGAACTTTTCCACCTAGAAGAACGAAATTTGGGTAGCTAAGTGCAACTGGTATACTCATCTTTCCTGACCAGGATCATCAAGATCAGGTGAGTAAATAGTTGCAGAGATTCCAGTTAACTTGGAGCTCTGTTGAAGCTCTGGAAATGCTTTCTAAGGAAAGCGTATGTTCCTCGCCTCCACTTAGGACCACTTCAACAGGGAACAAAGCACAGAGAGCACACCAGGAACTAACTGAGTGAGTCAAGCTTCAAGCAGCTAGCACAAACAGTGTTTGATTTAGAGTTCCCAATGCATGTATTCCTATAGGTGAAAATGAAGAGAAACCCCCAAATTCAATGTCTTCCTGAAAGCAAATGCTTCATCTTAGAAGAACGAAATTTTGGCAGCCAAATGCAACTGGTATACTCATCTTTCTTACCTAGTATCAACAAGATCAAGTGAAAAAATATTCGCTGAAATTCCAGTAAACTTGGGAGTTTTGTGGAAGCTCTGCAAACACTTACATAAGAAAGCGTATTTTCCTTGTATCTGCTTGGGGATACTGCAGCAGGGGACAATGCATAGAGAGTGCACTGAGAACTAATTGAGTGAGCCAAGTTTCCAAGTTGTATCACAAACTGTGTTTGATTTAGCATTCCAAATGCATGTATTCATATAGGAAAAAAGAAGTGAAACCTAAAAACTCAAAGTCTTCCTGCAAAGGAACTCTTCAACATAAGATTACGAAATTTGGGCTGCCAAGTGCAACCCATATACTCATTTTTGCTGTCAAGTATCAACAAGATCGGGTGAAAAAACATTTGCTGAGAGTCCAGTAATCTCTGAGTTCTGTGGATGCTCTACAAACACTTTCAAATGAAAGTGTATTTTCCTTTGCTATGCTTAGGGGTACATAAACTGGTATCAAAGCATAGAGAGCAGAATGGGAATTCATTCAGTGAGTCAAGTTTCAAGCAGCTAGCACAAACCGTGATTGATTTAGATGTTCAAAGGCATGTATCCCTATAGGGGAAAAGTTAGTAAAACCTAAATATTCAAAGTCATCCTGCAAAGGAATGATTCAACGTAGCAGAACAAAATTTGTGCAGCCAAGTGCAACTGGTATACACATTTTTCCTACCAAGTATCAACAAGATAGGGTGACAAAATATTTGCTGAGGTTTCAGTAATCTCTGAGTTTCTTGGAAGCTCGGTGAATACTTTCCAAAGAAAGTGTGTTTTCCTTGCCTCTGCTTAGGGCTACTTCAACAGGGAACAAGGCATAGAGAGTGCACTGAGAACTAGTTGAGTGAGTCAAGTTACAAGCACACAGCAAAAACCGTGTTTGATTTAGAGTTCCAAATGCATGTATCCCTATAGGGGAAAATGAAGTGAAACCTAAAAATTCAAAGTTTTCCTGCAAACGAACGTTTCAGTTGAGAAGCACGAAATTTGAACAGCCAAGGAAAACTTGTATAGTTATCTCTCCTGTCGAATATCAAGAAGATCGGGTGAAACAATATTACCTGAGATTCCAGTAAACTCATAGTACTACGGAAGCTCTGCAAACACTTTAAAATGAAAGTATATTTTCCTTGCCGCTGCTTAGGGCTACTTCATCAGGAAACAAAGCATAGAGAGTGCACTGAGAACTAACTGAGTGAGTCAAGTTTCATGCAGCTAGTACAAACCGTTTTTGAGTTAGAGTTCCAAATTCATGTATCCCTGTAGGGGAAAATGAAATGAAACCTAAGATTTCAAAGTCTTCCTGCAAACGAACTATTCAACCTAGAAGATCTAAATTTGGGCAGCCAAATGCAACCGGTATACTTATCTTTCCTGTCGAGTTTACAACAAGTTAGGGTGAAAAAATATTTGCTGAGATTCCAGGAAACTCAAAGTTCTGTGGAATCACTGCAAATGCTTTCCAATGAAAGTTTCTTGCCCTTGCCTCTGCTTAGGGTTACTTCAACAGAAATCAAAGCATAGAGATCCCACTGAGAACTTGTTGAGTGAGTTTCAGTTTCAAGCAGCTGGCATAAACCGTGTTTGGTTTATAATTCCAAATGCATACGTCCCTGTAAGGAAAAGTGAAGTGAAACCTAAAAATTCAAAGTGTTCCTGCACACGAACTTTTCCACCTAGAAGAACGAAATTTGGGTAGCTAAGTGCAACTGGTATACTCATCTTTCCTGACCAGGATCATCAAGATCAGGTGAGTAAATAGTTGCTGAGATTCCAGTTAACTTGGTGCTCTGTTGAAGCTCTGGAAATGCTTTCTAAGGAAAGCGTATGTTCCTCGCCTCCACTTAGGACCACTTCAACAGGGAACAAAGCACAGAGAGCACACCAGGAACTAACTGAGTGAGTCAAGCTTCAAGCAGCTAGCACAAACAGTGTTTGATTTAGAGTTCCCAATGCATGTATTCCTATAGGTGAAAATGAAGAGAAACCCCCCAAATTCAATGTCTTCCTGAAAGCAAATGCTTCATCTTAGAAGAACGAAATTTTGGCAGCCAAATGCAACTGGTATACTCATCTTTCTTACCTAGTATCAACAAGATCAAGTGAAAAAATATTCGCTGAAATTCCGGTAAACTTGGGAGTTTTGTGGAAGCTCTGCAAACACTTACATAAGAAAGCGTATTTTCCTTGCCTCTGCTTGGGGATACTGCAGCAGGGGACAATGCATAGAGAGTGCACTGAGAACTCATTGAGTGAGCCAAGTTTCCAAGAGGTATCACAAACTGTGTTTGATTTAGCATTCCAAATGCATGTATTCATATAGGGAAAAAAGAAGTGAAACCTAAAAATTCAACGTGTTCCTGCAAAGGAACTCTTCAACATAAGATTACAAAATTTGGGCTGCCAATTGCAACCCATATACTCATTTTTGCTGCCAAGTATCAACAAGATCGGGTGAAAAAACATTTGCTGAGAGTCCAGTAGACTCTGAGTTCTGTGGATGCTCTACAAACAATTTCAAATGAAAGTCTATTTTTCTTTGCTCTGCTTAGGGGTACATAAACCGGTAACAAAGCACAGAGAGCAGAATGAGAATTCATTCAGTGAGTCAAGTTTCAAGCAGCTAGCACAAACCGTGTTTGATTTAGATGTTCAAAAGCATGTATCCCTATAGGGGAAAAGGTAGTAAAACCTAAATATTCAAAGTCATCCTGCAAAGGAATGATTCAACCTAGCAGAACAAAATTTGTGCAGCCAAGCGCAACTGGTATACACATTTTTCCTACCAAGTATCAACAAGATAGGGTGACAAAATATTTGCTGAGGTTTCAGTAATCTCTGTGTCTTTGGGAGCTCAGTGAATACTTTCCAAAGAAAGTGTGTTTTCCTTGCCTCTGCTTAGGGCTACTTCAACAGGGAACAAGGCATACAGAGTGCACTGAGAACTAGTTGAGTGAGTCAAGTTACAAGCACACAGCAAAAACCGTGTTTGATTTAGAGTTCCAAATGCATGTATCCCTATAGGGGAAAATGAAGTGAAACCTAAAAATTCAAAGTTTTCCTGCAAACGAACGTTTCAATCGAGAAGCACGAAATTTGAACAGCCAAGGACAACTTGTATAGTTATCTCTCCTGTCGAATATCAAGAAGATCGGGTGAAACAATATTAGCTGAGATTCCAGTAAACTCATAGTACTACGGAAGCTCTGCAAACACTTTAAAATGAAAGTATATTTTCCTTGCCGCTGCTTAGGGCTACTTCATCAGGAAACAAAGCATAGAGAGTGCACTGAGAACTAACTGAGTGAGTCAAGTTTCATGCAGCTAGTACAAACCGTGTTTGAGTTAGAGTTCCAAATGCATGTATCCCTATAGGGGAAAATGAAGTGAAACCTAAGATTTCAAAGTCTTCTGCAAACGAACTATTCAACCTAGAAGATCTAAATTTGGGCAGCCAAATGCAACCGGTATACTTATCTTTCCTGTCGAGTTAACAACAAGTTAGGGTGAAAAAATATTTGCTGTGATTCCAGGAAACTCAAAGTTCTGTGGAATCACTGCAAATGCTTTCCAATGAAAGTTTCTTGCCCTTGCCTCTGCTTAGGGTTACTTCAACAGAAATCAAAGCATAGAGATCGCACTGAGAACTAGTTGAGTGAGTTTCAGTTTCAAGCAGCTGGCATAAACCGTGTTTGGTTTATAATTCCAAATGCATACGTCCCTGTAAGGAAAAGTGAAGTGAAACCTAAAAATTCAAAGTGTTCCTGCACACGAACTTTTCAACCTAGAAGAACGAAATTTGGGTAGCTAAGTGCAACTGGTATACTCATCTTTCCTGACCAGGATCATCAAGATCAGGTGAGTAAATAGTTGCAGAGATTCCAGTTAACTTGGAGCTCTGTTGAAGCTCTGGAAATGCTTTCTAAGGAAAGCGTATGTTCCTCGCCTCCACTTAGGACCACTTGAACAGGGAACAAAGCACAGAGAGCACACCAGGAACTAACTGAGTGAGTCAAGCTTCAAACAGCTAGCACAAACAGTGTTTGATTTAGAGTTCCCAATGCATGTATTCCTATAGGTGAAAATGAAGAGAAACCCCCAAATTCAACGTCTTCCTGAAAGCAAATGCTTCATCTTAGAAGAACGAAATTTTGGCAGCCAAACACAACTGGTATACTCATCTTTCTTACCTAGTATCAACAAGATCAACTGAAAAAATATTCGCTGAAATTCCAGTAAACTTGGGAGTTTTGTGGAAGTTCTGCAAACACTTACATAAGAAAGCATATTTTCCTTGCCTGTGCTTGGGGATACTGCAGCAGGGGACAATGCATAGAGAGTGCACTGAGAACTCATTGAGTGAGCCAAGTTTCCAAGAGGTATCACAAACTGTGTTTGATTTAGCATTCCAAATGCATGCATTCATATAGGGAAAAAAGAAGTGAAACCTAAAAATTCAAAGTCTTCCTGCAAAGGAACTCTTCAACATAAGATTACGAAATTTGGGCTGCCAAGTGCAACCCATATACTCATTTTTGCTGCCAAGTATCAACAAGATCGGGTGAAAAAACATTTGCTGAGAGTCCAGTAAACTCTGAGTTCTGTGGATGCTCTACAAACACTTTCAAATGAAAGTCTATTTTTCTCTGCTCTGCTTAGGGGTACATAAACCGGTAACAAAGCATAGAGAGCAGAATGAGAATTCATTCAGTGAGTCAAGTTTCAAGCAGCTAGCACAAAGCGTGTTTGATTTAGATGTTCAAAAGCATGTATCCCTATAGGGGAAAAGGTAGTAAAACCTAAATATTCAAAGTCATCCTGCAAAGGAATGATTCAACCTAGCAGAACAAAATTTGTGCAGCCAAGCCCAACTGGTATACACATTTTTCCTACCAAGTATCAACAAGATAGGGTGACAAAATATTTGCTGAGGTTTCAGTAATCTCTGAGCTTTTTGGAAGCTCGGTGAATACTTTCCAAAGAAAGTGTGTTTTCCTTGTCTTTGCTTAGGGCTACTTCAACAGGGAACAAGGCATAGAGAGTGCACTGAGAACTAGTTGAGTGAGTCAAGTTACAAGCACACAGCAAAAACCGTGTTTGATTTAGAGTTCCAAATGCATGTATCCCTATAGGGGAAAATGAAGTGAAACTTAAAATTCAAAGTTTTCCTGCAAACGAACGTTTCAATCGAGAAGCACGAAATTTGAACAGCCAAGGACAACTTGTATAGTTATCTCTCCTGTCGAATATCAAGAAGATCGGGTGAAACAATATTAGCTGAGATTCCAGTAAACTCATAGTACTACGGAAGATCTGCAAACACTTTAAAATGAAAGTATATTTTCCTTGCCGCTGCTTAGGGCTACTTCATCAGGAAACAAAGCATAGAGAGCGCACTGAGAACTAACTGAGTGAGTCAAGTTTCATGCAGCTAGCACAAACCGTGTTTGATTTAGATGTTCAAAATGCATGTATCCCTATCGGGGAAAAGGTAGTAAAACCTAAATATTCAAAGTCATCCTGCAAAGGAATGATTCAACCTAGCAGAACAAAATTTGTGCAGCGAAGCGCAACTGGTATACACATTTTTCCTACCAAGTATCAACAAGATAGGGTGACAAAATATTTGCTGAGGTTTCAGTAATCTCTGAGTTTTTTGGAAGCTCGGTGAATACTTTCCAAAGAAAGTGTGTTTTCCTTGCCTCTGCTTAGGGCTACTTCAACAGGGAACAAGGCATAGAGAGTGCACGGAGAACTAGTTGAGTGAGTCAAGTTACAAGCACACAGCAAAAACCGTGTTTGATTTAGAGTTCCAAATGCATGTATCCCTATAGGGGAAAATGAGGTGAAACCTAAAAATCCAAAGTTTTCCTGCAAACGAACATTTCAATCGAGAAGCACAAAATTTGAACACCAAGGACAACTTGTATAGTTATCTCCCCTGTCGAATATCAAGAAGATCGGGTGAAACAATATTAGCTGAGATTCCAGTAAACTCCTAGTACCACGGAAGCTCTGCAAACACTTTAAAATGAAAGTATATTTTCCTTGCCGGTGCTGAGGGCTACTTCATCAGGAAACAAAGCATAGAGAGTGCACTGAGAACTAACTGAGTGAGTCAAGTTTCATGCAGCTAGTACAAACCTTGTTTGAGTTAGAGTTAAAATGCATGTATCCCTATAGGGGAAAGTGAAGTGAAACCTAAGATTTCAAAGTCTTCCGGCAAACGAACTATTCAACCTAGAAGATCTAAATTTGGGCAGCCAAATGCAACCGGTATACTTATCTTTCCTGTCAAGTTAACAACAAGTTAGGGTGAAAAAATATTTGCTGAGATTCCAGGAAACTCAAAGTTCTGTGGAATCACTGCAAATGCTTTCCAATGAAAGTTTCTTGCCCTTGCCTCTGCTTAGGGTTACTTCAACAGAAATCAAAGCATACAGATTGCACTGAGAACTAGTTGAGTGAGTTTCAGTTTCAAGCAGCTGGCATAAACCGTGTTTGGGTTATAATTCCAAATGCATACGTCCCTGTAAGGAAAAGTGAAGTGAAACCTAAAAATTCAAAGTGTTCCTGAACACAATTTTCAACCTAGAAACACGAAATTTTGGGAGCCGAATGCAACAGATATACTCATCTTTCTTACCTAGTATCAACAAGATCAAGTGAGAAAATATTCGCTGAAATTCCAGTAAACTTGGGAGTTTTGTGGAAGCTCTGCAAACACTTACATAAAAAAGCGTATTTTCCTTGCCTCTGCTTGGGGATACTGCAGCAGGGGACAATGCATAGAGAGTGCACTGAGAACTAATTGAGTGAGGGAAGTTTCCAAGAGGTATCACAAACTGTGTTTGATTTAGCATTCCAAATGCATGTATTCATAAAGGTAAAAAAGAAGTGAAACCTAAAAATTCAAAGTCTTCCTGCAAAGGAACTCTTCAACATAAGATTACAAAATTTGGTCTGCCAAGTGCAACCCCTATACTCATTTTTGCTGCCAAGTATCAACAAGATCGGGTGAAAAAACATTTGCTGAGAGTCCAGTAATCTCTGAGTTCTGTGTATGCTCTACAAACACTTTCAAATGAAAGTCTATTTTTTTTTAATTTTTTATTGTTGGTTGTTCAAAACATTACAAATTTCTTGACATATCATATTCCACACTTTGATTCTAGTGGGTTATGAACTCCCACCTTCACCCCATACACAGATTGCAGATTCACATCAGTTACACATCCATTGATTTACAAATTGCCATACTAGTGTCTGTTGTGCTCCGCTGCCTTTCCCATCATCCACCCTCCCCCCTCCCCACCTCTCCCCTCCCCTCCCCTCCTCTCTCTCTACCCCCTCCACTGTATAACCCTGAGGGTCTCCTTCCATTACCGTGCAATTTACCTTCTCTCTCCCTTTCCCTCCCACCTCTCATCCCTGTTAAATGTTAATCTTCTTCTCCTGTTCTTCATCCCTACTCTGTTCTTAGTTACTTTCCTTATATCAAAGAAGACATTTGGCATTTGTTTTTTAGGGATTGGCTAGCTTCACTTAGCATAATCTGCTCTAATGCCATCCATTTCCCTGTAAATTCTATGATTTTGTCATTTTTTAATGCAGAGTAATACTCCATTGTGTATAAATGCCACATTTTTTTTATCCATTCGTCTATTGAAGGGCATCTAGGTTGGTTCCACAGTCTTGCTATTGTGAACTGTGCTGCTATGAACATCGATGTAGCAGTGTCCCTGTAGCATGCTCTTTTTAGGTCTTTAGGGAATAGACCAAGAAGGGGAATAGCTGGGTCAAATGGTGGCTCCATTCCCAGCTTTCCAAGAAATCTCCATACTGCTTTCCAAATTGGCTGCACCAATCTGCAGTCCCACCAGCAATGTACAAGTGTACCCTTTTCCCCACATCCTCGCCAGCACTTGTTGTTGTTTGACTTCCTAATGGCTGCCAATCTTACTGGAGTGAGATGGTATCTTAGGGTGGTTTTGATTTGCATTTCTCTGACAGCTAGAGATGTTGAGCATTTTTTCATGTACTTGTTGATTGACTGTATGTCCTCCTCTGTGAAGTGTCTGTTCAGGTCCTTGGCCCATTTGTTGATTGGGTTGTTTGTTCTCTTATTGTCTAATTTTTTGAGTTCTTTGTATACTCTGGATATTAGGGCTCTATCTGAAGTGTGAGGAGTAAAGATTTGTTCCCAGGATGTAGGCTCCCTATTTACCTCTCTTATTGTTTCTTTTGCTGAGAAAAAACTTTTAGTTTGAGTAAGTCCCATTTGTTGATTCTAGTTATTAACTTTTGTGCTATGGGTGTCCTATTGAGGAATTTGGAGTCCGACCCCACCGACTGTAGATCGTAGCCAACTTTTTCTTCTATCAGACGGCGCGTCTCTGATTTGATATCAAGTTCCTTGATCCATTTTGAATTCACTTTTGTGCATGGCGAGAGAAAGGGATTCAGTTTCATTTTGTTGCATATGGATTTCCAGTTTTCCCAGCACCATTTGTTGAAGATGCTATCCTTCCTCCATTGCATGCTTTTAGCCCCTTTATCAAATATAAGATAGTTGTAGTTTTGTGGATTGGTTTCTGTGTCCTCTGTTCTGTACCATTGGTCCACACGCCTGTTTTGGTACCAGTACCATGCTGTTTTTGTTACTATTGCTCTGTAGTATAGTTTGAAGTCTGGTATCGCTTTACCGCCTGATTCACACTTCTTGCTTAGCATTGTTTTTGCTATTCTGGGTCTTTTATTTTTCCATATGAATTTCATGATTGCTTTCTCTATTTCTACAAGAAATGCCATTGGGATTTTGATTGGCATTGCATTAAACCTATAGAGAACTTTTGGTAATATCGCCATTTTGATGATGTTAGTTCTGCCTATCCATGAACAGGGTATATTTTTCCATCTTCTAAGATCTTCTTCTATTTCTCTCTTTAGGGTTCTGTAGTTTTCATTGTATAAGTCTTTCACCTCTTTTGTTAGGTTGATTCCCAAGTATTTTATTTTTTTTGAAGATATTTTGAATGGAGTGGTTGTCCTCATTTCCATTTCAGAGGATTTGTCGCTGATATACAGGAATGCCTTTGATTTATGCGTGTTGATTTTATATCCTGCCACTTTGCTGAATTCATTTATTAGCTCTAATAGTTTCTTTGTAGAGCCTTTTGGGTCTGCTAGGTATAGAATCATATCATCTGCAAATAGTGATAATTTAAGTTCTTCTTTTCCTAT